>NC_079193.1:191874671-192193132 GCF_029499605.1 Hyla sarda | reverse complement strand
GATACCATGTCATTTTTACTGAAAAGTGCGTAGGAATGAAACGACTCTTTCCTCCCCATTTGCAGAATAAATTTTATTTTTATTTTGTCCCCACAATTTTTTTTTTTTTTTTGTGTGGGGCTCCAAAAAGTTGAGCAGATTTGTGAATTACTTCTATTAAAAAATCTTAATCCTTTCAGTACTTATGAGCTTCTGAAGTTAAGGTTGTTCTTTTCTAAGTGCTCTCTGATGACACGTGTCTCGGGAACCGCCCAGTTTAGAAGAGGTTTGCTATGGGGATTTGCTTCTAAACTGGGCGGTTCCCGAGACACGTGTCATCAGAGAACACTTAGACAGAAAAGAACAACCTTAACTTCAGAAGCTCATAAGTACTGGAAGGATTAAGATTTTTTAATAGAAGTAATTTACAAATCTGTTTAACTTTCTGAAGCCAGTTGATATATAAAAAAAAGCTTTTTCCTGGATAACCCCTTTAATCTTTCCAGTACTTATTAGCAGCTGTATGCTACAAAGAATCCTTTTCTTTTTGAATTTCTTTCTTGTCTTGTCCTCAGTGCTTTCTGCTGACACCTGATGCCCGTGTCAGGAACTGTCCAGAGCAGCATAGATTTGCTATGGGGATTTTCTCCTGCTCTGAACAGTTCCTGATACGGATGTCAGGTGTCAGCAGAGAGCACTGTGGACAAGACAAAAAAGAAATTCAAAAAGAAAATAATTTCTTCTGTAGCAAACAGCTGCTAATATGTACTGCAAGGATTAAGATGTTTTAATAGTAGTAATTAACAAATCTTTTTAACTTTCTGGCACCAGTTGATTTAAAAAAAATGTTTTCCACTGGAGAACCCCTTTAACCACTTAAGGACTCATAGCGGGTCGGGCCCGGCCTCTAACAACTGCCAGGACCTGTGGCTAATAGCTATTAACCCTTTAGACACTGTGTTCAAAGTTGATCACTGCGTCTAAACTGAAAGTAAACTACTACCAGTTAGCTCAGTGGGCTGTTCAGGACCGCCGCAGCAAAATCGCAGCGTCTCGAACAGCTGGAGGACATTAGGAGGATCCCTACCTGCCCCCTGCGTGTCCGATCGCCGAATGACTGCTCAGTGCCTGAGATCCAGGCATGAGCAGTCAAGCGGCAGAATCATTGATCAATGTTATCCTATGGGATAACAATGATCAATGTATAAAATCAGTGTGTGCAGCGTTATAGCCCTCTATGGGAGCTATAAAATTGCCAAAAATAAAGTGGGGGGAAAAAATTCATAAACCTCATTTAACCCCTTCCCTAACAAAAGTTTGAATCCACCCCCCTTTTCCCATAAAAAGTGTGAATAAAAATAAACCATATGTGATATTGCCGTGTGTGTAAATGTCCGAATTCTAAAAATACATTAATTAAACTGCACGGTCAATGGCGTACGCGCAAAAAAATTCCAAAGTCCAAAATAGCGTATTTTTGGTCACTTTTTATATCATGAAAAAACTAATAAAAAGTGATCAAAAAGTCAGATCAATACAAAAATGTTACTGCTAAAAACTTCAGATCACGGCGCAAAAAATGAGTCCTCATACCGCCCTGTATGTGGAAGAATACAAAAGTTATAGGGGTCAGAAGATGACATTTTTAAACGTATTTATTTTCCTGTATGTAGTTATGATTTTTTCCAGATGTACGACAAAATCAAACCTATATAAGTAGGGTATCATTTTAATCATATGGACCTACAGAATAAAGAGAAGGTGTAATTTTTACCAAAAAATTTACTGGGTAGAAACTGAAGTCCCCAAAATTTACAAAATGGCATTTTTTTCTTTCAGTTTTGTTGCACAGTGATTTTATTTTCCGTTTCGCTGTAAATTTTTGGGTAAAATGACTGATGTCATTACAAAGTAGAATTGGTGGTGCAAAAAAAAAGCCATCCTATGAATGTTTAGGTGCAAAATTAAAAGAATTATAATTTTTTAAATGTAAGGAGGAAAACACAAAAGTGCAAAAACTGAAAAACCCTGACTCCTTAAGGGGTTAAAAAATTTGTAAATTACTTCTATTTAAAAATCTTAATCCTTCCAGTACTTATCAGCTGCTATATTCTCCACAGAAAGTTATTTTCTTTTTGAATTTCCTTTGTGTGACCACAGTGTTCTCTGCTGACACCTCTGTCCAATTTAGGAACTGTCCAGAGTATAAGCAAATCCCCATAGCAAACCTATCCTGCTCTGGACAGTCCCTAAAATGGACAGAGGTGTCAGCAGAGAGCACTGTGATCAGAACCAATCAACTTCCTCTGGAGCATACAGCATCTGATAAGTACTGGAAGGTTTAAGATTTTTAAATAGAAGTAATTTACAAATCTGCTTAACTTTCTTGCACCAGTTTATTTAGATTTTTTTTTTTTCTAGTGGAGTACCCAATTAAGGCGCAGATCATAGAATCGTTTGATTGCTAATACTTTTCAATGCTATGCATAGGGCATAGCACTGATCAGTATTATCAGCTATCTTATATTCTCGTCTGCTCGATCTCAGACCAGAGTAGAAGACTCCTGGAGATGGCCGGAGGCAGGTGAAGGGACCTTCGGCCATGCTGGATGATCGGATCCCTGGGGCAGCGTTGCGGGCGATCCGATCATCCATATGAAGTGCCGCAGATGCCATGATCTGTATTGATCACGGCATCTGAGGGGTTAATGGCACACATCAGCGTGATGGCTGATGTGCGCCATTACCGGCGGGTCCCTGGCTGCTGATAGCAGCCAGGACCGGCCGCACATGACATGAGCACCGCTACGGTGCTCGCAGTCATGTATAGGACGTAAATTAACGTCCTGGTGCGTTAAGTTCAAGGGCACCAGGACGTACATTTATGTCCTATGTTGTTAAGAGGTTAATTCACTCACCTTTTGGATTTTTTCATTTTTAATTGTGTGGAAATAAATTTTGAATTGTAACATTATTTTGGGAGCTGGAGTTCTGCACGTATATATTTTTCCATGGATTAGTTCACACCAAGAATGCGGCTTGGTTCTTTATTCCGTGCTTCCTAGCAAATCTATGGGTCCTCTGATCTCCAGCGAATACATGGCAGTGAGCTGGTCTTTCTTTGTTTTTTGTCTATATATGAACTCTTACTATACATCAGTCCAGAAAAATATTAACTAAATCCTACCTTTTGTTTGCATGTAAAAGTAATAGTTTTTAATAGCATGTTAAAGTGTATGAAGCTGTTCACAATCTACTCATTAAAAGAAAAAGAGCTGAAGGCCCCTTTAGGCTGTCAGGCTTCCGATATTGAGCGTCAATTAGTCTTCGATTAATCATGTGGCCTCTAACTTCTCCGTTCTTTACTGAAGCTTATTTTGCTTTGTGTTTTTGCCAAGTGGTCCGAATTGAGTGGAATCCAGATCCCAGACAAGAAACAAGCTGCTTGTGATGAGATCTTTCAGAGTGATGAGGAGTATTGTTTATATGAGGCTGTGAAGTTCTTGATGCTGAAAACTGCTATTGACTTATTTAATGCCAATGAGGATGGCAAAGAAGTTCCTGTGTTCTCGTGGCTGTTATTTGCTAGGAACACCTCTAAAAATCCTTGTGAGTTTCTGAAGAATCACTTAAACCATGTGGGACACTCTGGAGGACTTGAGCAGGTATGTTTATCAGGGACTCACCTAGTAAGATGCCGGTAAGTTTTTATATATGTTTTATAAACATAGTGGTATCTTCTATGCCATCCTCGCCCACCACTTAGTCAATAAATGTAGGAATAACTTGAAACACATTGCTCTCTCCCAGCGTAATGGAGCTCCAACTTTGTTTGAAGTCCTGTACTGTAAACTACATATTGCAGTTTATACCTAATGCCCCTATAACATATGATAAGGGACCCCAACCCAGCGTATGTCAAATCTTAACTTTCTGGTTAATCAATATATATTTTTACTTGTATTTTTTTGTTTGTTTTTTTTAGGTTGAAATGTTTCTTCTTGGATATGCTTTGCAGCACACCATCAAAGTATATAGATTATACAAATATGGGACCGATGAGTTTATCACCCACTATCCTGATGACCAGGCTGACTGGCCAGTGGTTACACTTATAACTGAAGACGATCGCCATTACAATGTTCCTGTTAGAGTATGTGAAGAGACAAGTTTATGAACATTAACCTGTATGATTAGGGCAATCTATACAGATTGGATTTATATCTGTATTTTAGATATAGAGCTAATGTGCTATCCCATATGTGGGAATATTGCAGACATCTCGATGGCTAACCACATGATCGCCAAGAACAAGAAGATGAGCACTTTGGGTCTGAGGTGCTTGAGATGCTTTATTTGAACCTGAATGTGTAACAACAAAATTTCATTGGTGGAGGTTGTTTACAAGGTTACCTGCAAATGCTTTGCATTCTGGATGCTTTTCAGAAATAGCGGAGAAGTCTGCAGCTAGAGCAAGAATTGTGAATGTCCTTTTAAAGGGTTACTCCGCTCCCCAGCGTTCGGAACTCAATGTTCCAAACGCTGGGTGTGGGTTTTAGTGTTCATGCCCGCCCCTTCGTGATGTCACGTCCTGCCCCCTCAATGCAAGTCTATGGAAGGGGGTGTGTCGGCCGTCACGCCACCTTCCCATAGTCTTTCATTGAGGTGGAGGGGCATGACATCACAAGGGGGCGGGCATGAACACGAAAATCCGCACCCAGCATTCGGAACATTGAGTTCTGGACACTGGGGAGCGGAGTAACCCTTTAAATATAGGGGGATTTGGTGTGTGTTTTCTTGTTTTTGTTTTAATGTATTTTTTTTTTTAATAATATTTGTTTTTTTCTTTTAATTATTAAATGACCACCAAAAGTAAAATGAAAATTGATTTGTAGTGGCTTGCTTGTGGTACACAAACATTGCAGAAGAGTCTTTTTATGAGCCTTGTATGAGCATGGGATGACCTAGGTGAAACGTAAAAAAGGTGAATATAATTAGACAAATATGCCTCTCATAAGTAGAAATTGGGCTGTTCACACCTGTTACAGAGGTTCAATAGGAATGAAATCTGTAGCCCAAACAAAATAGCTCAGCACAGAGCTATTTTGTGTAGTAATACCCGATGGACCAAGTTAAAGACAGTGGGGTAGCTGGGTTTTATAACAGCAATAAAAATGATGATTCAGATGTGAAAAGGGTTAAAAAAGCATAAATATGCAACAAAAGTAAAGTTTTTTTTTATTATTGTCATAAAATAAAACAGTTTATTTGGAAAGTCAAGTACTACATAAACATCCAGGTATTTTTTGCTTAAAGTGGTGTTTCCATCTTTAAGAAGTTTTTTCCTATCCAAAGGAATAGGGATAACAGGCTGATCAGTAGGAGTTCAACCGCTGAGACCCTCCATGTCTGATGTTCATGGACTTAATGATGCACCCTATGCATGTGTGGCCAGCGCTCCATTCATTCTTTGTGGGCCACTTAACATTGACGAGTGCTGAAGTTTTCAATTTTCATGGCCCCATAGGGAATAAATAGAGTATTAGATGCATGGTAGCACCTGACCATATAGCGAAGAAGCGCACTGACTGCGTGCAGTTTCCCTTAGGTGGCTGCTAGCCAATCTCGCAGGTTCCCCGTCCAGCTGTGATACTAGCACACCCACTGGAAACAAAAAGAAGCTTTTGCCAGGAGTGGACAGTCAACAAGGCTCTCCCAGCCCACCCTATTCAGCATCAAGGCAGCTTGGTAAAGGCTCAGGAAGAGCACATGACTGTGTCTCAGACAGCCTTCCCTGCTGTTGTACACTCTGTGCAGAGAATTCTTAAAGGACACATGGGGGAACAGGCAAGCTCATCTGGCTCAGCCATGTAGCCCTTGAGTGAGGAAGTAGTGTGCAGAGTATTAAAGTCACACACGATGCAGGATTCTCTGCAGATTCCAGGGGACAACAAGGTGAAGGATTATGTGTGGCATGTAGAGCAGCAGAATTAATGGCCCCTGGTTCACTAGCTCGGCCTCTTGTACAAAACCCCACTCCCACCTTTTGTCAGAGATCGGGAAAATGCAGGTCCCATGCGTCATCCTCGTCTCAGGGTTTGAGGTGGCGTTCATCAAGAGATACCAGACTCCACTCTCACGGGAGATTGAGGGATTCAAGGAGACTGTGTTCCAGGTCCTCTAGAAGGCCTTTTCCATCAGCATTAGATGTGTCTTCTAGCATGATGTAATGGGGCAGTAGCACCCAGTGTGTTGCTCTGAACTATTTATGTACCGGTATATGATTTGTATTTATAAAGCCTATAAATCTAACTGTGGTTTGGCCTGGTGGCGAAATGAAGATTTTTTGCATGTGCCTTAACCTTCAATCTGACACAGGTTTTATGTTAGCACAATGGTCTGATGTTAGCACAATGGTCTGTACCCTTTCAGAACATGTCCACTTGCGCACAGGGGTTTGTGGCTTTCCGCAAACCTTGGGCATGCCTGCTGTTTAAGGACCATGCCAATTTTTTTTGCATTTTCGTTTTTTCCTCCTCGCCTTCTGAAAATCATAACTCTTATTTTTCCATCCACAGACCCATATGAGGGCTTGTTTTTTGCATGACCAATCTTACTTTGTATTGACATCACTCATTTCACCATAAAATGTATGGCGCAAATGTATTTTGACCACCTATAACTTTCCAATTTTTCCGTATACGGGGCGGTATGAGGGTTCATTTTTTGCACTGTGATCTGTAGTTTTTATCACTTTTGCTTATATTTCTTTTAAATCACTTTTTATAATTTTTTTTTTTGGGGGGGGGAATAAAATGTGACAAAGCAGCAATTTTTTTATTTTTTACGTTTACCATACGGATAATTAAGATTATATTTTGATTGGACATTTATGCACGCGGCAATACCAAATATGTTTATTTTTTTTAAGCTATTTTGCGATAAAATAGGAAAAAGGGGCATTAAAATTTTTTTTTCACTCTTTTTTTAATATATATATATATATAAATTTTTTTTTTTACATGTTTATATTTATAGCAATCATTAGATTGCATATACTGAACAATGCTATGCATAGGCATAACACTGATCAGTATTATAGGCAATCTTCTCTGGTCTGCTTGATGTCAGACCAGAGCAGAAGACCCCGGGATGATGGCCGGAGCAGGTGAGGGGACCTTCGGTCCTCCGTGTTGGATGATCGGATCCAATCATCCATTTAAACGCCCACATTGCCGCAGATGCCATGATCTGTATTGATCACGGCATCTGAGGGGTTAATGACGGACATCAGCTGACAGCAGCCGGGACCTGCCGTGCATGATGCGAGCACTGGTCCGGTGCTCACATCATGTACATGATGTAAATGTATGTCATGGTGCGTTAAGTCCCACCGGATCATGACGTACACTTACGTCTATTGTCGTTGAAGGGTACTACAAATTTGTATGCAAGTATAAAACACGAATACTCATACAGCTGTCCACTGCCCTTGCTTCCAGTGCATGTCAAAAGTGGCCTTCTTAACCCCTTAAGGACACATGACGTTCTCATACGTCTCCATTTCCGAGTCCTTAAGGACACATGACGTATGAGAACGTCATGTGTTTTACCGGCCCCCCGCAACCATCTGGAGCGGAGCCGGTGCCCGATGCCTGCTGAAATCGTTCAGCGGGCATCGGGGCATATCGCCCAGGGGGGTCATGATGACAATTCAGTCCAGCGATCTGCGGCGGATTCCGGGTCAATCGGGTCGCCAGTGACCCGGAATTATTGGCTGATCGGGGCCGTCAGAGACGGCCCCGAACAGCCAGAGCCAGCAGGGGTGAGGTGGCACTGGTGCCACCTCACAATCGCCCTGATTCGTCGGCCGGATTACCGGCCGACCAATCAGGGCGCCTGCTTCGGGTGTCACTCCCGCAACCCGCTCCGCCCCTCTTCCGGAGGACGTGAGCGGGTGCGGGACGTGCACCCCGGGTGCTGGGGACCCCGATCCCCGGCGTCCCTGTTGGGATCGGGGCCCCAGGAGCAGCGGCGGCAACGACGAGGGACTGAGCTGTGTGGCGAGGATCGTTGGAGGTGAGTGACAGCCTCCTGCTGTTGCTTAGCAACAGCTCCAAGCATGCAAAAAGGGCATGCTGGGAGCTGTAGTTATGCAACAGCAGGAGGCAGACCACCACAACTCCCAGCATTCCCTTATGGGCATGCTGGGACTTGTAGTTTTGCAACAGCTGGAGGCACATTCTTTCTATGGAAAAGTGTACCTTCAGCTGTTGTATAACTACAGCTCCCAGCTTGCACAATCAGCTAAAGTGCATGCTGGGAGTTGTAGTGGTGCATCTGGTGGTTGCATAACTACAACTCCCAGCATGCCCGTTGGCTGTCGGTGACTGCTGAGAGTTGTAGTTTTGCAACAGCTGAAGGCACACTGAGTTAAGTAGCAAACCAGTGTGTCTCCAGCTGTTGCATAACTACAATCCCCAGCATCCCCAGCCAAAGTAGTATGCCTCCAGCTGTTGCATAACTACAAGACCCAGCATGCCCTTCCGCTGTCCGTACATGCTGGGGGTTGTAGCTTTTGCAACAGCTGAAGGCACACTGGTTGCAAAACACTGAGTTTGTTACCAAACTCGGTGTTTTACAACCAGTGTGCCTCCAGCTGTTGCAAAACTACAACTCCCAGCATGCACTGATAGACCGTACATGCTGGGAGTTCCCCCCCCAATGTGAATGTACAGGGTACACTCCCATGGGCGGAGGATTACAGTAAGTATCCGGCTGCAAGTTTGAGGTGCGGCAAAATTTCTGCCGCAGCTCAAACTGCCAGCGAGAAACTACTGTGAACCCCTGCCCGTGTGACTGTACCCTAAAAACACTACACTACACTACCACTAAATAAAATAAAAAGTAAAAATCACTACATATACATTCCCCTACACAGCCCCCCTCCCCAATAAAAATGAAAAACGTCTGGTACGCCACTGTTTCCAAAACGGAGCCTCCAGCTGTTGCAAAACTACTCCCAGTATTGCCGGACAGCCACTGACTGTCTAGGCATGCTGGGAGTTTTACAACAGCTGGAGGCCCCCTGTTTGGGAATCACTGGCGTAGAATACCCCTATGTCCACCCCTATGCAAGTCCCTAATTCAGGCCTCAAATGCGCATGGCGCTCTCACTTTGGAGCCCTGTCGTATTTCAAGGCAACAGTTTTGGGACACATATGGGGTATCGCCGTACTCGGGAGAAATTGTGTTACAAATTTTGGGGGGTATTTTCTGCTATTACCCTTTTTAAAAATGTAAAATTTTTGGGAAAACAAGCATTTTAGGTAAAAAAAAAAATATATTTTTTTACATATGCAAAAGTCGTGAAACACCTGTAGGGCATTAAGGTTCACGTTACCCCTTGTTACGTTCCCCGAGGGGTCTAGTTTCCAAAATGGTATGCCATGTGTTTTTTTTTTTGCTGTCCTGGCACCATAGGGGCTTCCTAAATGCGGCATGTCCCCAGAGCAAAATTTGCTTTCAAAAAGCCAAATGTGACTCCTTCTCTTCTGAGACCTGTAGTGCGCCAGCAGAGCACTTTTCACCCCCATGCGAGGTGTTTTCTGTATCTGGAGAAATTGGGCTTCAAATTTTGGGGGGTATTTTCTGCTATTACCCTTTTTAAAAATGTAAAATTTTTGGGAAACCGAGCATTTTAGGTAAAAAATATATATATTATTTTTACATATGCAAAAGTCGGGAATCACCTGTAGGGTATTAAGGTTCACTTTACCCCTTGTTACGTTCCCCGAGGGGTCTAGTTTCCAAAATGGTATGCCATGTGTTTTTTTTTTTTTGCTGTCCTGGCACCATAGGGGCTTCCTAAAGGTGACATGCCCCCCAAAAACCATTTGTCGCTCCTTCGCTTCTGAGCCCTCTACTGCGCCCGCCGAACACTTTACATAGACATATGAGGTATGTGCTTACTCGAGAGAAATTGGGTTTCAAATACAAGTAAAAATTTTCTCCTTTTTACCTCTTGCAAAAATTCAAAAATTGGGTCTACAAGAACATGCGAGTGTAAAAAATGAAGATTTTGAATCTTCTCCTTCACTTTGCTGCTATTCCTGTGAAACACCTAAAGGGTTAATACACTTACTGAATGTCATTTTGAATACTTTGGGGGGTGTAGTTTTTATAATGGGGTCTTTTATGGGGTATTTCTAATATGAAGACCCTTCAAATCCATTTCAAAACTGAACTGGTCCCTGAAAAATAGTGAGTTTGAAAATTTTGTGAAAAATTTCAAAATTGCTGCTGAACTTTGAAGCCCTCTGGTGTCTTCCAAAAGTAAAAACTCATAAATTTTATGATGCAAACATAAAGTAGACATATTGTATATGTGAACCCCAAAAAAATATATTTTCAATATCCATTTTCCTTACAAGCAGAGAGCTTCAAAGTTAGAAAAATGCAAAATTTTCATTTTTTTTCATCAAATTTTGGGATTTTTCACCAAGAAAGGATGCAGGTTACCATAAAATATTTTACCACTAAGTTAATGTAGAATATGTCACGAAAAAACTATCTCGGAATCAGAATGATAACTAAAAGAATTCCAGAGTTATTAATGTTTAAAGTGACAGTGGTCAGAATTGCAAAAAACGCTCTGGTCCTTAAGGTGTAAAATGGACTGGTCCTTAAGGGGTTAAAGGGAATCTATCTTGAAATATAACCATGCATGGCAACACATTGTATGTGATCAATTCTTCTTCCTCACCATCCCTGGGAAATGTTCCTGCCCACAGGGATGGTGAGTATATATGAAGTTAGAAAGTGTCAGCCACCGGACCCAGTAGTCCCCCTAAGCGGGGCGCTATACTCATCCCATCTTTTCTGGCTGTAATCACACCCTCTCCTAGAAGTCAAATGTAGTAATAGATCTGCTTTTATAACCTAAAGATTTAATTTTGGTTTAAAATATTTTTAAATGCAAACCAACTGAATATAGCGGATACAAAAGGATATAATGTATAGAAATTAGGATAATTAAGAACAACCAGTCCAATCTCCACTTACATTTTTTAAAATCTATTCTGGTAAATGAGATCTGGAATCTTGCAGTATTCACTAGTTTTTGCTCTTGATGCCCAGTGAGTGTAACAACTAGGAAGATTGTATCCCCTTCCGGCTTTTAATGAAAATAAAATGGGTCATGAATAAAGTCTGAATTTATGTAACATTTGTTTCTTTATCTATTGAGTAGATGTAACGTGGAAATGTGTTCCTTAGCCTACATCCACACATCCATTAAACAAACGCATGTTTCTGTCTGTACTACGGACACAAGTCTTGGCCTGACAGTCTAGATCAGTATGATGCTTTCAGTTCAGGTCTTTGGACATCTGAAGGCAAAATTATGCCCCTATTACACAGGGTTATTATAAACGCTGGAATAGGTTTTTTAAACCATGCAATCTCCCCAATACCACCTTTAGTCTAAGTCTTGGGCCAGTTTCAGACAGTGAGAAGACCGCTATATGCAGAACACTGAGCTTCCACAGCACTGCAGCTGTAATACTGATGTAAAAGGAATAAATGTCCGAGAGGTGCAGCCCACTTCGGCCTTCTGTATAAGTGCTGTGAGAATAGTGACATAGCGTGTGTCAATACAGACGATTACCCTCTGTTAGATATGAAGAAAGGTCCCGGATTAAAAAAAAAAAAAAAAAAAGGGCTTTGCAGGAGTTTCTCCAGTTGATTTTAAACCCAAAGCCACTTAATTGTGATAGCATGAACAACGGAGCCACTGCACTGCCTCTTTCTCCTGTACTTTGGTTACCTATTTATAGAGAAATCTACATAAAATCTGCAATATGTTATGTAGCAAAATGCCATCTGCCTAACTTGGTTGTCTGGTTTTCATAAGGGGGTGAAGAGTGTTCTCTGTAGAAGGTCCACACCTATTAGGCTTCATTCACATTATTTGTGCCTGTGAGGCACAGATGTATCCGCAAACTGTCAAAATGACATGCTGACGTATCCATGCTTGGACAGGCCCGGTTCCCATTTCATTCAATGACCTGAGCTAGTGACTATGTTTAGGTTATGTTCCGAGTGCATGAAAGTTTTGGCTTGGACTGAAAAGTGTCTCTTTTCAGTTCTAGGTGCTGCATGTGCAGAATTACCATGACCAATGTGTTTTTTGATGGAAAAATAACTTATAAGTGTATAAATCACACAGATTTGTCAAAATTTTTTTGCAGTGTTTGTGCTGGGGTTAAGTTTTATAAAACTACACATTGGGCTCAGGTATCTCTAAACAGCTGTATGAATTCTGTTTCTTTTTTTCTGAAACTGCATCACGTTTTCCCATTAGCTGGGTCTGCCATTTAAGTAAATTGGTGACCACTGACAAATAGGGCAAAGCTATGTAAACTTCATAAATACAGTAAATTCCAAAAAGGTTAGTAGGCCCCCACTTTTTAAGCTTCCGACATGGAAGACCTAGTTGACCTCTCCAGTGTTCGGATGTCTGCTGAATCAGGAGGGGAAAAAACTGGATCTTTGCCAAGCTCACTCCCAAGAAAATGTCTAGAGAGAGTCTGTTGTGTGAACTCATCCTAAAAGACTTATTTAAACACTGACCAATTATTTCCTTTATACACAAAGTATCTTCTATTCTTACGGGGATTACATTTTACACGGCCTTTTTTTTTTTTCTTTTTTAAATCAGTCAAGTCTTTGGATGGGATTCATCACAACAGCAGTGTCTTTTAAAGAACCAACCAGAATCAACTTTCCAAGATAGGTCCACTAGTTGTATCATTACCTTTTCCATGGAGAATAAAAGAATCTGACAGATTCTCTGTAAACACTGGAAAATTCTATCACTGTATGGGACCCAAACCTTTGCTCTTTTCTTGTAGCCGGATCTGGCCTAATAATTTGTATTCCTTGCACTCTCAAAAACATACTTGCCCCTAGTAGGTTAAGAACTCAGAAAGTTTCTTGCGTACTTCAGCGAGTTACAAAATGTGATTATACAAGATGTAAGTGTTGTGATAGCATCTCCCAAGCCTGCATAACCTTAGATAAGAAAGATAAATATATTTAAATGGGCACTGTCATTAAAAAAATTTTTGGGGGCATATGAAATAAATAAGATTTGTAATTTATTCCCTGTAAAAAATCTGGCAACTAGGGGGTCTCCCTTGTGGTCCAGACTGTATTCCGTCTGCTCTAAAGCACAGACTTTGGTCTCCTGCTGGTCTAGGCCATAGGCAGTGAATAGCACTTGCTGTTTATTACACAGGCAGAGAGCGAGTGCTATTCACTGCCTATTATGACAGTGTTTCCAGGCATGTCATCACACATCGTAAAAGTAATTTTAAGGATTTTACATTCGCTCCCATACAGTATGTACCTAAAGACCAAGCACAGTGGTTGTGTTTGTTGAGAATTTGATACCTTTTCAGTGAAGACCTTTTGAGACGGATAATAAGCTTTTGGCCAAAAAAAAGTCAACTAATTATTTCATGTTTATCATTTATGCTGGATGCAGCCCTGGCCATGTGATTTGTAGGAGAATAGGGTGTGTGTCCTTTGTGGGGTGTATTGTGAGCCTACTAGACAGTGCATGGAGTCTGCTCTTACAACATCCTGCATTATTTATTGTTTCATATACAACCGTTCTTTATAATGTATAATAATTTGCCTTTTATGATTTCTATATTTGCATGTTCCAGAACACTTCTGCATAATATTTGCATCAAGGTGTTTTAACATACAGTATTGTTCTCTCCTACAAGTTTACAATACAAAAACTGGGCCATAAAACATGCATCAGTTACTGCACCTTTTTTCAATGGATTCGATTTTATGGTATGCTAAATATAGATTCAGGCTTTTATCTGATGTGACATTTGACTTATCTGCTTTCTTTAGTGTACACCTAAAACATACTGTTCCTTGCATAAGTATTCACCCCCTTGACTTCTCTACATTTTGTCATGATTTAACCACAGAATAAAATGTATTTACTTGGGATTTTATGTAAAGGACCAACACAAAATAGTCCATCATTTAGAAGGGGGAGGGGGGGTATTACGCTCCTTTCACATTACTGTTGTCACCCTGCAAAAACTCCCGTCATGGACTCCCATCTGAAAGTCCCTAAAACGTCCGTCAAAAAATCCCATTCATGTCAATGGTATTTTTTGACCATCCTGCAGCACCAGTTATGTCCCGTTATGACTAACGGCCATTATTTTTGATGCCGCAAAAGATGGCGCATTCAGTCATTTTTGTCCCATCAAAAATAACGGTGGAATAACGGCCGTTAAAATTTTAATATTGAAGTCTATGGGTGAGGGATGTGCACATTTGACATCCATTAGTGCCCGTTATTTGTACTGTGCATGCTCAGAACATGGAAATAAAATAACGTACTATAAAACGGATGAAATAACTGTGATAACGGATGGAACATGTCTGTTATTTTGACAGAATGCCTGTTAAAATAACGGACATTGGTCATCCATTATCATCCGTTATGTTCAGTTATTTTGTCTATTTTTTCATGGCCTCTTTCAGCTGAAAAACAGCTGTCAAAATGCAGGAACATGATGGTATCATAAATACGTGACCGCTGCAAAGTAAAAACTGATAATTGCTTAGGCAAAGCTGTTTGCGAGGGGGTCTGACCGTTGGGACCCACCGTGATCTCCCATACAGCTCCTCACTCTCCTCATTAATGGAGACATGTTGACCACCGCACGAAGCTGCGGATAGGGGATACGTTTTGTAATACTGGCCTACTCCTTTAAAGGGGTACTCCACTGGCCAGCGTTCAGAACATTTAGTTCCGAACAGTGTGTGCGTGCGCTGCGGGGGTCAGCTATGCCCCCTTGTGACATCCCCTCCCATAGACTTGCATTGAAGGGGTGTGGTGTGATGGCACAAGGGGCATGGCCGACCCCTGCAACTCGCACACA
This sequence comes from Hyla sarda, assembly GCF_029499605.1. Taxonomy (NCBI): domain Eukaryota; kingdom Metazoa; phylum Chordata; class Amphibia; order Anura; family Hylidae; genus Hyla; species Hyla sarda. Next base: position 192,178,172 of record NC_079193.1, on the reverse strand, counting down.
GCATTCGGAACTAAATGTTCCGAACGCTGGCCAGTGGAGTGCCCATTTAAGTCCTGACTACTTTCTATATGATCTTACTCAATATAAAAGAACACTGAGCATTGCTCAAAAAAATTAAGGGAACACTAAGATAACACATCCTCAATCTGAGTGAATGAACTAATCGTACACAAAATCACTCAAAAATTATCAATGGAAATCAAATTTATCAACCCATGGAGGTCTGGATATGGAGTCACACTCAAAATCAAAGTGGAAAACCACACTACAGGCTGACCCAACTTTGATGTAATGTCCTTAAAGCAAGTCAAAATGAGGCTCAGTAGTGTGTGTGGCCTCCACATGCCCGTATGACCTCCCTACAATGCCTGGGCATGCTCCTGATGAGGTAGCAGTGTCTTCCCAGACCTGGACTAAAGCATCCACCAACTCCTGGACAGTCTGTGGTGCAACGTGGCGTTGGTGGATGGAGCGAGACATAGGCCCTCATTTACTATTCTAAACCCGACTTCTTTTGTCAGGTTTTTTTGTCGCATCTTTGTCTGCGCCATGTCGCAGACATGGTGCGCCAGTCTGCGACACGATGCGATATTTTTTTCCTGACGGACCCGATGTGGATTCTCCCAAACCCGAAAAAGGGGTGTAACCTGACATTTCTGAGCTTTCCCACGTATTTATAAAGGTTTCCAACCCGAATTTGTTGACAGCTCAGAGGAGTTGGAAACCAAAACCAACAAAACGCACGTGCGACAAACAAGATGCGACATAATAATAAATACCAGGGGAAAAAAGCAGTCGGGTAAGAAAGCAAGATAGACTTACAACCCCATTTTCTAAGTAAATGAGGGCCATAATGTCCCAGATGTGTTCAATCTGATTCAGGTCTGGGAAACGGGCGGGCTAGTCCATAGCATCAAAGGCTTCCTCTTGTTGGAACTGCTGACACACTCCAGCCACATGAGGTCTAGCACTGTCTTGCATCAGGAGGAACCCAGGGCCAACTGCACCAGCATATGGTCTCACAAGGGGTCTGAGGATCTCATCTCGGTACCTAATGGCAGTCAGGCTACCTCTGGCAAGCACATGGAGGGCTGTGTGGCCCCCCCCCCCCCCAAAGAAATGCCACCCCACACCATTACTGACCCACTGCCAAACTGGTCATGCTGGAGGATGTCCAGAACATTCTCCATGGCTTCTCCAGACTCAGTCACATCTGTCACATGTGCTCAGTGTGAACCTGCTTTCATCTGTAAAGAGCACAGGGTGCCAGTGGCAAATTTGCCAATCTTGGTGTTCTCTGGCAAATGCCAAACATCCTGCACGGTGTTGGGCTGTAAGCACAACCCCCACCTGAGCCACTTGTGTGGGTTGTAGACTCCGTCTCATGCTACCACTAGAGTGAAAGCACTGCCAGCATTCAAAAGTGACCAAAACATCAGCCTGAAAGCATAGGAACTGAGAGGTGGTCTGTGGTCACCATCTGCAGAACCACTCCTTTATTGGGGTTGTCTTGCTAATTACCTATAATTTCCACCTGGTGTCTGTTCCATTTGCACAACAGCATGTGAAATTGATTGTCAATCAGTGTTGCTTCCTTAGTGGACAGTGTGATTTCACAGAAGTGTGATTGACTTGGAGTTACATTGTGTTGTTTAAGTGTTCCCTTTATTTTTTTGAGCAGTCTAATATGCAATCAAAGTAACAATAAAAACACATATCAATTTTCATATCATATATCTTATTACCATTGTATTTTATTAAATTATATATTACTTTCCCTGTATTATTTAATGTCTACATTATTAAACAAATGAAATTACATATTTTAGTGCATTAATTGTCATTTTTCAGATTACAGATTTGCAATAGTCATATATATATATATATATATATATATATATATATATATATATATATATATATATATTTTAACCCTAGGCTTATACATATAAAAAAAATACATTATATATATAAATATATTTATATATAAAAAAACATGATAAAAAAAAAATCATAAAAACATGAATCGCCCCACTTTTCCATTTTTTCCAATAAAGAAATCTAAACTACAATAAAATATTAACATAACTGATAATTGATATATGTGGAAATGTCCAAACTATTAACATCATAGCTCCTGCTTGGCAAATGATGGAAATAAAATAAAAAATACTCAATGCAAGAATTGTCTTTTTTGACCACCTCACAACTACTTAGCAAGAGGAGTTATGGCTCTTAAAATACAAAGAGGTGGAACAAAACACAAAAAATAATTGGTCGTGTCCTGAAGGGGGTTACAAAAGATTTCTGGGCTATGAAAATTGATGGCCTCTCCCCCATTTAGGCCATCAGTGTTAGATTGGTTAGGGTCTAACGTATGGAACACCATCAATCAGTTCTTTGACGGAGCTGCAGCACTTGTGAAAACGATAGGGCAATGCAGCAGAACAAACAGCAGTAACCATTAAAGGGTAGCTCCCACCATCATGTTTTGCTGTTTGGTAGTGTGCTCACTACCAGGCAGACTTCCCCAGCAGGCACCACGTCACTGATGCCTGCTGGGGGGGCCAACTTCCGCCTTTAGTTCTCCTAACAGGGTGCCTCCAGCTGTTTCACCACTACAACTCCCAGCATGCCCTGATATCTATTGGCTGTCAGGGCATGCTGGGAGTTGTAGTGGTAAAACAACTGGAGGCACCCAGGACAGGAGCTTCATGGTGGAAGGAGTGAGCCGGAAGCCGATGCGGGAGGGACGGATGCGGGGGAGCCTCTTCCTGCCGCTCGGTGAGTAACACCCAAATCCCCTGTGGCCGAATTTCAAATTGGTTTTAAAATGTTTTAAAAGCATTTTTTTTTAAATAAAATATATTAGAGATATGTTGTAGTACTTAAGTACTACAACATATCAAAAATAATTTTTCATGACAGTGCCCATTTAAAGGGGTACTCCCATGGAATTAAATCAACTGTAAATTACTTCTATTAAAAAATCTTAATCCTTTCAGTACTTATTAGCTGCTGAATACTACAGAGGAAATGTTTTTAAAGCCTTGATAACCCCAAAAATATTTCATCTGCCGCTGTCTTTAACATTGTGGCTAGATAATAGGAAATTGGAGAAAACTTACAGCTACCAGTAGAGATGAGCAAACCTTTGTATACAAAAAAGTATTTGAAGCATATTCACAATTACATTAGAAAATTTAGTGATTTTTTTCCCTTGAAGTCCAACATACTGTTATAAATAATTTAATATTGTATCTGTACATAGTTGGAGCTATGTTTTTCTGATAAATAGCAAATTCCATTTACACAGAGTTAAATAAAGTTGTGTTTACCTACAGCCACCATTGGGGGAGTTTAAAATGTTTTAGGGGTTAGTGTTCGTCATCATATAGTTTTTATGGAATGTGGTGGCTTTATTATGGAAAAAACTATGTTTTTTTGTGCATCCCACAGTGTCCGAGAGGTGTGGCCAGGGGTCTGTAACTCTGCTCCTTGATCGACACACAAGGCTCACCTGTCAATGGTGGCCCTCACCACCACTAAGGTTTGCCGTGGAGTGTGTTCAAAACACACAGGGCTGCTATTGGCACTGTGGGACACAAAAAAAAACCCATTCTTTTATAGAATATAGCTAACATAGAAAGGTATGATTAGCATGGGACCCTTACCCCTGCTAGACTGTGTGGGTAGTTTTATGGGGATCAGTTAAGTGACAAATCAGAGCTTAAAGAGGTTTTCCAGTAAAAATGTATTTATACCCTGAGTACTCAAAATAGAAAAGCCTGCATACACACCTCCCCAGCTCCTCTACTGCTGCTATCAAGTCTTCCTCAATCCAATGACATTTTGTGCTTGCTCAGCCAATCACTTTGCTGAATGGGCAGTACATGCTGGCACAAAACATTATCAGAAGTAAGAGGCCTTACAATAGCAGGGGAGGTAACTATACAGGCTCTTTTTATTTTAAAGGGGTACTCCGCTGAAAACATATTATCCCCTATCCAAAGGACCCCCGCAATCTCCACTGCGGCACCCGTCATTCGGAGCACACAGCAAACTCTGCTCCAAGCCCGATGACTGGCGATGTACTAGCTATCATGCCCCCTCCCATTGACATGAATGGCGTGACGTCACAAACGCAAAAGCTGCAAGCTTTCATGTTCCGCTGCCGGCCCGGAGATCGCAGGAGTGCCCAGCGAAGGGACCCCCACGATCTAACATCTTATGCCCTATACTTTGGATAGGGGATAAGATGTTTACAGCGGAGTACCCCTTTAACTACACAGGGAGACAATTTATTTTTCCCATCTATTTGTCCCTTTAATGCATATTGCTTTGTTTTAAAGTGTATCTGTCATTTGTAAAAACTTTTTATAGAATGTAGATAACATAGAATTATTATTTTTTATATTTTTGGGTAAAAAAAACATTCCCCCTGTAGCTATTGCTTGTGTGTCTCTGTTCGGAGACAAAATACAGGAAGTGTGGTCAGGACAAGCAGGGCTCTGTGCAGGCTCCTGAGATGTCAATCATCCTGCTGTGTGAGCAGGGAGCATATCACAGAGCCACACTGCACAGACACCTGCTTGTCCTCAGTGTACAGAGCCCTGCTTGTCCTCACTGCACAGAGCCCTGCTTGTCCTCACTGTACAGAGCCCCGCTTGTCCTCACTGCACACAGCCCTGCTTGTCCTCACTGCACAGAGCCGCTTGTCCTCACTGCACAGAGCCCGCTAGCCCTCACTGCACAGAGCCCCGCTTGTCCTCACTGCAGAGTCCCGCTTGTCCTCACTGCACAGAGCCTTGCTTGTCCTCACTGCAGAGCCCTGCTTGTCCTCAGTGTACAGAGCCCTGCTTGTCCTCAGTGTACAGAGCCCTGCTTGTCCTCAGTGTACAGAGCCCTGCTTGTCCTCAGTGTACAGAGCCCTGCTTGTCCTCCGTGCACAGAGCTCTGCTTGTCCTCACTGAACACAGCCCTGCTTGTCTTCACTGCTCACAGCCCTGCTTGTCCTCATTGTACAGAGCCCTGCTTGTCCTCAGTGCAGAGCTCTGCTTGTCCTCACTGCACACAGCCCTGCTTGCCCTCACTGCACACAGCACTGCTTGCCCTCACTGCACAGAGCCCTGCTTGTCCTCAGTGCACACAGCCCTGCTTGTCCTCAGTGCACACAGCTCTGCTTGTCCTCAGTGCACAGAGACCCGCTTGTCCTCAGTGCACAGAGACCCGCTTGTCCTCAGTGCACAGAGACCCGCTTGTCCTCAGTGCACAGAGACCCGCTTGTCCTCAGTGTACAGAGCCCCGCTTGTCCTCAGTGCACAGAACCCCGCTTGTCCTCAGGGCCCATATCCCTGCTTGTCCTCAGTGCACAGAGCCCTGCTTGTCCTCAGTGCACAGAGCCCTGCTTGTCCTCAGTGCACAGAGCCCCGCTTGTCCTCAGTGCACAGAGCCCCGCTTGTCCTCAGTGCACAGAGCCCCGCTTGTCCTCAGTGCACAGAGCCCCGCTTGTCCTCAGTGCACAGAGCCCCGCTTGTCCTCAGTGCACAGAACCCTGCTTGTCCTCAGTGCACAGAACCCTGCTTGTCCTCAGTGCACAGAACCCTGCTTGTCCTCAGTGCCCATATCCCTGCTTGTCCTCAGTGCACAGAGCACTGCTTGTCCTCAGTGCACAGAGCCCTGCTTGTCTTCAGTGCACAGAGCCCTGCTTGTCCTCAGTGTTCAAAGCTCTGCTTGTCTGCCCACACTACCTGTATTTGGACTCCACAGAGAGACACAGTCAGTAGCTACAGGGACAAAAATATACACACTTTTTAATCAATAAATATTACAAATATAAATATAGGGGGACATTTTTCAAAGCATTTAGTAGTTGTTTTTTTTTTTGCTTAAAACAGTTGCAAAAAAGTTGCATGTGCGACTACTCTATTTTTTGTGCGACTTTTTGATTGTGCAGTGCTCTAAACAGAAAAAAAGAAACTTGCTTACCAAAGTGATTCAGAGATTTATCAAGTGCAAAAGTCGTAAAAAAGTCACATCGCATGAAAAAAACTACTAAATTTACTTCAGCTCAGACATGGAGCAGAAAAAGCCACTACCAAAGCAAAAAAAAAATAATAAAATTTCTTATGTGAGAGACCAGTTGATAAATAAGTCGCACATAAGCAAAAATATAGTAAAAAAAAAAGAACTAAAATAAGGAATACATAAGCAAACATTGATAAATGTCCCCCATAATGTTATCTACATTATGTAAAAAGTTTTTGGAAATGACAGGTACACTTTAAGTTCAATACAGAAAATGTATGCAGAGTACATTCAGCTCTTCTGTGTGGTAGCTTAACAATGACAACATTTGACAACTTGAGGAAATTCAGAAAAAACAGGAGCTCTGACCTGTACAAATATATACCGTATTTTTCGCCATATAAGACGTTCCGGCATATAAGACGCACCCAATTTTAAAGGATGAAAATCTAGAAAAAAAAGATTCTGAACCAAATACAATGTAAAGTATAGGACAGTGATCTTCAACCTGCGGACCTCCAGATATTGCAAAACTACAACTCCCAGCATGCCCGGACAGCCAACGGCTGTCCGGGCATGCTGGGAGTTGTAGTTTTGCAACATCTGGGGGTCCGCAGGTTGAAGACCACTGGAGGAGGTAATACCGACGTGTCCCCGCCGCTCTGGACACGTCACCGTTGCCCTGGATGTCGCCCTCCATCGCTGTCGCTGCGTCCCCGGGGTGTCCCCGTCGCGCCGGAACGTCTCTGCTGCCCGGTATCCTCGCTCTCCGTCGCCGCCATCACGTCGCTATGCACACCGCTCCTATTGGATGACGGGACGGCGTGCGCGACAACATGATGACGAAGAAGGAGAGCGCCGGCCATGCAGGGGATCCCGACATGGAGCAGACACCGAGGAGGCAGGTAAGGTCCCTCCCGGTGTCCTGTAAGCTGTTCGGGACCGCCGCGTTGAAAGCAGCCGGGTTAGTGTCACTTTCGCTTCAGACGGGGTGGTCAGCTTTGATCGCCGCGTCTAAAGGGTTAATACAGGGCATCACCGCGATCGGTGATGTCCTTTATTAGCCGCGGGTCCCGGCCTTTGATCGCCGCAGGGACCTCCGCAATAGGACAGGGTTTTAATGTTTATTTGCCGTATAAGACGCACCAACTCCCCCCCCCCCCCCCAGTTTTGGGGAAGAAAAAGTGCGTCTTATATGGCGAAAAATACGGTATCACAAACCTAATCAGCACTGGTTTTGGACCTATATAGGTTCAAAAGAAAAAGAAACATTCCCCTTTTATGTTTAAAAGACATCACATTTAGTTAAAACTAAAGTATTACACATAGACTAAAGATAATAAGATTCACTTCTCAACACAATCCTGCAATATACAGTATCTTTTAAAGTAAGTACAGAAAGTAAGTGTGAGCAGATATTTTCTATGTGTCGGCATGTTACAAGGTGCAGTTTGGAGCATATGGGACAATGCACCGTAATAATAGCAGCACAGAGGAAGAGGTAGGTAAGTATACATTATTATAATTTTTTTTTTTTTACAGTTAAGGCACCTGATTGGGAAAACCCCTTTTAGGTTACGTTCACACGTACAGGATCCTGCGCAGATTTGATGCGAAGGATTTGTAACTGCAGATTAGAAGCTGTGTTCAGTCATTTCGTTTACATTGAAATCTGCAGCAAAAAATCCTGCGCATCAAATCTGCGCAGGATACTGTACGTGTGAACATACCATAAAGGGGATGCATACTGTGGAGGTCTGGAAGTGACAATAAAAAAAAAAACATCACAATCTAAGTGTATGTAAACATTTGGACTTAAGTGTAAATATGCCATTTTTATTTTAGAGACTTTCAAAGACACTTAAAGGGGTACTCCCCAGGAAAAAAAAAATCAACTGGTGCCAGAAAGTTATACAGATTTGTAAATTACTTCTATTTAAAAATCTTAATCCTTCCAGTACTTATCAGATGCTGTATGCTCCACAGGAAGTTATTTTCTTTTTGAATTTCCTTTCTGTCTGACCACAATGCTCTCTGCTGACACCTCTGTTCATTTTAGGAACTGTCCAGAGCAGGAGAGGTTTGCTATGGGTATTTGCGCCTACTCTGGACAGTTCCTAAAATGGACTGCACTGTGGTCAGACAGAAAGGAAATTATAAAAGAAAATAACTTCTCTGGAACATACAGCAGCTGATAAGTACTGGAAGGGTTAAGATTTTTAAATAGAAGCAATTTACAAATCTTTTTAACTTTCTGGCACTAGTTGATAAAAAAAAAAACTATGTTTTCCAGTGGAGTACCCCTTTAAACCATGTTGATCTATGTTTTTTCACCACATGGCCTCTTAAATCTTCCAATAAAAATTCTTGTAGTTTCTAGAAATGTTGACATAAAACTAATTTTAAAATGTTCCCCTATGATGACATAAAGAATGGGATTAGTACAACTATTAAAATACGCCATACAGTTAAATACACTATATAAGATGAAATCGGTGTTCCTCAGTTTTCCTTTTAGCACTGGAATTAGTCGCCAACTATGATATGGAAATCCTGTGATAAAGAAAGACACTATTACCGCAGTCACAATCCTGTAGGGGCGAAAGCTTTTCTTATTTTTTTTGACATTTTTGACTTGGAAAAGCACACCTCCGTAGCAGAACAGAATAATGAGGAAAGGTGCAGCAAACGAAATGACAAACTTAGAGATGTACATGTTGAATCTGTATGTTTTGTTTGCAGAACCATCTTTAAAGTAACAATCAGAGACATCTTGATACAAATTGTTAAGTAAGATATAAGGGCTATTCAAAAACAGACTCAGGATCCAAACGAAAAAAGATATGACGCGGACAGTTCTGCGGGTTCTATAAATTTTTGACCAAAATGGCCACATTGTTGAGACAAAGCGATCAATGCTCATGACTGTCAAAAAGTTGACACTAGTACTCATAGTTAAACTTAAGATGCTGCTCCCAATTCTACAAAGATCATGCGTAAAGCTATCAGCATAATCCAGGTTACTTTCTATAATTCGGAGCGGAAGAGATGCACAGCATATAAAGTCCACGGCTGCCAAGTTGAGGAACCACACAGAACTGATGTTCTTCATTTTGCATGCAGCTATCCAGATGACTATACTGTTCCCTATAACTCCAAAAAAAAATGCAACACTGTATAAAGCTGTTGACAATGTTGATATGGTGTTCAATAATTGGGTATCTGGTAAGTTAATCACATAGGAATAATTTCCAACATAAGTGTCATTCAGGTTTTCATAGTCGTAGTAGTAGTAGTAGTAATAGGGGTAGTAGAAGTAGTAGTACCTAAAGCAAGATAAAAGAAAAAAAAATTATTAGGGAGATTTTCACAAAAAACAAAGCTGACCATGTATTTGTATTATTCGAAATAATAAGTAGGGGAAGAAGTTAGTCAGGGTACCTCATACAGTCTTACCTTTATTAGCCAAATTGGAGACCTGTCACAAACTATTGCTTGGTGGACCAGTTGCATTAATTAATTATACTCACAGTTGATATGGCAACATGGGCAGAATAGGAACATGTACAGGAACTATTTTCTAAGGCTAATTTCACACTGTGAAAGTTGCTCCGTTACAAAAGGACGTTAAGGGCCCTTTTTTTCTCTTTGACTGCCCTTAACATCCGTTAGTATAACGGAGCCTAACGGGGGTCATAACGGGCAAAGAGGATCCCATTCACTTTAATGGAATTCTTCTAACGTCCGTTATAACTCCCGTTATTGTTGCCGAAAAAGATGTGTCATGCACGTGTCTTAGGCTCCTTTCACACTACCGGACAAAAACGGTAGTGTGAAAGGAGCCTATGAAGGAGGTCATCAGCATAGATGACTGCTTTTACTTGGCTATCCATTAAGCCCTTCACTGGTGTGCATATATAATTCCTTATTTGCAATCTATTATAGGGCCCCTGTGTAGTAGCACTGTCTGTGCATATGGGCCCAGATTTATCAAACTGTGTGAGAGAAAAAGTGGAGGGATTTTCCCACAGCAACCAATTACAGCTCAGCTAACGAGCTCTGGTTAAGTGAAAGCTGAGCTGTGATTGGTTGCTGTTGGAAAATCACTCCAGTTTTTCTCTTACACAGTTTGCTAAATCTCCCCAATGGTGTGCACCCACCAACTTAAAGAAGATGTCCAGTGCTAAGAAACGTATCCCCTTTCTGCAGGATAGGGGATAAATGTATGATTGCGGAGGGTCCGAGCGCTGGGACCCCCTGCAATCTTTCGTACAGGGCCCTGGCTCAGCTGCTGTGTGTGACGTTTCACACACAACAGGTCAGCTGGTACAAGCAAGCCCCCTCCTGTCATCTCTATGGGAGAGTTGGAGACACAGTGTTCCTGTGTCTCTGCCTCTCACATAGAGATGAATAGACGGAGCGCATTTCGACCAGCAGGCGTGCTGGATACAAAACGCGCTCTAGCAGCACAGATTTGGGGCAAAGCTGGGTCCCCGTATTAGAGATCATAGGGGTCCGACCGCTGGGATCCTGCGGATAGGGGATCAATTTTGTAGCATTGGACATATTTAAATGGGCACTGTCAGATTCAAAAACTTTTTATATGTTGTAGATCTTGGCAAAACATTAACCTTTCTAATATTAACCCCGTGCGATCTCCAGTACGGGGCCTCGGCTATGCGCTGCTAGAGTGCATTTCATACCCTGCATGTCAGCTGGTCGAAACATGTCTCCTCCATTCATCTCTATGGGAGAGGCAGAGACACAAGAACAATATCTCTGCACCTCTTCCATAGAGATAAATGGAGGAGGCGTGTTTGTACCAAATGACCTGCTGTGTGTGTGAAACATCACACACACAACAGCTCAGCCGGGGCCGAGTCAGGTCCCGTACGGGTGATCGCTGGGGGTCCCCCGAGATCAGACATTTATCCGCTATCCTTAGCGCTGGTCATCTTCTATAAATTGTATTTTCAGAAGATATTATCTTTCCTAAGGCAATAAAACAGTAGCCAAGCGGAGCAATCCCGTGTGTACATGTTCCTGTCTGTCCTGTAAAGCACTGATGTTGTTTGTATTTTTGCAATAAAGAAGATATGACTATGGTCAGTGCTGTTTAAATTTCTTTGTGAAAGTTTATATTATAAACATTTGTGTATACTTGTAAACCGTTTTGTTGTGTGTACTGTAAATAATCACACGTAATGAATTTGCAGCGTATTTTACGCTGCAGATCCGCCGTTGACCAACCTCTATAGTGTGCCTCCTGCTGTTTCTGCTCATAGAAGCAATCCGCTGCTACAAGCAGACACACAGGGACATGTGAGTCGTCGTGTGCATGTGCAGTGCATTCACAGAAATCAAGGTCACTTCCCCTGCTCCCTGAGCTAGGCCAAGAGTGGCTGCAATGTCTTGGTGCACTGCGCATGCGTGCGGCGACTCGCAGCTCCCTGTGTGTTTGCTCGTATGCTGCTATGAGCTGGAACAGCAGGAAGCACACAATAGGGGTCGGTCATTGGCGGTTCTGCAGCGCTGCTGATCCGTTACGTCTGGCTGCTTTATCAGTGCCTTAAAATTAACATTTAATACCTGGCTGCTTTATCAGTGCCTTATTGGTGCTAAAAAATGCTTTTGTCAAGAGTCAACAACAGTGGGTTAGGCGTGGCCAGGGGTCCACAATTCTCCAGGACCTCCATGCCTCTCTTCGCTTGGCACACTGTGTGATTGGCAGACAGGTCCTAAGAGCTCTCTGCCTTTAGTGTCTGGACTCCACAGCACATTGCCAGCAGAGTGTGAAGAAAGAAAACGAGAATGGGCACTGTTTATTGGAGACTCACTGTTTTGCTCAGAAATGCTGTCTATGAGATGGTGCATTTTTTAAGCTATTCTAGTGCCCACTGGAACTTTCAAATGTACAGAATGTACACCAGTGTTTTCCAGCCAGAAATTCCACACATTTTAATGTGTGAGTAAACCCTAACTTTACTATGGAAGTAGAGGATTATGGAATAGCCTTCCTGCAGAAGTGATAGCTACAAATATAGTGAAGGAGTTTAAGGATGCATCGGATAAGGCCAAATAATAAGATCATCTATATATTGGCCATACCAGCCCACTGTTTAACTCAAATATGGTGTATTTGGTAGATACAATAGATATGACATTCAGGTATATTATACATAGTAACGATTGCGGCTAATTATTACTATATCATGAAGCAAATTTCGGAGTGTGTTACATATATAAAAGAAAATAAAAATAATATGGCACAATGAACATATACAGAATATAAGTTTGAAGATGCATATATACGGTGAAACAATTTTGACTAATTTGAATACACAAAATGGAAGCCACATTTAAGTCGTACAAAATCCACACTCACCTGATCATATGCGTCGTTTTCACTTCCGGAACCTCCGTCAGTGAGAGGCGTTCCCACATCAAGGCATGTGCATTCATTTCTTGTTTGGTTCAGAATTTAAAAGGATGCATGTGGCAAACAGAGTTGTGCCATGATTAAGAACCATATGGTTCCAAATGCCTCGGCGTTTCTGCAGACATTGTATGTTTTTATGTTTCTTTATTTCATTGTGATATTTTGCTGCTGTTATTTTAGATTTCATTGAGGCTATTTTCCTTGACTTGTATTTTTTTTAAATGCTGTTCTTGTTGGTGTTTATTACCTTTTTTAACATCACTGTAGGATTTAGGAATTGTAACAGTATAGCAGTATATTCAGTGTTTATTTGAAGTTCTCCCATTTAAAGGGGTACTCTATTACTAGACATCTTATCCCCTATAAACAAGATAGGGGATAAGATGCCTGATCACAGGGGGGTCCAGCCCGACACCCTGGCATTTTGAACATTTATGTTCAGAACACCAGCTGTGCTAGGGCTATGGGCGGCCGTTGTCATCATGCCTCCTTCATTCAAGTGTATGGGAGCGATGGAGATACAGCGTTCACGTATCACTGTATCTCCCATAGAGATGTATGGAGGGGGCGTGTCGCCCCAGCTTTGGGCTGTGATTGCAGGAGATTGTGGGGGGTCCCAGCAGCTGGACCCCCCGCGATCAGACACTTATCCCCAATCCTGCGGAGTACCCCTTTAACCTGTCTCAGTATTTGACAACTCCTCCCAGTCTAAGTCCTAAAGTGCAGCCCATAACCTGGGATTGCCTTTTTTAAATGTTATGTTTTTTTCCCCCTAACATTTTGTTCCCCCACAATTTAGGAGAAAAGTAACTATATTGTGGTTGCTATTACTGAGATTTCCCCTCACAATTGCATTTCCAACCTGGCCCATAAAATTATGTGATAAGTTAAGACATGTTCTCCCCTTTGCAGTTTTAGCCAAACCATGAACCCAGTCTATACATGGATAGTATTAAATCACCCATTATCACCACTGTACCTGCCTGGGCAGCCCTCTCTGTGTATGCAGCTGACCTTCCATATCCTCAGTGGTATTGGTGGGTGGGGGGGGGGGGGGGAGTGATTGGTTTTATGGATAACACCAAAAATATTCTTTTCAGTGTTTACCTCCTTTTGTAATTCTACCCACAAAGATTCCACTTCTTACATACCAACATACTCCTCCTTTCCAGCTCACAGCCTTTAAAATGTCATGTGTAAGACTGCTAGTTTTGAGGACTGTGTTACACAGCCAATGCCTGCACGATACAAGGATTGATCTCCTAGATTGGAGCTTGTTCAAGACTAGGTATCGGCAGGCAGAGTCCCAAAAATGATCACTGGATTGTTCGTGCGGTCATTCTCGGCAATCAGCCATCAGTCGCACATCACCTGTTATCCGATCAGCAGATGAGGCTGATCACTGACCTTTTTTCACAGAGCAATATTGGCCTCTTCGCCTGATAATTGCCCTGTGTAACAAGGCCCTTACTCTGTGACACTAACAGCGTGTTTGGTTTTAGCTGACTGGCGGCAGACGCTTCAAGTAAACAGACTTTAGGAGCATTGAAGGGTTTTTCACCCACAGCTGCCATGAATCCCCTAGAAAACTGTCCACAAAGGGACAGAGAAGAGCCTTGGTCACACAGCTAAAGGCTTGCAGGCTGTTTGAACTCCCCCTTACCCCCACTGACTCTACTCCAGGACTATGGGGGAGATTTATCAAAACCTGTGCAAAGGAAAAGTTGCCCAGTTGCCCATAGCAACCAATCAGATTGCTTCTTTCATTTTGCAGAGGCTTTGTTAAAAATGAAAGAAGCGATCTGATTGGTTGCTATGGGCAACTTTTCCTCTGGACAGGTTTTGATAAATCTCCCTCTATGTACTTTGCTTCCTCCCATAATAAGTAGCTTACTGATCCCTTTCCTGGTCCTTATAATGGACACTGCTCTCTTCACTGGTTGATGAGCATATCCATTAGTCTAGGGAAAGAACACACTAGAGCACAGTACCGGAAATTAAAAAATAAATCAAATTAAAAAGCAAATGCAAATATAATAGGTCAAGATACTTACTGATACCCATATTCATCAATCATGGTATATATATTTTTGAGGTATTTTTTCCTGTAAACAAAACACAATTTGTAACATTTAAATCGTTATTGATTGAAAAATTCTATTGTGGCTTCCGTAAAGGGTACAAGGCTTAAGGTGCATCAACAAATCAAAATTCTGAGGAAAAGAGAGTGTTACTTTAACTACTTGTGAATGGGCAAAAGGAGGCATTTCTGTGACTAGCGGGATGAAAGGGCAGCTTGAGAATCCTGGGCAGTAAAGGATAAACTACTGTTGTGATAACTGTTAGGGCAACATCGAGGGCAACGGTGGGATTTCTGTTGGGCAAGGGGCCTTGTCTTTTTAATACTTTATACACCCTACCCCGAAAATAAGCCCTAGCTGGATTATCGGGGTGGGCTGCAATATAAGCCCTACCCTGAAAATAAGGGTCAGGTGGTCTTCAATCTGCGGACCTCCAGATGTTGCAAAACTACAACTCCCAGCATGCCCGGACAGCCAACGGCTGGGAGTTATAGTTTATGAAACATCTGGAGGTCCGAAGGTTGAAGACCACTGATCTAGGCAATGCCCGGGCTGCAAATATTAAAAAACAAACTTTAACTTACCTTAGTCCTCTGTTCCCCCGTTGCTAAGGAACCGGTGTCACTGTTCTCCGCTGCTCTTGCTGCTTCCTGGTGTTGTGACATCTCAGAGCCTTCAGCCTATCACCGGACGCAGCAATGTCCCGCCTTAGCCGATGATAGGCTGAGCGCATTGTCATGTAAGGAGTTGGCCGGCTTCTTACATGACAGTTGGCTCAGCCTATCATTGGCCGAGGCAAGACATCGCTGCGGCCGGTGATAGACTGGAGGCTCTGTGACTTTCCCATCCCCAGGACCGCAGCAAGAACAGCAGAGGGACCATGATGCCGGTTCCTTAGCAACGCGGGAACGGAGGACGAAGGTAAATTAAAGTTTGTTTTTTAATATTTGAAGCCCGGGCACAGGAATACTTAACTGCTCTTTTGGCGCAAAGGTATTGGCCAGTGTTTAGAAGTATAGAGGTGTGTGCTACATAAAAAACATTCAGGTGTATATGTGGCCCCTTCATGCTTAAGCTACTGTACAAGTACAGCGCAGCGGCTGATAATTATTTGGCAGGGGGGTAGAGAAGCAGCGCTCGCGGGTGACATACGGTACGATTAGCCCCCCGATGTGGGGTGAAGAGCTTGGCCCATCACATGTAAATAAATAAGCCCTACCCTGAAAATAAGCCCTAGTGTGTTTTTGGTGACTAAAATTAATATAAGACCCGGTCTTATTTTCAGAGAAACACGGTAGTAATTCAAAATGACAATGGCCATACATTTGCAGAGAATTATTTCAGTGAGAAAAGGGGTTATAATTTAGATATTGTATATTGTGTATATTATTATGGTGCATACATTTCATCAGAAGTGTACTGCATAAATAACAGTTTGGGGCTATTGCTATATACTGCTATCCAGCCTCATAAATATTTCATTAGGACATAGAGCATTGCGATAGGAGCAGAAGTAACTTCTACAATAACAGGTGTGAACATATCCTGGTCTATACCAAAGTGTTTTTGTTTCTTGTATAACATGCTGTTACAAGATATATAACTTTTTAGATGAGTGAATTTCCTATTATGAGTCAGACTGTTATTTCATCAGGTAAGACTAGCGAAATTAAATACAGGCTTAGTATTAGGGAATTTATTTTTCATCAATTTAATGCAAGGGTAATAAGGCTTTTAGATATGAAAAAATTATTTTTGATGGTATTTTGGCCAAAATACCATCAAAAGGCACTTTGGCCAAAATACCATCAAAAATAATTTTTACAGATTCTCCGAGTGTGATGAAATCCTTTTACCCTTTACATACTTCCCGTGCAATGTGCACCCAAAAGAGCCCAAGTACAAGTCCAGAAATCCCCGCACAAGCAGGTAAAAGCTGGTGTTCTTTATTCCCAAAATAAGGTGCAACGTTTCGGCAACAATAGCCTTTATCAAGCTTGATAAAGGCTATTGTTGCCGAAACGTTGCACCTTATTTTGGGAATAAAGTCCACCAGCTTTTATTGATCCTGCTTGTGCGGTGATTTCTGGACTTGTCCTATAACTAGAGCTGCATAAGATTGTAAAAGTGAAGCACAAATAATAAATAAATACATTAAATAAATAATAGTCTTCCAATGTTTTCTGGCATTTCAGGGCAGACTATAATGTAGTCCATTGCACAAATATGCATCAGTATATCTTTATGCTGATCATTGTTTTCTTTATTTTGTATGAATGGTTTGGGATCTACTATGTCTCGCACTACTTTGTGCATTAACAATCTGTAATTGTATCCTCTCTTACTATTCTGTTATTGCCCGATATGGAAGTTTTCTTCTTTTTAAATTGCTGAAGCTATATATTTTTTGCTATAATAAAAGCTTCATGATTTAACGGTAAAAATAAAAAATTAAACCAAATACCCCCACTCCCCACCAAAAAAATCTGACCCAAAAATTAAAAATTAGGGTAAATAAAGACAAATTTATACCTAGAAAACTATCATGTACTAAAATGGTTAAACAGTGTCTGGTCCTCAAGGCTCAAAATATCCCACACCTGAACCAATTAAACAAGAAATAATTTCTATGCATCTGTTGTATATATGTGCCTCATTGTCTTCACTACTGAAACTTACAAATATGGACAACAATTTCTTTATTAGAGCCCTCTCCATGTTTAAGACAACGTTAAGTAAAAGCAAGGAGGTACTTAAACATTGTTGTTCTTCTTTTTTTGTGACTATGAGGATTATCTAAATATTTGTTTAAAGAAATAATCAATACCAGATAACTATTCTGGAGGAAAACAGGAACTGTGAAATATTAAATAATAATTGGGCAATTAATTATGAAGTTATTTTTATCTATATTTACAAATAGTTAATAGTCAGTTGATTCAAAAGTAAATGGCTCATATATTACCTGCAAACAAAGGGTGTTGGTAGCTTGTGTCCTCCCGGTTACTGGAACTAAAAATAATCCTTTCCAGCAGTTCGGCATATATGTATCCATAATAATTAGTCTATATAATATTCATGTTATGCAAACTTTACAAGCTCTTGGAACGAACCAAAACAAACTAGACTGGAACACAGTTTCAACCATCCCATTTTTCTGGTACTCACACAGTACATATTATATTACAATATATTTAGCGTCCTAAAGGGGTATTCCATAAAATCGTGGCCCATAGAATAGCTGTTCACTAGTTATTTAATACCTTCGAAAAGTTTCCATTCTATTACATTTTTTTCAATGTTATTCTGCTGCGGCCTTGTGTTAAAAATATCCCTTTTTTTAAACTATTTTTTATTTGTCATTCTGCACTAAATAACCCATAATGAGAATGTGAAAATAAAATCTGAGACATTTTTTTTTAAAACTAAAAACCCTTTGCTATGACACTTTAGCTCTGTGGTCTCCCATTTCTCTTGATCATCTTTGAGATGGTTCTACACCTTGATTGGTGTCACATGGACATGCCGGCCCTGTAAATAATCAACAGCATCACACACACACATACATATATATATATATATATATATATATATATATATATATATATATATATATATATATATATATAAATAACCCAATGTGTGTATGTGTTCCAGCATCACGTCTAAACGGCTAAAGATATAAGGATATGAGGACGGGATAGGAGGACGGGATAGGAAGACGGGATAGGAAGACGGGATAGGAAGACGGGATATGAAGACGGGATATGAGGTCGGGAAATGAGGTCGGGAAATGAGGTCGAGATATGAGGACGGGATATGAGGACGGGATACGAGGTCAAGATAGGAGGACGGGATAGGAGGATGGGATATAAGGTCGGGATATGAGGATGGAATAGGACGACGGGATATAAGGTCGGGATATGAGGATGGAATAGGACGACGGGATATAAGGTCGGGATATGAGGATGGAATAGGACGACGGGATATAAGGTCGGGATATTAGGACGGGATATGGTTACGGGATATGGGGTTGGGATATGACAACAATATATGAGATTGGGATATGAAGTATATCGTTTCCTCCTTTGTTGATTTTCCTCCCCCAACAAGGATGAGGAAGGAAAAAAACAGGCAACGGCGGGTACTCAGCTAGTGTGTGTGTGTGTGTGTGTATATATATATATATATATTGTGCATGTTAAAGCATATATCATATTGTATGTGGTACTATATATTATTATAAGTACTATGTTTAATATATAGTACTCTGGAGGTTGGGCTGCAATATAGCACATGCTAGGTTGCAGAGCCCAATCATGTGTCGCATTTCAGCACCCTTTCCACATATGATACAGTATAAAATACTCCCAAGAGAGTTTGTGGAGGGGCAGTCAACAGCAGGCGGCCATATGTTCTACTTTCAATGACCCCGACTGCTCCTGGCGTTTCAGCTGTAAGAAGGGGAAGTTCCAGTGACGGTAAATAAACAAAAAAATAAAAAAGGTTCTTGTACATGCTGCCCACAAGCATCCACATGCAGCCTGTCTGATACATAATGCCTTGAGGGTACCAGGGCATTATATAGCATCAGGTCCTGGTGTACCAGGCTTTAAAGGGGTACTCCGGTGGAAAACATTTTTTTTTTTAATCAACTGGTGCCAAAAAGTTAAACAGATTTATAAATGACTTCTATTAAAAAATCTTTACACTTCCAGTACTTTTTCGCAGCTGTATGCTACAGATGAAATTATTTTCTTTTTGAATTTCTTTTTTGTCTTGTCCACAGTACTCTCTGCTGACACTTCTGTCAGTGTCAGGAACTGTCCAGAGCAGGAGAAAATACCCATTGCAAACTTATGCTGCTCTGGACAGTTCCTGACACGGACAGAGGTGTCAGCAGAGAGCACTGTGGACAAGACAAAAAAGAAATTCAAAAAGAAAAGAATTTCATCTGTAGCATACAGCTGCTAAAAAGTACTGGAAGGGTAAACATTTTTTAATAGAAGTCATTTACAAATCTGTTTAACTTTCTGGCAAGAGTTGATTTAAAAAAAAAAAATGTTTTCCACTGGAGTACCCCTTTAAATGGCCTAAATGGCCAGGCATTCGCAACCGATGCGACCCCTACAGTTATGCAACTGTGACTATTCCTCTATACATTGATACATTGTATAATGAGTAAATCTAAACTTGTTGTGCTTTATGTTTTCTGAAGGCAATAAAAATGTTAGTACAAAAAAAGAAAAGCACAGCCTCTTTGAATTCTATGATTTAACATATCGGGACAATAATTATTATTATTTTTTAATTGGGTCGTCTAAAGGTCTTAAAATTAGACAACTACAACCTTAGCTGTCCATGTGTTATTTAACACAAACTAGGCCAAATCACAGAAACAGTGTGAGAAAAATTAAAGAGAACTTGTTACCTGTTCCATGCTGCCCAAACCACAGGCTGCATGGAACGGATACAGGCAGTGGGATGCGGGGACACTATGATGTAAGGGTTTTTCCATTTCCATCCCCTATAGATCCCCAGCAGATGCGCTGCTTGGCTTTGTTTAGAATTTGACTGCATTGACAGTGGCCAATCACTGATCTCAGTGGTCACATGCTTACTTATTGTCATAAAGGCTCAGCAATGAGTGGTGATGCCAGCAGCGCATCACACTGCCCACAATGCCACTGACTAGCATGCTGTGCCATTTATTATTATTATTATTTTAAAGAATTCATAAACCCATTTAAAGGAAAACTGTCAGCTGGTAGTGCGGGGACGCTGATCAGTTTGATGCCTACCGTACCCGGATCCGCCCCGCCGTTTGGCCATAATCTTCGATTTTCAGTATATGCTAATTAGGTGCTAACTGGCACAGGCCGGGCTAACTGGCACTCTGACATCAGCGCCGCTGGCCGCAGCGCCGCCCGGCTCATCAATATTCCTCCCCTCCCTCCGCCTCTTCCTCTTCTCCCCGCTCTGTAATGAGGAGGGAGAGGCGGAGGGAGGGGAGGAAAATTGATGAGCTGGGTGGCGCTGCGGCCAGCGGCGCTGATGTCAGAGTGCCAGTTAGTACCTAATTCGCATATACCGAAAATCAAAGATTCAAAGATTACGGCCAAAAGGCGCAGCGGATCCGGGCATGGTAGGCATCAAACTGATCAGCAAGCTGACAGTTTTCCTTTAATAAAACAAGCTGCCAGCAGCTACCACTAGGGCGAGATCTGTGCATATGAATTCATACAGCTACTACTGTACTGAACTCTACAAAACAGTATTTTTTAACCAGTGTGCCTGCAGCTGTTGCAAAACTACAACCCCCCAGCCTTTGACTGTCCAGGCATGCTGGGAGTTGTAGGTTTGCAACAGCTGGAGGCACACTGTTTAGAAAACACTAGTGAGTGAGTCTGTCCTAGTGGTGGCTGCAGGAAAATATCTGTAAACCTTAGAAGAATACAAAATCAGTCTAGGGACAGCTGTATGAATGAACTTTTAAAGCGACTTAAAGGAAACCTATCACTAGTTTATGCTGCTATATCTGAGGGCAGCACAACCGAGTGACAGCAACGTTAAACAGAACAATGTATCACATCATATTGTGCAGCCTCGCCACATCGCTCACTCCGCCCACAGGCTGCTGACTGACATGAGGTTCTCCCAAATATTCATGATAAGGCAGCATAAACCTAGTGGCAGTGACCAACAGGCAGAACAGTGTCATTCCTAGTGCAGACCTTAAAGGGGTACTCCAGTGGAAAACATTTTTTTTTTAATTAACTGGTGCCAGAAAGTTAAACAGATTTGTAAATTACTTCTATTTAAAAATCTTAATCCTTCCAGTACCTTTCAGCTGCTGTATGCTCCACAGGAAGTTGAATTGTTCTTTTCTGGAAGTGCTCTCTGCTGACACCTCTGTCCATGTCAGGATCTGTCCAGAGCAGGAGAGGTTTGCTATGGGGATTTGTTCCTGCTCTGGACAGTTCCTGATACTGACGGAGGTGTCAGCAGAGAGCACTGCGGTCCTACAGAAAATAAATTCAAAAAGAAAAGAACTTCCTCTGGAGCATACAGCAGCTGATAAGTACTGGAAGGATTACGATTTTTAAATAGAAGTAATTTACAAATCTGTTTAACTTTCTGGCACTAGTTGATTTAAAAAAAAAAAAAATTCCAGTGGAGTACAACTTTAATTTGTACCTTCCTCCAAGAACAGAAAAAATGCAGGGCACTCACCACTTAGCTGAAAAATACTTCTTTATTCAGTGGATCGTGAACATCAATGCGGTAAGACACTCGACAGGGGTGTGTTTTCGGGGCTACGGTCCGTTTCTCGCGATAGTTGCGCTTCAACAGGCCCACATCATTACGTTCAACAACACGTCTTAAATAGTCTCACCCGACGTTGCCATGAAGACCCCAAAACAATAGTGCACAGGTAAGTGACTTAAAACCATTCTAAAAACAACATGTGAACAGAGGGAAAAACAAACTTATAAAAGTGCATTAAGTTCAGTCTTATCATTAAGACCTATGTGGCCCATAGCTTCCAGACGTAAGATCCATCTGGTTTCTTTTCTTAGCAGCAACTCGTCTTTGTTCCAACCTTCGTTAGCATATTCTACCCTTTCAATGCCGGTAAATTTAAAGGGCTCTGCTTCTCCTCTATGTGCTTCATTGATATACTCAATGAAACGCAGAGCTCCTGCCCCGGTTTTAAGGGAGCGAACATGCTCACGGATTCGATGGAACAAAGGTCTTTTAGTCTTTCCGATGTAAAAAAGTTAACATTTACAGGTGAGTACATAAACAATATGAGATGACCTACAAGTTATTAATTGTCTTATATCTATGTTATATCCATTTAAGCTAATATTTTTAACTCTGGAGTTTAGGTGACAAAATGAACAGGAACCGCAGGCAAAGTTGCCCTTCGGTCTCTGTTCAGACAACCAGTCCTATTTTTTACAGCCTTTTTTTGTTTCTGATTTTTTAACAAATCCCCAATGGTTCTGTTTTTCTTATACGTTATCATAGGTTTTTCACTGGTCAGCCTTGCAAGATCCTCATCATTTTGTAGCAGATTCCAATTATGATAGATAGCATTCTTAATCATTTGATTTTGGGGTGAGTTCTCAAAGGAAAAAACTAGTCTTTCATTTTTCTTTCTTTTTCTATTGCCCCTTAATAAATCCTGTCTGGAAATTCCGTTTGCCTTTTCTCTTGCTTGTTTAATTAAATCCCAAGGATATCCCCTTTGTACGAATCTGGTCTCTAATTCATCAGCTTGTTTTTTAGATTTTTCTTGATTATTATTTATCCGTTTCAGCCGCAAAAATTGGCTGAAAGGGATACTTTGCTTGACATGGGGGGGGATGTGAGGAATCATAGTGCAATAATGCATTTTTAGAAATGTTTTTTTCTGAAACCTGATGTTATTATTTTTTCATGCTCAATGTCTACTTGTACATCCAAGAATTCGAGATGATGATTTCCATATTGGGATGTGAAGCGCATGTTCATTTTATTATTGTCATTAATGAATTCAATAAATTTGTTGAATTCTGCTTCTGTTCCATCCCAAATAATGAATAGATCATCTATGAATCTCAGATACAATTTTAATTTTCCGATGAAGGGATTTTTTGTGGAAAACACATATCTTCTTTCCAGCATGGCGAGGAAAATATTTGCGCAGACACAAGAGGTAGGAGACCCCATGGCCCTACCAAGTATCTGTCTATACCACTCCTCGCCATACTGGAAAGAATCATTAGACAGAATAAACATGATAGCTTCTGAAACAAAATCAATGAATTCTGGGGATTTATCTGTTTGGGAGAGAAATAGACGGATCGCCTCCACACACGCATCATGTGGGATGCGGGTATAGAGGCTCTCCACGTCTATTGATGCAAGGCTGTATGTCGGTTGCCATTGGAATTCACTTCTTTTAATACAGTTTTGCTAAATATATCTAGCACACTACCTGGAGCTATGGGAGGGTTAAAGGTCGATGGGTTACCACCCATAAAAATTTGCCTATCCTGATCTAGCTCAGGTATAATTTGTATTTCTGCCAACTCACAAAGATCCAATAAGCATTTACTATCTTCATCATTGAAACCTTCCGGAATGCAAAAACCTATGGAACTAATCTTACATACAGATTCACCATCCCTCTCCTTTATGCTGCTCGCACCACTATTTTTATTTGTATTTTTTGCTAAATATTTTTTTAGGTTTAACCTGTGTATCCCCTTCCACCAATCCTCCTGAAATTTCGTGTAATCAAAGTTCTCCACCAGTCCAAAATTTTATCCCTTATTGAGAGGTGTAGTAGTGTCCTCATCCAACACCAGGTCAGTTAAATTCACAATAATATTATTCACTGGTTCCAAGTTATGTTCTTTCTTTTCGGATTCCTTTTCTTTCCTGTTTTTTTTCTTCCTCCTTCCTCTCCGGATTCTTTTCCTAAAGGGCCACTCGATGTTCCTGCTTTCACTATTCCCATTTCAGACTCAGACTCATTAGATGCAGTAGTATCTGACTCTGTAGTCATAAAGTCCGTACTTTTAGATTTTCTTTTTTGGGGGTTAGTTTTTCTATTACTGTAAGCTGTTTTTTTCTATACTTTCCTTCACCTCTCTTCCCCCATGAGAACACTTCATCATTTTCAAAGTCTCTTCTATCTCTAACAAATTTATCTCTCTTTACAATCTTTATGGATTCTTGCAAAGTTGTTATTTTTTTCTCCAAATTTTGCGCAAACTTGTTGTACTGTGTCTCAGTCATTCTAGTACGTAATTCATGTTTTGCCTTACATAGTTCACTTGTCACCATCTCATATGCTTTAGCATTCCTCTCCAGAACCAATCTCTGTATATTCAATGAATGTTGGACATGCAACTCATTCCAATCACGGATAAAACTCGTATCATTTATAAATTGTGTAGGTGCTTTATAAACTTGTAAACCTCTCGGTACTCGATTTACATCCAGATAAGCTTTCAGCGAATTAATTGTCCAAAAAAGACGGGTTTCTTTGTCTGCCAAGACACTCACTTTAAATTCAAGGGCCTTATTACTAATCAGTTGCAACTCATCCCCTGTTCAACAGACGTGAAAAACACCCCTGCGTCTACACGTCCCGCACTGTTGGCTATGTCAGATGTGTATGCTTGCGTCTCCATTTCTATTAATGTGCCGACTCCTGCAGCGTGCTCAGGGTTAAAGACCAAGTCCACTATGCATCCAATCACTAAAGATACCCGGCACTGCCCGGCTCAAGCACTAGTCCTTAATCATGTATGACGCTCACCTTCAAGCAGATCCCATAAATTCAGTTCTCGGTTGTGCTCACTGCAGCAATGTAACAGGTAACAAAATGTAGCTTCCTCCAAGAACAGAAGAAACGCAGGGCACTTTATTCAGTGGATCGTGAACATCAATGCGGTAAGACGCTCGACAAGGGTGTGTTTTCGGGGCTACGGTCCGTTTCTCGCGATAGTTGCGCTTCAACAGGCCCACATCATTACGTTCAACAACACGTCTTAAATAGTCTCACCCGTTGCCATGGAGACCCCAAAACAATAGTGCACAGGTAAGTGACTTAAAATCATTTTAAAAACAACATGTGAACAGAGGGAAAAACAAACTTATAAAAGTGCATTAAGTTCGGTCTTATTATTAAGACCTATGTGGCCCATAGCTTCCAGACGTAAGATCCATCTGGTTTCTTTTCTTAGCAAAAACTCGTCTTTGTTCCAACCTTCGTTAGCATATCTACCCTTTCAATACCGGTAAATTTAAAGGGCTCTGCTTCTCCTCTATGTGCTTCATTGATATGCTCAATGAAACGCAGAGCTCCTGCCCCGGTTTTAAGGGAGCGAACATGCTCACAGATTCGATGGAAGAACTTGAATTTGTATTCTCTCTTTGGTGGTCTCTGTATCCCCTTGTCACTCTCTACCTTCTCAGGCCCTGATCAGTTTTACCTAGACTGCTCATTTACAGAAGTATTCTGATCTGAGACATTTCTAATAGTGATGAGCGGCATCGGCCATATTCGAATTTGCGATATTTCACGAATATATATAGACGAATAAATATTCGTCCTATATTCGAGAATTTCATGTATTCGTTATATTCGCATATGTGAATATTCCCATCTTTGCGTATTCGAGGAAGAAAACAGTGAGGGGTGGGCAACTTTACTATTGGTTGCTAGGGATGTTGTTGAGAACCTCTGACAAGTGTAATTGCATCATTCTAATTGGACCACAAGGAAAAAGAAGGAATATGCCAATATGCGGGGAAAAAAAGTGAATATTCGTAATTTCGAATATATAGCGAATATATTCACGAATTTGCGATATTCGTGATAAAAATTCGAAAATGCAACACTAGCATATCCACTGGCTATACCATACATGTCTGATCAGTTTGGCACTCAGGAGAGGTAGAAAAAATAAAATGGCTGACATGCCCATAAATAATCCTTACATTTTTATTATGGTACAATATGACATTGTGGCCCTCGGGTAACGTTACCTAATCACACAATAAATCACATTATTTTTTTCTCAGTTTAAATGCTTTATTGTATTCCCTTTTAATTTCTACACAAAATGAATCTCACTCTCCAGAGTCACATCTGGTAGTCCCAGTCATAATCTTACTTGCCATTTAGTAGATGTGTTGCACAACACATTCAAATACATTTCTTTCTTTTTTATTTTTTACAGTTTTAAAAGTAGATTTTTTTCCAGCCATAACCCCAAACAGATTTTAAATATATTCACAAATATTCAAAAAATACTGCTGATTATATTTCTAGTCAAGTACCCAGAAAAAAAAATATTATTAAAAAAAATATTCCATTTTGTCATCTGTGTCCAGAAAGATATTCAGTTCTATACAGCCAGGAAAGATGAGGCTCCATCGGTAATAACAATTTTATACAGATCACATTTAACATCAACATAGACTTAGTAGAGCCATAGATCCATCTATGAGTTTTATGAGTGTTGTCACAGACCCAGAGAACAACCTGCTCTGTTGACCAAATCAACCAATCAGAGCTAAGCTTTAATTTTTTTATGCTATGGAAATATGTAACATGGGTCCTGATTGGGTGTTTTCTGTAGACAACAGTTTTGACACGTTGTGCCTTATGTGTTTTTATACCACACTCTTCTGGGCAGTTTAGTGGGTTGTGTAAAGGAAAAAAATAAAAGACAACTACATATTGCATTGCTTTAAGAAATATGAACAACCTTCTCTAAATACAATGACGTTATCACCACACAACTTAAAGTGCTAAACTACCGTATGAATCCAATGTCCGTATCCAGATACGAGCAACAGACATGCAGTACATTGTTTCATTGACCAGAACAAAAAATAAGTTATGGCACTAGATAAATAGTAATGAAAAAAGTGACTGGATAATATGCAAACGAGTATAAAATGCCACCCATAAAATGTATATGAATGCATTATTGCAATATTAAGCACTTAAACAAGTGGAGCGATTTTCATGTAGAAGAAAATCCCTCATATGTGTTTTAGAATAGCCACATATATTGTATGTACATACACTATGGACTTCTAGGTCCATGTGTAGAATCTGATGGACCACCATAGGCAGACAGATTCTATCCCTCGGCACGTGACGCCACACCTAGGGCCTAGATGACTTACCATAGTTTAATATTAGAATTTTAGGGCATTTCGTTAAACGGTTTTTAGAAACCTTTTTAGGAATACAGTACAAAATACAAGTCTCAAACTAAACATGAGGAGTACCCCATTAAAAGCTACATAAAAAGTAGAGTCAATCTGTAGATGCTGTGTTATTGATCATGAGATTATTTTCAGCTATATGATGTTTGCTTCTCTATTATTAACCAAAACTAATAAAATATTTTTTCTTTGGGCATAAATGTTATTTTTCTCAGCTCGATTGGCTGACAGAAGTAAGTGTAACACTGAATGGCCAAGTTGGTTTCAACCTGTCCAATCCCTATAATAGTGGGTACAATAGCCTGCAGCCTCTTATCTCCCTCCACAACAAATTACTTTGTCTATTTGGCAACACTAAATCTGGGAACATAGCTGTTGGCTAACTGAATGTTTTGCTAACATGTATCTTAGGCTAGGTTCATACGACCGTTTGCATCCGACCCTTTAAGGGTCTGATCGGCTCTATTTTTATTTTACGAGCCAATCGGATCCTGAAGTGGGTCGGAAGCAAACGGCTACTGCCGGGTCCTGATGGCCCCCATTCACTTGCATGGGGTCCGTTGGTGACCCCTTAGTTTTACAGCATTTTAGCGGAGAAAAAAATTAGAGCTTGCACTATTTTTTCCTCTGCTAAGCACCCATCCTTCTGGCTGAATCTATAGATAAGGAAACAATGTAGACCGGCAAACTGGCACCAAGTAAACAGGAACAAAGCAAAAAAACATACAAGTGGGAACAGGTTGCCATAGGTAGTGGGTGCTCACCTGGAGCGAGTGGAAAACTCGCATATTAACCCACCAAACGAGGTAACAAACGCTGGAAACAGCTGCTGAGCCCAGGGCGCAGGAGAGGACTAGCCCATCCTAGTAGAAGTAACATAGAAGAATGGATGCAAAATACCCTTTGGAGAAGGTGCTGCTGGTTTCCGGTGTAGATGAGAATGATCAGACCAGAGAAGATATGTAAACCAAAGCCGGACCGATTTATTGTTACTGCTTTATTTTCAATAAATCGGTCCATCTTTGGTTTACACATCTTCTCTGGTCTGATCATTCTCATCTACACCGGAAACCAGCAGCGCCTTCTCCAAAGGGAATTTTGCATCCATTCTTATATGATCCTTCTGGCCAGATTGCCGACAGAACTCCAAATACTGGAGTCCGACAGCAATGTTTTAAAGGGGTACTCTGCTCCTGGAGCCGGCACCAGGAGCTCGTGATGTCATACCCCCGCCCCCCACAGCCATCATGAGGGGGGGGGGGCTAAGACATCATGACCACCCGGCGCCAGCTCCAGTGTTCAGAACAGTTTGTTCCAAACGCTGAGCAGCAGAGTACCCCTTTAAGGAGTACTCCTCCAGGAAGCAACTTTTTTTTGCTGTTCAGAATGCAGCATTTATTCCACTCCCTGTGTAATGAAGAAAACTGTGCTCCTCTGGCTGCGCTCCACAGTCTGTCTAAGCGTTGTAGAAACTGTGTCCCCATCCACCTGAGAGAGGGCAGCGGGGATGGTGTGAGAGAGAGTGGGCTGTAAAGCAGAAAACTGTGTCCCTGTGTGGAGGGTCACATTCTGCTACCGGGCACAGTTTTCTTTACTACACCGTACTCCGCTGAGGTCTTCTTCCTGCTTTAGGTCAATTGGTCACATCGCAGGTCAGCTAATCGCCGGCCACAGCTATGTCCTGTCTCGGCAAGTGATAGGCTGAGCAGCAAAATACCTACATTTTTTTTTTTTTTTTTTCAATTGCTAGCATTCTGGGCAGACATTAAAAAAAATTATATCCTGGAGTACCCCTTTAAGCCTACAGTATGTGGAATGGACATTGATTTTCAGTAGCAACTGGGAAATACATTTTTGGAATAAAGATAGGAATAGTGAACAACTCATGATATAACTCAACAACATAGCCCAATAAGTTTAAGCATTGTATTGTTGGAATATGAAAATTAAACAATATATCAATTTACAGTATTCAAGAATCTATAGCAGTTGGTTTTAGTGTAAAACTATGTCATTCCCCCTTTCAAAATCTGCAAAAAATGTGGAGTTATTAAATCATTTGACTTTCCCATTAATACCAGTGAGAAAAATCTGCAATAATTCTGTAACATATCTGCAGAAAAAAAACGAATATATTGTGGATTTCACATCCGCATAGATTTAGTGCAGATATTTTCTGCAGCATGTGGATATAATATGCAGCAAGTACGCCATATGTGAACATACCTTTACACTATAAAAGCAGCAGCTCAAGCAAACAAAACTTAAGTCAAACAGTCAACAAAAGCTGAATGCAACCATGACATTCCAATACAAAGATATTGCAGATACTTTAGTACTTGACGTGTGGTATAAAAGCACTTTCTCTCTGTTTTGTGCAGTGATATATTATATGTGCTTTTGCAGCTGGTTTCTATAAATAAATCCCTTTTGAGCTGAAAATTGGTTCACATACGTAACCAATATAAGAAAACAGAACTGAATTTCAGTATCCCTATGTACGTAAACACCAGTCGGTTAAAAGAACATAGTAAATGGGACGGCAGCTTTGTTACCAGCAGAGACGTACAGTAATGCTTTGGTTGACAAATGGGAATTGTCCAATGAAGCTCGATGTAGTCAATGTCCGAAGTCTATCCGGTAGGATTCTGCTGACTGCATGTCCATGATATAAGAAGATAAATGCATGGTATCTGTAAAGCGGTGAGCCTCTGTCAGGCCCTGTCTATAGGAAGCATACCCAGTATGCTAAACACTGGAGCCTTCTTAACCAGGTTTCCATACAAAGAAAATAAAAACTATTTGAAGACCAGAGACATGGAGGGGGCAGTCTTACTACTCAAGCCAATATCTTGCTCATTCTTCTTCTTTCATTTCCACAATGTCTGTTAACTCCTCACTCTGAGGCATGTCAGTCATTGCTGAGTCTTCTCCTTCCGCTGCTGTCTCCGTCTCATTTTTCTTCTTTTTCTAGAATGACAGATGGAAAACGTTAGGAGTGACCTTTCCCGGCAAGATTCTGGCTGGAAAATATGGTAATGCTATGAGTCAACGGGTCTCAACAACACTATGTACAAACAGACATAAGGGAATATTTACGATAGTAGCTTCGGGACACAAGACTTCAAGACTAGGAAGATAGCTTGCTGCCTCCCATAAGAAAGTAATATTTAATTGAAATATCATTATTGTTTTTTTTATTAGTGTAGGAAGGTGTTGTTATACAGCAATAACTGAATTTACCAATGGTGGATTATAGTATACTTTTAAGGCTGCATTCACACCTCGTTTTTATGTTACGGATGCCGAATCTAAACTTTTTGACACTTATTGCATGTTATACCATTTTTATATATGGCAGTGATGCTTTAAACAGTAGCTAAAGGGATTATCTGGCCTTTTAAAACTAATGGCCTATACTCCATACAGAATATCGATATCAGATCAGCAGGAGTCAGACATCTGGCACCCCTTCTGATTAGCTGTTTGCAGAGCCTCTATGTTTACTACTGCTCATCCTGCAATTGCTGTATTTTTAACAAAGGTGGTGCAAGGAACTGCAGCTTTGTCCTGTTCTCTTAGACGTGATAATTCTATAATTCTGCATTTCCTTACTATGATGCTACTAAATCTATGGCAACTACAGGATGAGCAGAAGTAAATATAGAAGAGGCTGCGGCACTCAAGCACTATAGTCTTCTTAAACAGCTGATTGACAAGGGTGCTGGGAGTCGAACTCCCACTGATCTCATATTGATGGCCTGTCCAGACCCTTTAGAGTTAAGAAGTAAAATTTATAGCTCCACAGTGTGAGTATCCCTATCTAGTACCCTATCAATAACCTTATTCTTTCTTAAAAGAATACTGCAGTGTTAGACACTTATCCCCTGTCCACAGGATAGGGGATAAGTGTCTGATTGCGGGGGGGTCCGACCCTGCAATCTCCCATACGGGGACCCGGCATTGCCGTGGCTCTGCGCGGCTAATGTGCGTGTCGCTCACTGAGGTCAATGACACGCCCCCTTTCATATAGCTCTATGGGAGAGGGGGTGATACACGAACACTGCATCTCCTATTCTCCCATAGAGATACATGGAGGGGGCATGTCGGCCGCAGCATCATGTTGCTGCCGACACGCCTCCTGCACGGTAGGGCCCCGTACAGGAGATCGCGGGGGGTCTAACACTGTATATGTCCTTTAAGAATTTATCTGCTTCCCTGCTTTTTTTAATCATGAATAAAGATATAAAGACACTACCTGTTTTCGATATACATAGCAAGATGCAATAGCCACCATGGTGGATTCTCCCACAAAGCCAGCAAGAAGGGATCCCACTCCTAATGTGGCTCCATGAACCCTGCACAAAACAAGCAGTATAATAAATATCAATGATAACATATAAAAGCTAAATGTGCTACACATACTGAAGGAGTGCATCCTGATGCTTCCCTGCTCAGAGTGACTGTGCAGTGCTAGAGATTTGAAAAGTACAGGCATTTTTTAAAGCTTTTTATATATTTTCTTAGGCTCCTATTCATTTCAATGTAAGCTGCCAAATGAAAGCGCTCTGAAAAAGTAACAAGTCGCCTCTTTTTTTCAGCACAGTTTTCATGCTGCTTGAGATCAATAGGAGCTGGAAACCGCACATTTTGTCTTGTGTGACCATACCCTAAGTCTTTTCTTAAAGCAAGTATCTGTACCCAATAAAACTCAGCATTCGTGTAGTGTATCACAGTGCAGGATACATTCATTTATAAAAGATGGTTTAAGGTGGTCCCCTAGAACATGTGTTCTACATCATTACTACTGTATGAAATCAGAATTAAATATTATAAAAGTGGGGGTGTGGCCTGGACGCCGATCTGTGCAGACGCATGCTGCTGTAGCTCCGCTCTGAGCCCATGCTTGGGCAACTTTGAGGCTCTCTGTAGCTGGCCATATCAATCTAATAAAAATGGTGATTCTTCCCAAATGCCTGTACCTGCTCCAACATGCCCCCACCCCTGTACCAGTTACGTTCTTCAAACAGATGCATGCCCTTTTTCCGACTTTTGTCTGGGGTGGTAATAGATCCAAACTCAAACTGTCTATACTTCAGCGTTCTAGAGGGCAGGTGACTATTTCGCTCCGTGATATCCACCTGCACTATCTAGTGGGACAACTTCACTACCTTAGGTATTGGGTGACTACATCCTCATTCCCTAGCAGTGACAACCACCTAGCTCATTATCTGCACTTAACCCATTTGTGGCTAGTTCTGGAGGGTGTGGGTGGTCTGTGGCTTCCTTTACATAGATTAGCATCCCAAGTATGGGTTGCCTCAAAGAAACTCCTCACATACCGATATAATGCTAGATAGACAGCTGTGGTCTGACCCCCTGCTGCCCCACTTCTCCACAGTATTAGACTCTCCGTTCTGGAGGTCCCATGGGGTTCTCACTGTAGATGACATAGATGACAGTACCGGATTTAGAGACTTTCAGTATTTCCGGGACAATAAGGACGCCCCGCCACAGTCCTTTTTTAAATACCTCCAGCTCAGATACGCATTCTCGCTACAATTTCCTGCTTCTTCTGCACTCTTCTCCCGCATCCCAGTTATAGGTGTTTTCAAATCGTAAGGCCCTAGGGGCCTCATTTCTGCTCTATATACTACCCTGTTAAGTGCCAAGATGGAAGGGGAACCCCTTTTAGTGGAACCACACTGGAAAGCCCTTATTCCCGACTTAACTGACAGAGCATTGCTCCACTCCTTATCTTCTCATTTATATGTTTCTCCCTCTGTTAACAAACTCATCTAATTATACATGTTCCACCAGTCCTATCTTACTTCAGTTAGACTTGAGACTAGAGTCGGATTATCTGCATATGATGTGGTCCTGCCAAGCCATTAGTGCTTTTTGGTGCAAAGTTGTACAATTTGCAGGAACCTTGGTGAATCCCCCAATTCAGATGGCTATTAAATTGTGCCTACTGGGTCTTCTTGATGAGGAACAGTGGACACACTGTGAAATGGTTTTCCTCAGGGAAGTACTATTCTTGGCGCACAAGGCCATAGCCCTGCGATGGATGGATCCTACTTTTCCTGGTTGGAAGGCCCTGGTTAACACGGCTGTGAACTATGAATATTTTGTATACAAGCACCACAAGAATTCCTCTGAATTCTATAAAATTTGGTCTTCATAGTGTGCTTCTCCACAGGCAAACTATACTGTTTCACGCTTCTTGACTCTTAGGGAACAGCTGAGCACCCCCCCCCTGTCATAATCTCCCATTTACTACTCGCATGTACTCCCTTTATTTCCCAGGTAGATCTGTTTGGAGCCGCTATGATTTATCGCCAACACCTGTCCCCCCTCTCTCTCCCTACTCTTATTTCTTTGGTTTGTCCCCTTTCCTCTCTTGCTGACGAGTGACGTTGTTTGTCTAGATGTTTGTTTTGTTGTAGGCCCTTTCTTGCAGCCTACTGTCTTGTGTTTGTCTCATCTTATGGTTCATGTTCCCACTTACAGTGGTTGGTTATATGTACTTTGCAGTTTTCCATTGTTTAAATTGAAATGTTTATGTTCATTTCTTTTATTGCAGTTGCTCATCCCGCCTGACGTGCTGGTCAGGATTACGCAGTGTCCCTTTTTCATGCCTTATTTTGTCTGTGATCCTGTTGCGCATATACTGTACATTACAATAAAGTCAGTTAAAAAAAAATAAAAAAATTATATATATAATAAAAGTGATAACCACTGATTTTTATTAATACAGTCTATAAAATGGATCACCATAATCACTATGTTGAGCAAAGCACTTTATTGCTAGTACCAATAGTACTAACCACAGACTCTTGATATGGTTTTTTATTTTACAACATAATGAATCAGAATACACAAACACATGTTCTAGAAAGACTTCAGAACAATGCAGGGAACTGTTCCTTTGCTGGAGGACCACCACGGAGTTCTCTCCTATAAAGAAAGTCCAGTAATGTGTGCACCTTCATGTTGCTTTTCCTACCTGCTTATTAGTTAAATCCCTCATCAATGAAATAGAAAAGCCTTCCTAAGTGCTATTTAATGTTCTTTTAAAACTTCCTACATAAGTGTTCAATCCTGTCTGTTCATTGTGTTCCATATCAAATAGACTTTAGTGCTTCATGAACAATGCTCATTGTTTGTTGACCACAATGATGAAATTGAAAGTCCACTATAGTGAATTCAGAGTAGACACACACATTGACATTAACCCTCCTGTTGACTGTCCCATGGCTAAAAATTGCTAGAAGATCATTTACTCAATTTCCAGCCATCAACTGAAATAGTTGTGTTCTGGGAAAGAGCTAACTAAGGCCAATTCTGTCTCCACAACCGGGGAAACCACTTACACTGCTTTTTTTTATTTTATAAACAACTTAACTTTGATTTGTTTTTCACAATGCTCATTGTAAAAAATAAATCTCTCTCTCTCTCTCTCTCAGACAGCAGCAATAAGAATATTTATTTTCAGTTTTAAGTGATTTATACATAATAAATGTTCACACCCAATTGCCACCATCTCTTTACATGTAATTTTATGATGTTTTTAATCTGTATGTCCAGATTCATTAATAAAGATTTTTTCATTAACTACATTTCACTGCTGCAATTATAGTTCTTTGTAGGTTAAAAAAAAAAGTGAAGTATAACTATCCAGCTTTATACAACATAAACATTAACTTTATGTTACGCAACTGGGAAGAGGTAATTTATTTTACACATAACATCCAGGCTGCATAGATCTGCCATTCTTTAAACTACAGTAACATATTACTTGCACGCATACTGACTGTAAGTAATGCAATCCACTATTCAAGGTCATGGTTTTCCATGCTGTTAAGTGAAGAAGAAACTTACCCTAGATAAGGCAAGATAATAAGACTAGAGATGAGGACGATTATTCTTAAAACAGAGCTCGGTGCCAGCACAAATGTCTTCTTGAGTGTCATCAGCCATCCAGTTAAGTGGGCCCGCACAGTAACTGAGCGAAGGAAGAGAAGAGTACAGGATAACACAATGTATTGCTGAGGTAGCATCTTCTAAAGGCAGTGGATATATATTTATGAAATCCTATCACAAAATTATAACCGACTTCCCACTTTACACATACTGTATTTATGTAATATATGTATTTAGCAAGATGAGATCATGAAAACATAATATGTTACATAGGTTGGTCTACAGATCTTAAAATAAGAGCAAGCTGTAAGAATAAGAGGAAAGAAAAAATACCAAAATATCCCTCCAGTGCCTTATGGGGCGGCCGGCCCGATGCGCTGCTGAAAGAATACTTGTTAGTTATTCATAGCGCTGCAGAGGCATATGATTATAGAAGCGCTGTGGGGGCCAGACATATAGCGTTATCTGGCCCCCACAGTGCTTCTATGTACATATGCCGCTGCAGTGCTATGAAAGACAAGTATTCTTTCAGCAGAGCATCGGGCCGGCTGGCTTCCCAGCCCGATGTGCTACTAATAAAATACTTTTCATTCATTGCGCTGCTGGGGGCTTATGATAGCGCTGCGGGGGAAAATATATATACACATTCGCTGCAGGGGGCAAGACTTATATAGCGCAGCAGGGGACAAGATATATAGAAGCACTATTCTATATATCTTTCCCCACCCACTTCTATTTGAAAACCCCGGCGGGAGCCCTGAATGGCTCCTCAGTACCCGCCATTCAGGGCTCCCAGCGGGGAATTTAAAAATGAAAGTAAAATACACTGTACATTGCAGGGGAGTGGAGCATGACGCCCGCTCCCCTGTTTAATAACTTCTAATCGCATCGGGTCTCAGAAATGACCTCAGCCCCTGTACTACTACCCCATCATAGAACAGAGTCTGTTCCATTATGGGGGTATTAGTACAAAAACTAATGTAGCCTCCCCAGCCACCGTCAGACTCCCGCAGCCAGGGAACGACTACTCCCATCATGGAAACAAGTCTGTTCCATGATGTGAGTAGTAGTAATCCCTCAGCACTGCAGGAGTCTGCTAATGTCACCTCTCCTGAGCATGCTCAGAAGTAATAATGGATATTATAAACCAGGTGCAAATGGATGACATAAAGGCTCATCCGTTTGTCATAGACTTCAATGTTAAAAATAAAGGGCATTAATTTACCCGTTTCTTGTGATAACGGATAATCAAAAAATCCCATCGACTTTGGGATTTTGTAACGGCCGCTTAACATCCATATTTAAGGCTTTTCTAACGGAAGTTTATAATGGGTCTTTTATCGGGGCAACTTTATAGTGTGAAAGGGGCCTTACCTGGTACAGGGAAGAAGGAAAATATCCTCAAAGGAATCACACAAAGCTCTGCAAATGCAAAATCTACTCCAATTATGTCAACGAGGATCTTCTCCGATACATTTGGAGTCCAGAACATCACAAAGCATAGCTGAGGGCAGAAAGAACATGTTAAGCATCCAGATTATAATAAAGGTTGAGACTTGGCAATAGTATGCTTCAATCCACACTGTACTAAACCTTATACACTATTGAGTAGACAGCTAGAAAAGCTAGCAGAACAACATTAACCAATTCAGGTCCAGGGCCCTCACAGTCACACTCAGTTTGGCAGTTTACAGTACACATTAAATTAATTGCTAGAACGTTTTTGATATGTTGGGGTAATGATCTCATTTTTGTGCCAGGTTTCTTTTTATTAGCATTTATTGACAAATGTTTAGTGTACAGGCATCCTGGCGACTATGTGACCATTCACGGCACCAGTAGAGGCAATGCCTCTGTTTAATTTGGGATATTCATCAAGCAGCTTCTGTTTTCTCTCCAGGGTCCGCCCTGTTACTCAGAAAATGCAGTCCAATCTGAAGGCATCATGTTATAGAGGAGGAGCTGAGAAGATTGATATATAGTTTTGTGGGAAATGTTCTAGGATAACGTTTCCTGTAAATGCTCAGTCATGTGGGTGGTCCTATTCAATAATTAATATAGAGAAAACTGTCAATTACTAAATAAGACCTCTCACTTGACTAGTTAGCCCAGAATAAGCAGAGATTTCCATACATTTTAACTAAATAAGTTATCCTTAAACTTTTCCCACACAAACATTGCTCTGCCCCACCTGTTCTATCACATGACTGCATGGACTGCATTTTCAATGTGACAAGTTCCCTTTAAATGGTTCAAGTGGTTGCATAAAATTGGGAAAACAATCTTTCTTCTAGAAACAGTTCATGTATAGTACTGCGGCTTTGCTTTAGTGGCCCTGAGTTGTAATATCAGACACAACACAAGTTGTGGTGTTTTTGGAAGTAAGCAGCCATTTTTATCTAATCTCATAAACCACTAAAGACACTAAAGGGGGTATTTGTTAATGTATGGGCCCTTTTTTTGGTGTAACCTTTTGTTGTGCTGTGTGCTTC
Organism: Hyla sarda; assembly: GCF_029499605.1. Lineage (NCBI taxonomy): Eukaryota > Metazoa > Chordata > Amphibia > Anura > Hylidae > Hyla > Hyla sarda. The sequence continues at coordinate 192,140,463 of NC_079193.1, read as the reverse complement.
ATACTTACTCGGAATGTGGCCCACTAAAGCCACTTTACTGATGCAGTGTACGTGAATTCATATGATACAGGTCCCCTCGGTACGGGTCTCCTGTGTCTGAATCTCATGAGCTCAGTCTCCTACCTGATCTGCAGCCCAGCAACAAGATTGCCAGATGTAGACCAGTCTTCATGGCTGCTGGGGGTCCTTCAGGACTCCAGGCCTTCCATGGATAGACTGCCTGTCAGCATAGCGCTGAAAGGCATAATACACTGCAGAACAGTATTCAGAATCATCAGCATCTGCCCTTATACCTCCTTTAGGTACGATATGTAGCATCTGGTCCAGGTGAAGAAGTTAAGGAAATGGCAGATAAATTGGTTCGAGACAGTAATATATGAATAAGCAAAGAAATAATACACAAATTATGTCCTCCACCAGCTTTGGCATTCAGCAGACAAAGGTATGTATACACCTATGCCTTTATGTATATATTAGTTGACAACTTTGTTTGCTGAAGTGTATGCATAAAATTGTGAGGCAAAAGCTGTATCAGAAAAAAACTATACTAACACCAAATGATGCTGCAAGGCTTCATGAGGTAACTCCCTGCCCCTTAGGGCTTGTTCACACTGCAGACATTTCATCAGTGGAATTCCACAGCGATTTACTGCTCTGTGCATTCTGTAGGAGTGCCACAGTGGAATTCCACCAGCAGAATGGATGAACACGTTCGTTCTTTGGGCAGAATTCCGTCCTGTGCAGACCTATCACCGATTAATTCAGCCTGCGATGATTCAATCAATGGGTAAAATCCTAAAGAGTCATTCATAAGAAAAAGGTTGCACAAAAACACACAAACAAAAACAATCTACCAAAACTGTTGTTAGTCACCGTTTTAACTGAAAAGTCTACAGAACTAGTAAAGCAGTGCAACCATATGATAAATAAGGGGTCAGTAAACTTTCAGACCACAAAAAGTAATGGTGTAAAAAGAGGTTCAGCCGCACCAATATTGATAAATCTCCCCGTACAGGTCTATATTATTCTGTGTTTTAAAAGTGAGTCCTTTTCTGAAAATACTCTGGGGGGGGGGGGGGGGAGTTAACAAACCTTGTGCAGAGTAACAATGATGCAGTTCCCCATAGCAACCAATCATATTCCAGCTTTCATTCGAGAGCGATCTGATTCATTGCTATGGGTAACTAGACAATTGACGTGTAGCATTGTGCAGGGAACATGAAGAAAGGTGCCCCGCTCAGGGATTTGGGTGTCATGCAAAGTGCTGCTCGACAGTAATTAAAAAAATTGACCATAGTATTTTAGAGGTACACTTTAAGTATTCCTATAAATTGCACAAAAAAATTATGGGTGCAAGGTAGGATTAAATGGAGGTTAAAATAATATTTTGCATTTTAGCACCATTGATGGAGAATCCCAGCTGAGGCAGAAAACAAGTCATGGATCTATACTATATGTGAACAGATTTCTAAGCAGCATACTGAAAAAGAGGACACAGAAAGGAGGCGTACACAGTGAGGTCCTGGCAATGCACTGGCACTAAGGTCTGGAGGAGAATCCGGCTATTATGAAGCATAGTCTTTTACATATATAAAAACTTCAGTCAACAATAGCCTCATTAACATTCACTCCGTGTCCACAATTCAGGCTATTCAGTGTTTGCATGCTTGCCACCGTGCCAGCCTTTCAACTGGTATCTACAGTATATCATATTATACAATGAACACAGGGCCGTACCGCCATGAGGTGAGTGAGGCACTCGCCTTAAGCACAACGTAAAGGGGGCGCAGTGGTAGTGGCCGGTCGCTGGCACTAATCCTTGCTCAGGCTGACCTGCTGCTCATTAGTTTAGTATCTTTAAAGTACACTTATTATACCTAAGGAATGGCTGAACTAAGGAGCAGCACAGCAGTAGTGCCCACTGCACCCCAAGCTCTGAACCAAGGAGCAGCACAGCAGTAGTGCGCACTGCACCCCAAGCTCTGAACTAAGGAGCAGCACAGCAGTAGTGCCCACTGCACCCCAAGCTCTGAACTAAGAAGCAGCACAGCAGTAGTGCCCTGTACCCCAAGCTCTGAACTAAGAAGCAGCACAGCAGTAGTGCCCACTGCACCCCAAGCTCTGAACTAAGGAGCAGCACAGCAGTAGTGCCCACTGCACCCCAAGCTCTGAACTAAGGAGCAGCACAGCAGTAGTGCCCACTGCACCCCAAGCTCTGAACTAAGAAGCAGCACAGCAGTAGTGCCCTGTACCCCAAGCTCTGAACTAAGAAGCAGCACAGCAGTAGTGCCCACTGCACCCCAAGCTCTGAACTAAGAAGCAGCACAGCAGTAGTGCCCTGTACCCCAAGCTCTGAACTAAGAAGCAGCACAGCAGTAGTGCCCACTGCACCCCAAGCTCTGAACTAAGGAGCAGCACAGCAGTAGTGCCCACTGCACCCCAAGCTCTGAACTAAGGAGCAGCACAGCAGTAGTGCCCACTGCACCCCAAGCTCTGAACTAAGAAGCAGCACAGCAGTAGTGCCCTGTACCCCAAGCTCTGAACTAAGAAGCAGCACAGCAGTAGTGCCCACTGCACCCCAAGCTCTGAACTAAGGAGCAGCACAGCAGTAGTGCCCACTGCACCCCAAGCTCTGAACTAAGGAGCAGCACAGCAGTAGTGCGCACTGCACCCCAAGCTCTGAACAAAGGAGGAGCACAGCAGTAGTGCGCACTGCACCCCAAGCTCTGAACTAAGGAGCAGCACAGCAGTAGTGCGCACTGCACCCCAAGCTCTGAACTAAGGAGCAGCACAGCAGTAGTGCGCACTGCACCCCAAGCTCTGAACTAAGGAGCAGCACAGCAGTAGTGCCCACTGCACCCCAAGCTCTAAACTAAGGAGCAGCACAGCAGTAGTGCCCACTGCACCCCAAGCTCTGAACTAAGGATCAGCACAGCAGTAATGCGCACTGCATCCCAAGCTCTGAACTAAGGAGCAGCACAACAGTAGTGCGCACTGCACCCCAAGCTCTGAACTAAGGAGCAGCACAGCAGTAGTGCGCACTGCACCGCAAGCTCTGAACTAAGGAGCAGTAGAGCAGTAGTGCGCACTGCACCCCAAGCTCTGAACTAAGGAGCAGCACAGCAGTAGTGCCCACTGCACCCCAAGCTCTGAACTAAGGAGCAGCACAGCAGTAGTGCGCACTGCACCCCAAGCTCTCAAATAAGGAGCAGCACAGCAGTAGTGTGCACTGCACCCCAAGCTCTGAACTAAGGAGCAGCACAGCAGTAGTGCGCACTGCACCCCAAGCTCTGACCTAAGGAGCAGCACAGCAGTAGTGCCCACTGCACCCCAAGCTCTGAACTAAGAAGCAGCACAGCAGTAGTGCCCTGTACCCCAAGCTCTGAACTAAGAAGCAGCACAGCAGTAGTGCCCACTGCACCCCAAGCTCTGAACTAAGGAGCAGCACAGCAGTAGTGCCCACTGCACCCCAAGCTCTGAACTTAGGAGCAGCACAGCAGTAGTGCGCACTGCACCCCAAGCTCTGAACTAAGGAGCAGCACAGCAGTAGTGCGCACTGCACCCCAAGCTGTGAACTAAGGAGCAGCACAGCAGTAGTGCGCACTGCACCCCAAGCTCTGAACTAAGGAGCAGCACAGCAGTAGTGCGCACTGCACCCCAAGCTCTGAACTAAGGAGCAGCACAGCAGTAGTGCGCACTGCACCCCAAGCTCTGAACTAAGGAGCAGCACAGCAGTAGTGCCCACTGCACCCCAAGCTCTGAACTAAGGAGCAGCACAGCAGTAGTGCGCACTGCACCCCAAGCTCTGAACTAAGGATCAGCACAGCAGTAATGCGCACTGCACCCCAAGCTCTGAACTAAGGAGCAGCACAGCAGTAGTGCGCACTGCACCCCAAGCTCTGAACTAAGGAGCAGCACAGCAGTAGTGCGCACTGCACCCCAAGCTCTGAACTAAGGAGCAGCACAGCAGTAGTGCCCACTGCACCCCAAGCTCTGAACTAAGGAGCAGCACAGCAGTAGTGCGCACTGCACCCCAAGCTCTGAACTAAGGAGCAGCACAGCAGTAGTGCGCACTGCACCCCAAGCTCTGAACCAAGGAGCAGCACAGCAGTAGTGCGCACTGCACCCCAAGCTCTCAAATAAGGAGCAGCACAGCAGTAGTGTGCACTGCACCCCAAGCTCTGAACTAAGGAGCAGCAAAGCAGTAGTGCGCACTGCACCCCAAGCTCTGAACTAAGGAGCAGCACAGCATTAGTGCGCACTGCACCCCAAGCTCTGAACTAAGGAGCAGCACAGCAGTAGTGCCCACTGCACCCCAAGCTCTGAACTAAGGAGCAGCACAGCAGTAGTGCCCACTGCACCCCAAGCTCTGAACTAAGGAGCAGCACAGCAGTAGTGCGCACTGCACCCCAAGCTCTCAAATAAGGAGCAGCACAGCAGTAGTGCGCACTGCACCCCAAGCTCTGAACCAAGGAGCAGCACAGCAGTAGTGCGCACTGCACCCCAAGCTCTCAAATAAGGAGCAGCACAGCAGTAGTGTGCACTGCACCCCAAACTCTGAACTAAGGACCAGCACAGCAGTAGTGCGCACTGCACCCCAAGCTCTGAACTAAGGAGCAGCACAGCAGTAGTGCGCACTGCACCCAAGCTCTGAACTAAGGAGCAGTACAGCAGTAGTGCGCACTGCACCCCAAGCTCTGAACTAAGGAGCAGCACAGCAGTAGTGCGCACTGCACCCCAAGCTCTGAACTAAGGAGCAGCACAGCAGTAGTGCGCACTGCACCCGAAGCTCTGAACTAAGGAGCAGCACAGCAGTAGTGCGCACTGCACCCCAAGCTCTGAACTAAGGAGCAGCACAGCAGTAGTGCGCACTGCACCCCAAGCTCTGAACTAAGGAGCAGCACAGCAGTAGTGCGCACTGCACCCCAAGCTCTGAACTAAGGAGCAGCACAGCAGTAGTGTGCACTGCACCCCAAGCTCTGAACTAAGGAGCAGCACAGTAGTAGTGCGCACTGCACCCCAAGCTCTGAACTAAGGAGCAGCACAGCAGTAGTGCGCACTGCACCCCAAGCTCTGAACTAAGGAGCAGCACAGCAGTAGTGCGCACTGCACCCCAAGCTCTGAACTAAGGAGCAGCACAGCAGTAGTGTGCACTGCACCCCAAGCTCTGAACTAAGGAGCAGCACAGCAGTAGTGCGCACTGCACCCCAAGCTCTGAACTAAGGAGCAGCACAGCAGTAGTGCGCACTGCACCCCAAGCTCTGAACTAAGGAGCAGCACAGCAGTAGTGCCCACTGCACCCCAAGCTCTGAACTAAGGAGCAGCACAGCAGTAGTGCCCACTGCACCCCAAGCTCTGAACTAAGGAGCAGCACAGCAGTAGTGCGCACTGCACCCCAAGCTCTCAAATAAGGAGCAGCACAGCAGTAGTGCGCACTGCACTCCAAGCAGCACAGCAGTAGTGCCCACTGCACCCCAAGCTCTGAACTAAGGAGCAGCACAGCAGTAGTGACCACTGCACCCCAAGCTCTGAACTAAGGAGCAGCACAGCAGTAGTGTGCACTGCACCCCAAGCTCTCAAATAAGGAGCAGCACAGCAGTAGTGCGCACTGCACCCCAAGCTCTGAACTAAGGAGCAGCACAGCAGTAGTGCGCACTGCACCCCAAGCTCTGAACTAAGGAGCAGCACAGCAGTAGTGCCCACTGCACCCCAAGCTCTGAACTAAGAAGCAGCACAGCAGTAGTGCGCACTGAACCCCAAGCTCTGAACTAAGGAGCAGCACAGAAGTAGTGCGCACTGCACCCCAAGCTCTGAACTAAGGAGCAGCACAGCAGTAGTGCCCACTGCACCCCAAGCTCTGAACTAAGGAGCAGCACAGCAGTAGTGCGCACTGCACCCCAAGTTCTGAACTAAGAAGCAGCACAGCAGTAGTGCGCACTGCACCCCAAGCTCTGAACTAAGGAGCAGCACAGCACTAGTGCGCACTGCACCCCAAGCTCTGAACTGAGGAGCAGCACAGCAGTAGTGCGTACTGCACCCCAAGCTCTGAACTAAGGAGCAGCACAGCAGTAGTGTGCACTGCACCCCAAGCTCTGAACTAAGGAGCAGCACAGCAGTAGTGTGCACTGCACCCCAAGCTCTGAACTAAGGAGCAGCACAGCAGTAGTGCGCACTGCACCCCAAGCTCTGAACTAAGGAGCAGCACAGCAGTAGTGCGCACTGCACCCCAAGCTCTGAACTAAGGAGCAGCACAGCAGTAGTGCCCACTGCACCCCAAGCTCTGAACTAAGGAGCAGCACAGCAGTAGTGCCCACTGCACCCCAAGCTCTGAACTAAGGAGGAGCACAGCAGTAGTGCGCAATGCACCCGAAGCTCTGAACTAATGAGCAGCACAGCAGTAGTGCGCACTGCACCCCAAGCTCTGAACCAAGGAGCAGCACAGTAGTAGTGCGCACTGCACCCCAAGCTCTGAACTAAGGAGCAGCACAGCAGTAGTGCCCACTGCACCCCAAGCTCTGAACTAAGGAGCAGCACAGCAGTAGTGCCCACTGCACCCCAAGCTCTGAACTAAGGAGAAGCACAGCAGTAGTGCCCACTGCACCCCAAGCTCTGAACAAAGGAGCAGCACAGCAGTAGTGCGCACTGCACCCCAAGCTCTGAACTAAGGAGCAGCACAGCAGTAGTGCGCACTGCACCCCAAGCTCTGAACTAAGGAGCAGCACAGCAGTAGTGCGCACTGCACCCCAAGCTCTGAACTAAGGAGCAGCACAGCAGTAGTGCCCACTGCACCCCAAGCTCTGAACTAAGGAGCAGCACAGCAGTAGTGCCCACTGCACCCAAAGCTCTGAACTAAGGAGCAGCACAGCAGTAGTGCGCACTGCACCCCAAGTTCTGAACTAAGGAGCAGCACAGCAGTAGTGCGCACTGCACCCCAAGCTCTGAAATAAGGAGCAGCACAGCAGTAGTGCCCACTGCACCCCAAGCTCTGAACTAAGGAGCAGCACAGCAGTAGTGCGCACTGCATCCCAAGCTCTGAACCAAGGAGCAGCACAGCAGTAGTGCCCACTGCACCCCAAGCTCTGAACTAAGGAGCAGCACAGCAGTAGTGCCCACTGCACCCCAAGCTCTGAACTAAGGAGAAGCACAGCAGTAGTGCCCACTGCACCCCAAGCTCTGAACAAAGGAGCAGCACAGCAGTAGTGCGCACTGCAACCCAAGCTCTGAACTAAGGAGCAGCACAGCAGTAGTGCGCACTGCACCCCAAGCTCTGAACTAAGGAGCAGCACAGCAGTAGTGCGCACTGCACCCCAAGTTCTGAACTAAGAAGCAGCACAGCAGTAGTGCGCACTGCACCCCAAGCTCTGAACTAAGGAGCAGCACAGCACTAGTGCGCACTGCACCCCAAGCTCTGAACTGAGGAGCAGCACAGCAGTAGTGCGTACTGCACCCCAAGCTCTGAACTAAGGAGCAGCACAGCAGTAGTGTGCACTGCACCCCAAGCTCTGAACTAAGGAGCAGCACAGCAGTAGTGCGCACTGCACCCCAAGCTCTGAACTAAGGAGCAGCACAGCAGTAGTGCGCACTGCACCCCAAGCTCTGAACTAAGGAGCAGCACAGCAGTAGTGCGCACTGCACCCCAAGCTCTGAACTAAGGAGCAGCACAGCAGTAGTGCCCACTGCACCCCAAGCTCTGAACTAAGGAGCAGCACAGCAGTAGTGCCCACTGCACCCCAAGCTCTGAACTAAGGAGGAGCACAGCAGTAGTGCGCAATGCACCCGAAGCTCTGAACTAAGGAGCAGCACAGCAGTAGTGCGCACTGCACCCCAAGCTCTGAACCAAGGAGCAGCACAGTAGTAGTGCGCACTGCACCCCAAGCTCTGAACTAAGGAGCAGCACAGCAGTAGTGCGCACTGCACCCCAAGCTCTGAACTAAGGAGCAGCACAGCAGTAGTGCCCACTGCACCCCAAGCTCTGAACTAAGGAGAAGCACAGCAGTAGTGCGCACTGCATCCCAAGCTCTGAACCAAGGAGCAGCACAGTAGTAGTGTGCACTGCACCCCAAGCTCTGAACTAAGGAGCAGCACAGCAGTAGTGCGCACTGCACCCCAAGCTCTGAACCAAGGAGCAGCACAGCAGTAGTGCCCACTGCACCGCAAGCTCTGAACTAAGGAGCAGCACAGCAGTAGTGCCCACTGCACCCCAAGCTCTGAACTAAGGAGCAGCACAGCAGTAGTGCGCACTGCACCCCAAGCTCTGAACTAAGGAGCAGCACAGCAGTAGTGCGCACTGCACCCCAAGCTCTGAACTAAGGAGCAGCACAGCAGTAGTGCGCACTGCACCTCAAGCTCTGAACTAAGGAGCAGCACAGCAGTAGTGCGCACTGCACCCCAAGCTCTGAACTAAGGAGCAGCACAGCAGTAGTGCGCACTGCACCCCAAGCTCTGAACTAAGGAGCAGCACAGCAGTAGTGCCCACTGCACCCCAAGCTCTGAACTAAGGAGCAGCACAGCAGTAGTGCGCACTGCACCCCAAGCTCTGAACTAAGGAGCAGCACAGCAGTAGTGCGCACTGCACCCCAAGCTCTGAACTAAGGAGCAGCACAGCAGTAGTGCGCACTGCACCCCAAGCTCTGAACTAAGGAGCAGCACAGCAGTAGTAGGCACTGCACCCCAAGCTCTGAATTAAGAAGCAGCACAGCAGTAGTGCGCACTGCACCCCAAGCTCTGAACTAAGGAGCAGCACAGCAGTAGTGCCCACTGCACCCCAAGGTCTGAACTAAGGAGCAGCACAGCAGTAGTGCGCACTGCACCCCAAGCTCTGAACTAAGGAGCAGCACAGCAGTAGTGCGCACTGCACCCCAAGCTCTGAACTAAGGAGCAGCACAGCAGTAGTGTGCACTGCACCCCAAGCTCTGAACTAAGGAGCAGCACAGTAGTAGTGCGCACTGCACCCCAAGCTCTGAACTAAGGAGCAGCACAGCAGTAGTGCCCACTGCACCCCAAGCTCTGAACTAAGGAGCAGCACAGCAGTAGTGCGCACTGCACCCCAAGCTCTCAAATAAGGAGCAGCACAGCAGTAGTGCGCACTGCACTCCAAGCAGCACAGCAGTAGTGCCCACTGCACCCCAAGCTCTGAACTAAGGAGCAGCACAGCAGTAGTGCCCACTGCACCCCAAGCTCTGAACTAAGGAGCAGCACAGCAGTAGTGTGCACTGCACCCCAAGCTCTCAAATAAGGAGCAGCACAGCAGTAGTGCGCACTGCACCCCAAGCTCTGAACTAAGGAGCAGCACAGCAGTAGTGCGCACTGCACCCCAAGCTCTGAACTAAGGAGCAGCACAGCAGTAGTGCCCACTGCACCCCAAGCTCTGAACTAAGAAGCAGCACAGCAGTAGTGCGCACTGAACCCCAAGCTCTGAACTAAGGAGCAGCACAGCAGTAGTGCGCACTGCACCCCAAGCTCTGAACTAAGGAGCAGCACAGCAGTAGTGCCCACTGCACCCCAAGCTCTGAACTAAGGAGCAGCACAGCAGTAGTGCGCACTGCACCCCAAGTTCTGAACTAAGAAGCAGCACAGCAGTAGTGCGCACTGCACCCCAAGCTCTGAACTAAGGAGCAGCACAGCACCCCAAGCTCTGAACTGAGGAGCAGCACAGCAGTAGTGCGTACTGCACCCCAAGCTCTGAACTAAGGAGCAGCACAGCAGTAGTGTGCACTGCACCCCAAGCTCTGAACTAAGGAGCAGCACAGCAGTAGTGTGCACTGCACCCCAAGCTCTGAACTAAGGAGCAGCACAGCAGTAGTGCGCACTGCACCCCAAGCTCTGAACTAAGGAGCAGCACAGCAGTAGTGCGCACTGCACCCCAAGCTCTGAACTAAGGAGCAGCACAGCAGTAGTGCCCACTGCACCCCAAGCTCTGAACTAAGGAGCAGCACAGCAGTAGTGCCCACTGCACCCCAAGCTCTGAACTAAGGAGGAGCACAGCAGTAGTGCGCAATGCACCCGAAGCTCTGAACTAAGGAGCAGCACAGCAGTAGTGCGCACTGCACCCCAAGCTCTGAACCAAGGAGCAGCACAGTAGTAGTGCGCACTGCACCCCAAGCTCTGAACTAAGGAGCAGCACAGCAGTAGTGCGCACTGCACCCCAAGCTCTGAACTAAGGAGCAGCACAGCAGTAGTGCCCACTGCATCCCAAGCTCTGAACTAAGGAGCAGCACAGCAGTAGTGCCCACTGCACCCCAAGCTCTGAACTAAGGAGAAGCACAGCAGTAGTGCCCACTGCACCCCAAGCTCTGAACAAAGGAGCAGCACAGCAGTAGTGCGCACTGCACCCCAAGCTCTGAACTAAGGAGCAGCACAGCAGTAGTGCGCACTGCACCCCAAGCTCTGAACTAAGGAGCAGCACAGCAGTAGTGCGCACTGCACCCCAAGCTCTGAACTAAGGAGCAGCACAGCAGTAGTGCCCACTGCACCCCAAGCTCTGAACTAAGGAGCAGCACAGCAGTAGTGCCCACTGCACCCAAAGCTCTGAACTAAGGAGCAGCACAGCAGTAGTGCGCACTGCACCCCAAGTTCTGAACTAAGGAGCAGCACAGCAGTAGTGCGCACTGCACCCCAAGCTCTGAAATAAGGAGCAGCACAGCAGTAGTGCCCACTGCACCCCAAGCTCTGAACTAAGGAGCAGCACAGCAGTAGTGCCCACTGCACCCCAAGCTCTGAACTAAGGAGCAGCACAGCAGTAGTGCGCACTGCACCCCAAGCTCTGAACTAAGGAGCAGCACAGCAGTAGTGCGCACTGCACCCCAAGCTCTGAACTAAGGAGCAGCACAGCAGTAGTGCGCACTGCACCCCAAGCTCTGAACTAAGGAGCAGCACAGCAGTAGTGCGCACTGCACCCCAAGCTCTGAACTAAGGAGCAGCACAGCAGTAGTGCCCACTGCACCCAAAGCTCTGAACTAAGGAGCAGCACAGCAGTAGTGCGCACTGCACCCCAAGTTCTGAACTAAGGAGCAGCACAGCAGTAGTGCGCACTGCACCCCAAGCTCTGAAATAAGGAGCAGCACAGCAGTAGTGCCCACTGCACCCCAAGCTCTGAACTAAGGAGCAGCACAGCAGTAGTGCCCACTGCACCCCAAGCTCTGAACTAAGGAGCAGCACAGCAGTAGTGCGCACTGCACCCCAAGCTCTGAACTAAGGAGCAGCACAGCAGTAGTGCGCACTGCACCCCAAGCTCTGAACTAAGGAGCAGCACAGCAGTAGTGCCCACTGCACCCCAAGCTCTGAACTAAAGAGCAGCACAGCAGTAGTGCGCACTGCACCCCAAGCTCTGAACTAAGGAGCAGCACAGCAGTAGTGCGCACTGCACCCCAAGCTCTGAACTAAGGAGCAGCACAGCAGTAGTGCGCACTGCACCCCAAGCTCTGAACCAAGGAGCAGCACAGTAGTAGTGTGCACTGCACCCCAAGCTCTGAACTAAGGAGCAGCACAGCAGTAGTGCGCACTGCACCCCAAGCTCTGAACCAAGGAGCAGCACAGCAGTAGTGCCCACTGCACCGCAAGCTCTGAACTAAGGAGCAGCACAGCAGTAGTGCCCACTGCACCCCAAGCTCTGAACTAAGGAGCAGCACAGCAGTAGTGCCCACTGCACCCCAAGCTCTGAACTAAGGAGCAGCACAGCAGTAGTGCCCACTGCACCCAAAGCTCTGAACTAAGGAGCAGCACAGCAGTAGTGCGCACTGCACCCCAAGTTCTGAACTAAGGAGCAGCACAGCAGTAGTGCGCACTGCACCCCAAGCTCTGAAATAAGGAGCAGCACAGCAGTAGTGCCCACTGCACCCCAAGCTCTGAACTAAGGAGCAGCACAGCAGTAGTGCCCACTGCACCCCAAGCTCTGAACTAAGGAGCAGCACAGCAGTAGTGCGCACTGCACCCCAAGCTCTGAACTAAGGAGCAGCACAGCAGTAGTGCGCACTGCACCCCAAGCTCTGAACTAAGGAGCAGCACAGCAGTAGTGCGCACTGCACCCCAAGCTCTGAACTAAGGAGCAGCACAGCAGTAGTGCCCACTGCACCCCAAGCTCTGAACTAAGGAGCAGCACAGCAGTAGTGCCCACTGCACCCCAAGCTCTGAACTAAGGAGGAGCACAGCAGTAGTGCGCAATGCACCCGAAGCTCTGAACTAAGGAGCAGCACAGCAGTAGTGCGCACTGCACCCCAAGCTCTGAACCAAGGAGCAGCACAGTAGTAGTGCGCACTGCACCCCAAGCTCTGAACTAAGGAGCAGCACAGCAGTAGTGCGCACTGCACCCCAAGCTCTGAACTAAGGAGCAGCACAGCAGTAGTGCCCACTGCACCCCAAGCTCTGAACTAAGGAGAAGCACAGCAGTAGTGCGCACTGCATCCCAAGCTCTGAACCAAGGAGCAGCACAGTAGTAGTGTGCACTGCACCCCAAGCTCTGAACTAAGGAGCAGCACAGCAGTAGTGCGCACTGCACCCCAAGCTCTGAACCAAGGAGCAGCACAGCAGTAGTGCCCACTGCACCGCAAGCTCTGAACTAAGGAGCAGCACAGCAGTAGTGCCCACTGCACCCCAAGCTCTGAACTAAGGAGCAGCACAGCAGTAGTGCGCACTGCACCCCAAGCTCTGAACTAAGGAGCAGCACAGCAGTAGTGCGCACTGCACCCCAAGCTCTGAACTAAGGAGCAGCACAGCAGTAGTGCGCACTGCACCTCAAGCTCTGAACTAAGGAGCAGCACAGCAGTAGTGCGCACTGCACCCCAAGCTCTGAACTAAGGAGCAGCACAGCAGTAGTGCGCACTGCACCCCAAGCTCTGAACTAAGGAGCAGCACAGCAGTAGTGCCCACTGCACCCCAAGCTCTGAACTAAGGAGCAGCACAGCAGTAGTGCGCACTGCACCCCAAGCTCTGAACTAAGGAGCAGCACAGCAGTAGTGCGCACTGCACCCCAAGCTCTGAACTAAGGAGCAGCACAGCAGTAGTGCGCACTGCACCCCAAGCTCTGAACTAAGGAGCAGCACAGCAGTAGTAGGCACTGCACCCCAAGCTCTGAATTAAGAAGCAGCACAGCAGTAGTGCGCACTGCACCCCAAGCTCTGAACTAAGGAGCAGCACAGCAGTAGTGCCCACTGCACCCCAAGGTCTGAACTAAGGAGCAGCACAGCAGTAGTGCGCACTGCACCCCAAGCTCTGAACTAAGGAGCAGCACAGCAGTAGTGCGCACTGCACCCCAAGCTCTGAACTAAGGAGCAGCACAGCAGTAGTGTGCACTGCACCCCAAGCTCTGAACTAAGGAGCAGCACAGTAGTAGTGCGCACTGCACCCCAAGCTCTGAACTAAGGAGCAGCACAGCAGTAGTGCCCACTGCACCCCAAGCTCTGAACTAAGGAGCAGCACAGCAGTAGTGCGCACTGCACCCCAAGCTCTCAAATAAGGAGCAGCACAGCAGTAGTGCGCACTGCACTCCAAGCAGCACAGCAGTAGTGCCCACTGCACCCCAAGCTCTGAACTAAGGAGCAGCACAGCAGTAGTGCCCACTGCACCCCAAGCTCTGAACTAAGGAGCAGCACAGCAGTAGTGTGCACTGCACCCCAAGCTCTCAAATAAGGAGCAGCACAGCAGTAGTGCGCACTGCACCCCAAGCTCTGAACTAAGGAGCAGCACAGCAGTAGTGCGCACTGCACCCCAAGCTCTGAACTAAGGAGCAGCACAGCAGTAGTGCCCACTGCACCCCAAGCTCTGAACTAAGAAGCAGCACAGCAGTAGTGCGCACTGAACCCCAAGCTCTGAACTAAGGAGCAGCACAGCAGTAGTGCGCACTGCACCCCAAGCTCTGAACTAAGGAGCAGCACAGCAGTAGTGCCCACTGCACCCCAAGCTCTGAACTAAGGAGCAGCACAGCAGTAGTGCGCACTGCACCCCAAGTTCTGAACTAAGAAGCAGCACAGCAGTAGTGCGCACTGCACCCCAAGCTCTGAACTAAGGAGCAGCACAGCACCCCAAGCTCTGAACTGAGGAGCAGCACAGCAGTAGTGCGTACTGCACCCCAAGCTCTGAACTAAGGAGCAGCACAGCAGTAGTGTGCACTGCACCCCAAGCTCTGAACTAAGGAGCAGCACAGCAGTAGTGTGCACTGCACCCCAAGCTCTGAACTAAGGAGCAGCACAGCAGTAGTGCGCACTGCACCCCAAGCTCTGAACTAAGGAGCAGCACAGCAGTAGTGCGCACTGCACCCCAAGCTCTGAACTAAGGAGCAGCACAGCAGTAGTGCCCACTGCACCCCAAGCTCTGAACTAAGGAGCAGCACAGCAGTAGTGCCCACTGCACCCCAAGCTCTGAACTAAGGAGGAGCACAGCAGTAGTGCGCAATGCACCCGAAGCTCTGAACTAAGGAGCAGCACAGCAGTAGTGCGCACTGCACCCCAAGCTCTGAACCAAGGAGCAGCACAGTAGTAGTGCGCACTGCACCCCAAGCTCTGAACTAAGGAGCAGCACAGCAGTAGTGCGCACTGCACCCCAAGCTCTGAACTAAGGAGCAGCACAGCAGTAGTGCCCACTGCATCCCAAGCTCTGAACTAAGGAGCAGCACAGCAGTAGTGCCCACTGCACCCCAAGCTCTGAACTAAGGAGAAGCACAGCAGTAGTGCCCACTGCACCCCAAGCTCTGAACAAAGGAGCAGCACAGCAGTAGTGCGCACTGCACCCCAAGCTCTGAACTAAGGAGCAGCACAGCAGTAGTGCGCACTGCACCCCAAGCTCTGAACTAAGGAGCAGCACAGCAGTAGTGCGCACTGCACCCCAAGCTCTGAACTAAGGAGCAGCACAGCAGTAGTGCCCACTGCACCCCAAGCTCTGAACTAAGGAGCAGCACAGCAGTAGTGCCCACTGCACCCAAAGCTCTGAACTAAGGAGCAGCACAGCAGTAGTGCGCACTGCACCCCAAGTTCTGAACTAAGGAGCAGCACAGCAGTAGTGCGCACTGCACCCCAAGCTCTGAAATAAGGAGCAGCACAGCAGTAGTGCCCACTGCACCCCAAGCTCTGAACTAAGGAGCAGCACAGCAGTAGTGCCCACTGCACCCCAAGCTCTGAACTAAGGAGCAGCACAGCAGTAGTGCGCACTGCACCCCAAGCTCTGAACTAAGGAGCAGCACAGCAGTAGTGCGCACTGCACCCCAAGCTCTGAACTAAGGAGCAGCACAGCAGTAGTGCGCACTGCACCCCAAGCTCTGAACTAAGGAGCAGCACAGCAGTAGTGCGCACTGCACCCCAAGCTCTGAACTAAGGAGCAGCACAGCAGTAGTGCCCACTGCACCCAAAGCTCTGAACTAAGGAGCAGCACAGCAGTAGTGCGCACTGCACCCCAAGTTCTGAACTAAGGAGCAGCACAGCAGTAGTGCGCACTGCACCCCAAGCTCTGAAATAAGGAGCAGCACAGCAGTAGTGCCCACTGCACCCCAAGCTCTGAACTAAGGAGCAGCACAGCAGTAGTGCCCACTGCACCCCAAGCTCTGAACTAAGGAGCAGCACAGCAGTAGTGCGCACTGCACCCCAAGCTCTGAACTAAGGAGCAGCACAGCAGTAGTGCGCACTGCACCCCAAGCTCTGAACTAAGGAGCAGCACAGCAGTAGTGCCCACTGCACCCCAAGCTCTGAACTAAAGAGCAGCACAGCAGTAGTGCGCACTGCACCCCAAGCTCTGAACTAAGGAGCAGCACAGCAGTAGTGCGCACTGCACCCCAAGCTCTGAACTAAGGAGCAGCACAGCAGTAGTGCGCACTGCACCCCAAGCTCTGAACCAAGGAGCAGCACAGTAGTAGTGTGCACTGCACCCCAAGCTCTGAACTAAGGAGCAGCACAGCAGTAGTGCGCACTGCACCCCAAGCTCTAAACCAAGGAGCAGCACAGCAGTAGTGCCCACTGCACCGCAAGCTCTGAACTAAGGAGCAGCACAGCAGTAGTGCCCACTGCACCCCAAGCTCTGAACTAAGGAGCAGCACAGCAGTAGTGCGCACTGCACCCCAAGCTCTGAACTAAGGAGCAGCACAGCAGTAGTGCGCACTGCACCCCAAGCTCTGAACTAAGGAGCAGCACAGCAGTAGTGCGCACTGCACCCCAAGCTCTGAACTAAGGAGCAGCACAGCAGTAGTGCGCACTGCACCCCAAGCTCTGAACTAAGGAGCAGCACAGCAGTAGTGCGCACTGCACCCCAAGCTCTGAACTAAGGAGCAGCACAGCAGTAGTGCCCACTGCACCCCAAGCTCTGAACTAAGGAGCAGCACAGCAGTAGTGCGCACTGCACCCCAAGCTCTGAACTAAGGAGCAGCACAGCAGTAGTGCGCACTGCACCCCAAGCTCTGAACTAAGGAGCAGCACAGCAGTAGTGCGCACTGCACCCCAAGCTCTGAACTAAGGAGCAGCACAGCAGTAGTGCGCACTGCACCCCAAGCTCTGAACTAAGGAGCAGCACAGCAGTAGTAGGCACTGCACCCCAAGCTCTGAACTAAGAAGCAGCACAGCAGTAGTGCGCACTGCACCCCAAGCTCTGAACTAAGGAGCAGCACAGCAGTAGTGCCCACTGCACCCCAAGTTCTGAACTAAGAAGCAGCACAGCAGTAGTGCGCACTGCACCCCAAGCTCTGAACTAAGGAGCAGCACAGCAGTAGTGCCCACTGCACCCCAAGCTCTGAACTAAGGAGCAGCACAGCAGTAGTGCGCACTGCACCCCAAGCTCTGAACTAAGGAGCAGCACAGCAGTAGTGCGCACTGCACCCCAAGCTCTGAACTAAGGAGCAGCACAGCAGTAGTGCCCACTGCACCCCAAGCTCTGAACTAAGGAGCAGCACAGCAGTAGTGCGCACTGCACCCCAAGCTCTGAACTAAGGAGCAGCACAGCAGTAGTGCGCACTGCACCCCAAGCTCTGAACTAAGGAGCAGCACAGCAGTAGTGCGCACTGCACCCCAAGCTCTGAACTAAGGAGCAGCACAGCAGTAGTAGGCACTGCACCCCAAGCTCTGAACTAAGAAGCAGCACAGCAGTAGTGCGCACTGCACCCCAAGCTCTGAACTAAGGAGCAGCACAGCAGTAGTGCCCACTGCACCCCAAGTTCTGAACTAAGAAGCAGCACAGCAGTAGTGCGCACTGCACCCCAAGCTCTGAACTAAGGAGCAGCACAGCACTAGTGCGCACTGCACCCCAAGCTCTGAACTGAGGAGCAGCACAGCAGTAGTGCGTACTGCACCCCAAGCTCTGAACTAAGGAGCAGCACAGCAGTAGTGTGCACTGCACCCCAAGCTCTGAACTAAGGAGCAGCACAGCAGTAGTGCGCACTGCACCCCAAGCTCTGAACTAAGGAGCAGCACAGCAGTAGTGCGCACTGCACCCCAAGCTCTGAACTAAGGAGCAGCACAGCAGTAGTGCGCACTGCACCCCAAGCTCTGAACTAAGGAGCAGCACAGCAGTAGTGCCCACTGCACCCCAAGCTCTGAACTAAGGAGCAGCACAGCAGTAGTGCCCACTGCACCCCAAGCTCTGAACTAAGGAGGAGCACAGCAGTAGTGCGCAATGCACCCGAAGCTCTGAACTAAGGAGCAGCACAGCAGTAGTGCGCACTGCACCCCAAGCTCTGAACCAAGGAGCAGCACAGTAGTAGTGCGCACTGCACCCCAAGCTCTGAACTAAGGAGCAGCACAGCAGTAGTGCGCACTGCACCCCAAGCTCTGAACTAAGGAGCAGCACAGCAGTAGTGCCCACTGCACCCCAAGCTCTGAACTAAGGAGAAGCACAGCAGTAGTGCGCACTGCATCCCAAGCTCTGAACCAAGGAGCAGCACAGTAGTAGTGTGCACTGCACCCCAAGCTCTGAACTAAGGAGCAGCACAGCAGTAGTGCGTACTGCACCCCAAGCTCTGAACCAAGGAGCAGCACAGCAGTAGTGCCCACTGCACCGCAAGCTCTGAACTAAGGAGCAGCACAGCAGTAGTGCCCACTGCACCCCAAGCTCTGAACTAAGGAGCAGCACAGCAGTAGTGCGCACTGCACCCCAAGCTCTGAACTAAGGAGCAGCACAGCAGTAGTGCGCACTGCACCCCAAGCTCTGAACTAAGGAGCAGCACAGCAGTAGTGCGCACTGCACCTCAAGCTCTGAACTAAGGAGCAGCACAGCAGTAGTGCGCACTGCACCCCAAGCTCTGAACTAAGGAGCAGCACAGCAGTAGTGCGCACTGCACCCCAAGCTCTGAACTAAGGAGCAGCACAGCAGTAGTGCCCACTGCACCCCAAGCTCTGAACTAAGGAGCAGCACAGCAGTAGTGCGCACTGCACCCCAAGCTCTGAACTAAGGAGCAGCACAGCAGTAGTGCGCACTGCACCCCAAGCTCTGAACTAAGGAGCAGCACAGCAGTAGTGCGCACTGCACCCCAAGCTCTGAACTAAGGAGCAGCACAGCAGTAGTAGGCACTGCACCCCAAGCTCTGAATTAAGAAGCAGCACAGCAGTAGTGCGCACTGCACCCCAAGCTCTGAACTAAGGAGCAGCACAGCAGTAGTGCCCACTGCACCCCAAGGTCTGAACTAAGGAGCAGCACAGCAGTAGTGCGCACTGCACCCCAAGCTCTGAACTAAGGAGCAGCACAGCAGTAGTGCGCACTGCACCCCAAGCTCTGAACTAAGGAGCAGCACAGCAGTAGTGTGCACTGCACCCCAAGCTCTGAACTAAGGAGCAGCACAGTAGTAGTGCGCACTGCACCCCAAGCTCTGAACTAAGGAGCAGCACAGCAGTAGTGCCCACTGCACCCCAAGCTCTGAACTAAGGAGCAGCACAGCAGTAGTGCGCACTGCACCCCAAGCTCTCAAATAAGGAGCAGCACAGCAGTAGTGCGCACTGCACTCCAAGCAGCACAGCAGTAGTGCCCACTGCACCCCAAGCTCTGAACTAAGGAGCAGCACAGCAGTAGTGCCCACTGCACCCCAAGCTCTGAACTAAGGAGCAGCACAGCAGTAGTGTGCACTGCACCCCAAGCTCTCAAATAAGGAGCAGCACAGCAGTAGTGCGCACTGCACCCCAAGCTCTGAACTAAGGAGCAGCACAGCAGTAGTGCGCACTGCACCCCAAGCTCTGAACTAAGGAGCAGCACAGCAGTAGTGCCCACTGCACCCCAAGCTCTGAACTAAGAAGCAGCACAGCAGTAGTGCGCACTGAACCCCAAGCTCTGAACTAAGGAGCAGCACAGCAGTAGTGCGCACTGCACCCCAAGCTCTGAACTAAGGAGCAGCACAGCAGTAGTGCCCACTGCACCCCAAGCTCTGAACTAAGGAGCAGCACAGCAGTAGTGCGCACTGCACCCCAAGTTCTGAACTAAGAAGCAGCACAGCAGTAGTGCGCACTGCACCCCAAGCTCTGAACTAAGGAGCAGCACAGCACCCCAAGCTCTGAACTGAGGAGCAGCACAGCAGTAGTGCGTACTGCACCCCAAGCTCTGAACTAAGGAGCAGCACAGCAGTAGTGTGCACTGCACCCCAAGCTCTGAACTAAGGAGCAGCACAGCAGTAGTGTGCACTGCACCCCAAGCTCTGAACTAAGGAGCAGCACAGCAGTAGTGCGCACTGCACCCCAAGCTCTGAACTAAGGAGCAGCACAGCAGTAGTGCGCACTGCACCCCAAGCTCTGAACTAAGGAGCAGCACAGCAGTAGTGCCCACTGCACCCCAAGCTCTGAACTAAGGAGCAGCACAGCAGTAGTGCCCACTGCACCCCAAGCTATGAACTAAGGAGGAGCACAGCAGTAGTGCGCAATGCACCCGAAGCTCTGAACTAAGGAGCAGCACAGCAGTAGTGCGCACTGCACCCCAAGCTCTGAACCAAGGAGCAGCACAGTAGTAGTGCGCACTGCACCCCAAGCTCTGAACTAAGGAGCAGCACAGCAGTAGTGCGCACTGCACCCCAAGCTCTGAACTAAGGAGCAGCACAGCAGTAGTGCCCACTGCATCCCAAGCTCTGAACTAAGGAGCAGCACAGCAGTAGTGCCCACTGCACCCCAAGCTCTGAACTAAGGAGAAGCACAGCAGTAGTGCCCACTGCACCCCAAGCTCTGAACAAAGGAGCAGCACAGCAGTAGTGCGCACTGCACCCCAAGCTCTGAACTAAGGAGCAGCACAGCAGTAGTGCGCACTGCACCCCAAGCTCTGAACTAAGGAGCAGCACAGCAGTATTGCGCACTGCACCCCAAGCTCTGAACTAAGGAGCAGCACAGCAGTAGTGCCCACTGCACCCCAAGCTCTGAACTAAGGAGCAGCACAGCAGTAGTGCCCACTGCACCCAAAGCTCTGAACTAAGGAGCAGCACAGCAGTAGTGCGCACTGCACCCCAAGTTCTGAACTAAGGAGCAGCACAGCAGTAGTGCGCACTGCACCCCAAGCTCTGAAATAAGGAGCAGCACAGCAGTAGTGCCCACTGCACCCCAAGCTCTGAACTAAGGAGCAGCACAGCAGTAGTGCCCACTGCACCCCAAGCTCTGAACTAAGGAGCAGCACAGCAGTAGTGCGCACTGCACCCCAAGCTCTGAACTAAGGAGCAGCACAGCAGTAGTGCGCACTGCACCCCAAGCTCTGAACTAAGGAGCAGCACAGCAGTAGTGCGCACTGCACCCCAAGCTCTGAACTAAGGAGCAGCACAGCAGTAGTGCGCACTGCACCCCAAGCTCTGAACTAAGGAGCAGCACAGCAGTAGTGCCCACTGCACCCAAAGCTCTGAACTAAGGAGCAGCACAGCAGTAGTGCGCACTGCACCCCAAGTTCTGAACTAAGGAGCAGCACAGCAGTAGTGCGCACTGCACCCCAAGCTCTGAAATAAGGAGCAGCACAGCAGTAGTGCCCACTGCACCCCAAGCTCTGAACTAAGGAGCAGCACAGCAGTAGTGCCCACTGCACCCCAAGCTCTGAACTAAGGAGCAGCACAGCAGTAGTGCGCACTGCACCCCAAGCTCTGAACTAAGGAGCAGCACAGCAGTAGTGCGCACTGCACCCCAAGCTCTGAACTAAGGAGCAGCACAGCAGCAGTGCCCACTGCACCCCAAGCTCTGAACTAAAGAGCAGCACAGCAGTAGTGCGCACTGCACCCCAAGCTCTGAACTAAGGAGCAGCACAGCAGTAGTGCGCACTGCACCCCAAGCTCTGAACTAAGGAGCAGCACAGCAGTAGTGCGCACTGCACCCCAAGCTCTGAACCAAGGAGCAGCACAGTAGTAGTGTGCACTGCACCCCAAGCTCTGAACTAAGGAGCAGCACAGCAGTAGTGCGCACTGCACCCCAAGCTCTGAACCAAGGAGCAGCACAGCAGTAGTGCCCACTGCACCGCAAGCTCTGAACTAAGGAGCAGCACAGCAGTAGTGCCCACTGCACCCCAAGCTCTGAACTAAGGAGCAGCACAGCAGTAGTGCGCACTGCACCCCAAGCTCTGAACTAAGGAGCAGCACAGCAGTAGTGCGCACTGCACCCCAAGCTCTGAACTAAGGAGCAGCACAGCAGTAGTGCGCACTGCACCCCAAGCTCTGAACTAAGGAGCAGCACAGCAGTAGTGCGCACTGCACCCCAAGCTCTGAACTAAGGAGCAGCACAGCAGTAGTGCGCACTGCACCCCAAGCTCTGAACTAAGGAGCAGCACAGCAGTAGTGCCCACTGCACCCCAAGCTCTGAACTAAGGAGCAGCACAGCAGTAGTGCGCACTGCACCCCAAGCTCTGAACTAAGGAGCAGCACAGCAGTAGTGCGCACTGCACCCCAAGCTCTGAACTAAGGAGCAGCACAGCAGTAGTGCGCACTGCACCCCAAGCTCTGAACTAAGGAGCAGCACAGCAGTAGTAGGCACTGCACCCCAAGCTCTGAACTAAGAAGCAGCACAGCAGTAGTGCGCACTGCACCCCAAGCTCTGAACTAAGGAGCAGCACAGCAGTAGTGCCCACTGCACCCCAAGGTCTGAACTAAGGAGCAGCACAGCAGTAGTGCGCACTGCACCCCAAGCTCGTGGAGGATGAGCTGCAGGTAGCACACTGCTGGGGAAGGAAACCCGGGCAGGCGCCATCTTATTCTATTAGTCCCTCACCTCTTCGCCTAGTGAGGGAGACACAAGTAGGCAGCAGTAGATGAAATGAGGGCAGTGCTTCATGGCGAGCAAATAATGGTCCTCTTCCTACTGGCCAGGTGGATGGCTAGATTCCTAACTGCTGAAGTAAGGGGGAATTACATATTTTTGCACGCCACTGTATGTTGGAGGGAGATTATGCATTGTCACATAGGATTGTATGTTGGAGGGGCTGACGGGAGATGGGATTATATTTGTTTTACATGGGACTGTATGTTGGAGAGACCGAGGGGAGGATGTTTTTTTTTTTTTTTACATAGACCTGTATGTTGAGGGGAGTGTTTTTTTTAATATATATATATATATATATATATATATATATATATATCTATATATATATATTTTTTTTTTTTTTTTTTTACATAGGACCGTATGTTAAAGGGGTATTCCAGTGAAAAACTTTTTTTTCATATCAACTGGTTCCAAAAAGTTAAACAGATTTGTGAATTACTTCTATTAAAACATATTAATCCTACCAGTACTTATCAGCTGCTGAAGTTGAGTTGTCCTTTTCTGTCTGACCACAGTGCTCTCTGCTGACAACTCTGTCTGTCTCATGAATTGTCCAGAGCAGGAGAGGTTTGCTATGGGTATTTGCTCCTAGTCTGGACAGTTCCTGAGACAGACAGAGGTGTCAGCAGAGAGCACTGTGGTCAGACAGAAAAGAACAACTCAACTTCAGTTTAACTTTTTGGAGCCAATTGATATGAAAAACATAGTTTTTCACCGGAATAACCCTTTAAAGGGACTGAGGGGTGCAGTTTCCTGTTATTGCCTGAGGAGTAAAAATCGCTGGCTACTGCTCTGAAAGAATGAGAGGTAGTGACGACAAAAAGAGAAAGATTTATGAAAACCTGTGCAGAGGAAAAGTAGAGCAGTTGCCCATGGCAACCAATCAGATCGCTTCTTGCATTTAAAATAGGCCTCTAAAATAAAATAAATAATCTGATTTGTTGGTATGGTCAGCTGCTCCAGTTCTCCCATTTTAAGGTGCATGCTTTTCCCATTGCACAGAAAATGGAGCATTACATGTTACCCCTTCATATACAATGTAATACACAGTTATACCGAGTAGATGCCGTGCTTGGCTGTGGCTCTCCATTCTGACCAATAACATCATTATTTATTATAATTAATAATATAATAAACACAAACTTAAGTCATTTACAGGGGAAAAAAGAAGATGTTCTCAAGCTCAGCCTAAATACAGATTCTTAGCATGGCAGTAAGACAGCTGATCGCTCGGCTATTATTATTCAGCTTGTTAGTCAGGGTATCTATAGTAACCAGACTGCCGCACGTGACTGTTCAGCACAAAGCTGTATTGGCACTATGCTGACAGCACAGAAGTAGCCTGGCAGTAGTCACGTCATGTCATTCTCCATTTCAGATGGGATATATACATGCTTTAGATGAGTAGTGGTCGACCTACCACATTGTGGGGCTTCAGATTTGACCCTTAAATCAACTGCTGCCAGAAAGTTAAACAGATTTGTAAATTACTTCTATTAAAAAATCTTAATCCTTCCAGTACTTATCAGCTGCTGTTATGATCCACAGGAAGTTCTTTTCTTTTTTGAATTTCCTTTCTGCCTGACCACAGTGCTCTCTGATGACACCTCTGTCCATTTTTGAAACTGTCCAGAGCAGGATAGGTTTTCTAAGGAGATTTGCTCCTACTCTGGACAGTTCCTATAATGGACAGAAGTGTCAGCAGAGAGCACTGTGGTCAGGCAGAAAGGAAATTCAAAACGTAACTTTCTTGCACCAGTTGATTAAATAAAAAAATGTTTTCCAGTGGAGTACCCCTTTAAGGTTACTTGATGCCCACACATTATATTCAGTGTGCAGTAGTTTGCAGTAAGTGTCATCACTCTCTATTACTGTCTATGTAAAATATGGAAACCACCAACTAACTGTACTTGGTCAATGTATTTCATTTACTATAATGGATGTGTGGCCACCTTTGTAATACACAGGATCTTTGTTCCAGATTGGTGGGGTCCCTGTAGTGAGACCCCCACCAATCATGACTCTATGGCAGATCTTATCCATATGCCATAAATGATTATAGTTGGAAAACTCATATTGCTACAGTCTTCATAAAGACATACAGGTCAGGTCTTGATCATTACAGGTCAGGTTGGGTCTGGGGTCTGAAAATGATAACTCTTACTACCAAGACAACACACGGCTCTGTGCAGCCTCTGCTTTGTTACAAACACGCTGCTGTTGTATTTAATAAAAATACAATACATAGGTAAAAGAGGAGATCCTAGGGAAGCAGTGAGAGCACCCTTAGGATATGTTTACACAATGGGACTCCAATACACATCGGCCAAATTCCACACCAATTAAGTGCCAATTCTGCACCTTTTCTGCCTCATTTCAGCTTTGAGCAGAAATTGGAATTCTAAACTAAATTTAGAAGAGGAAATGTTCCTCTTCATTTCCTTCTGTGTACACAAGGCCTTATGCCGCATGCATTCAATATGCTGTCAATTACCTAACAATACTCGTTGTGAATAGGGCTTAATGGTATATCGCAATCACATTGCGAAGATATGCGATTACCTGCAGTGATGGCTGCCGAAATTCATATGCTGAGTTAGTGTTTCTCAACCAGGTGCCTCCAGCTATTGCAAAACTACAACTCCCAGCATGCTTGGACAGCCTATGGCTGTCTGTACATGATAGGAGTTGAAGTATTGCAACCGCTGGAGGCACCTTGGTTGGGAAACCCTGTCTTACGTAATAATAGGGACGCAGAGGAAACATTAAAAACCCCGATGCTCACCTAACCCCAGTCCCCTTAGGTCTTCCAGAGAACCTGTTCTCCTCCGTGCTGTCCTGAGAAGCAGCAGGTTTCAGGACCTTTTCCCGCTCAGCCAATCAGTGGGCGCAGCCGTATCATATGTCAGGCCAGTGACTGGCTGAGCAGGAAGGTCTGGTACATCCCATAAGACACTGGACTGCATGGAGGAGAAAGGGATCTGTAGCAGACCTACGGTGGACCGGGGCTAGGTAAGCATCAGGTTTTCCCCTGTGCCCTGGCACAACATTAATGGGAAAGATGTGACATAGGGGTGTGACATGGGGGTGTGGTCATTAAATAGGGAAGATGTTAAATGGGGGGTAGTGACAAGGGGGATGTGACATGGGGGGAGCAAGTGACATAGGTAAGAGGGGGATGTGACATGGAGGGGTGTGTGACATAAGGGGATGTGACATGTGGGAGATGTGACATTGGGGAATAAACATAAAGTGGGGTATGTGAAATGGGGCTTGTGGACATGAAATGGGGGGGATAGAAATGAAATGGGGGTTCGAATGTAAAATGAGGAATAGACATGAAATGGGGGAATGTGAAATTGGGGGATAGAGATGAAATGGGGGAGATTTGACCATTTCTTTATTACGGTATATCACAATATTTGCCTCTATAATCGTAATTGCACATTTCCCCAAATCAGGGAGCCCTAATTGTGAACATACCACACAGCTATGGGTTCACATGTATATCCACTATCCTGTACCATGTAACAGCAAAAAAAGATAAAATGTCTATAGAGGTGTTAGTAAAGAAAGGCTATTGTCTGACAGCACTGAGGTACGCAATAGCATTCAGAGATGTTCCCTTCCTAGTTACATTCATCCTCACCTGACTCTCTTTCCGCTTCCATCTCTGTATGACAGTGAGTAACAAAACAAAGCCCGGCTTGTCAGGGTCAGTAAGCGCTGGCTCCAACAGGCTTTTTCAGTAGTGATTCAGCAGCTTTCCCTGCCTGCACATACTGAACAGCAGGTTATGTAATACTTGACAGGCGAGGGTACAATTCATAGGTTAATTATTCCCTTATTGTGTAAAATGAACAAAGGTGAGAAAAGTAACAAAATAAGACTAGTTTAATAATATTTCCTTTCGGAGAATTGGGCGTCGTCGTCCAAAATTTTTTCTTGGGGGCGGATTTGACATCAATGTATTGATGTAAATATTAGATAGATATGAGAGAGATAGATATACAAGTGAGGGGGAGTGGCAACCTCTGTTAGTCATGCGGGTAAGTAGTGTGGGCGTGTTAGGGTGCCATCTGAAGTAAGGCCACCTTTGCGTGGTGGATGAGGGACACGTTTAGATCAAAAAGTGCGCAAAGTTAGACCGGCTCCTCCGGGTGTAGCTGATCTTATTAACAGAATATGGCAGATCGTACGCTTGGAGAAAGGGATATATATTAAACGTAACGTTGAACGGAAATTTGATAATATTTGGGGACCCTGGGTACACCATTTTGACCCCCTGAGGACTGGTTCGTAATTGCTTGTGACCTCTCGGCCTGTGTTTATCTTGGGATTGGCTTATGGTCTGGGGACTCTCTGTATGTGACTTCACTCTCTTCCTTGTCTGCCCTTTTCTTTCTCTCCTCTTCTGGTGGCTGTGCGGGACTGCCTGGGGGTGCTGCATGCTGGAGTCATGAGCGCTGGGATTGGGGGAGTCTCCCTATTGGAATATGAGTATATTGAAACCTATAGTTTACTGCTTGTGTATATTCCTGCTCCTGAAGAGGGAAGTGACGGATTGTTTGTATGTACGGGGGGTGGGGGGTTTATTGTTGGGGAAATGTTGTTGTATGTTTAAAAGTGGTTAAATTATTAATAAAAATATCTGATTTAAAAAAAAAAAAAAGTGTGCAAAGAGTCTCAATTTTAAGACCAAGAGTGCTGCTGCAACCTTCTATTTGTATAGATAGATATGAAACAGACAGATGAGAAGCGAGCACAGGAGGGGAGGTGCAGCATGTAAGGACCGTGAGCAGCAGCTAAAACATTCCCCCAAGGAATTGGTAGCAGTCATCTCCCCCAGCAGGACAATGTAAGAGGCAGCAATTACAGGAGACAACACAGGGAGCAGGAGGAGCAGTCCCGGCTGTCCGTAAGAGCTGCTGATGGGTCATTGTTCTCTGTCTGTGTCATCAATAGGTTAACACCATTTTTTTCAATGGGGGATGCTAGGCCAAGCACGCACACGTTATCAAAAGGGAAAGAAGAGAAAACTGCTGCCAACATCATCCTATGGTGGCTCATTTCTTGGGAGAACAAAAAGATCAGGTTAATTCAACCTGTCAAATCCTTCTTTTTCTTGACACATCTGTCAGGAAAGAGTCATGAGGCCGACATACACATTATATAATCAGCCAATCCTTCCAAAAATAATGGGTAAGATGAACTTTTGTCTAATGTGTATGGAGGCCTTATATCAATATTAATATCCAACTCCCAAATAAGCCAGATAACCACTGAGGTAAAGTCATTTTCAGAGCTGTAGTATAAGTCAGATGTTAAGTCTTAAAATAATTATCTATAGATATGTCATGTGACTTTATGGCGGCAGACATAGTTACACATAGCACCATACACTACTGTGAATTATGCCTCAGTAGTGATGGATGTCCTCAGTTTGTCTCTTTCAAGGACTTCCTGACTGTTCCTATTTAGAGTCAACATTCCAATGAGGGTATATGTACAGAAGGTCACATGGCTGTGTTACTAGAGATCAACATATCCCTCTACAGATGGGAATCTCTTCATAGCTAATGCTAAAGTCATGGGTGAGACACGTAAACATGTACTGTAAATGGCCGTTTAGAAGAAACCTTTTTAGGGTACGTTCACATGTACGCAGATTTGATGCGCAGGATTTTCTGCTGCAGATTTCAATGTAAACTAAATGACTGAGCACAGCTTCTAATCTGCACTTACAAATCCTGCGCATCAAATCTGCGCAGGATCCTGTACGTGTGAACGTACCCTTATGGTGGAAATCGGAATGGCGAGCACTCTACTATGCAGTAAGACAAAATCACTTTCATTCGCTCAAGTCTTCTTTGAGATTCTCCTCCTAAAGTAATTTTTACATTCATAATACGGACCGAGACAAGTGATAGCATTCATCATATGGACAGTGGTTATCTTCTCAAGACAAGCCCTTTACTATAGAAGTTTACAGAAGAGGATCGGCTTTACACTCATAATAAATGCATTTGCTAGTACCTAACCCAGTTATAAACCGTTATAGCATGAAGAGTTGGTGGTAGTGCCTAAACAACAAGAAAGTCCTCTTCTTACTTTCAGATTTAAAGGGGTACTCCGCTGCTCAGCATTTGGAACAAACTGTTCGGAACACTGGAGCCGGGAACTTGTGACATCATAGCCCTGCCCCCTCAGTGCAAGTCTATGGGAGGGGGCGTGGCATATGACACGCCCCCTCCCGTAGACTTGCATTGAGGGGGCGGGGCGTGACAACATGAGGGCAGGGCTGACTTCACAAGCTCCCGGCGTCAGCTCCAGCGTTCAGAACAGTTTGTTCCAAACGCTGAGCAGGCAGCAGAGTACTCCTTTAAGTCAAGTCTACCCAATAGTTTACTGTGTGCCCTTTTTTTTTTTTTATTCCATGACTTATCACAAGTCTTATATTGAAATATGTGAATATATTCACATCTGGGTGTTAATTAACAAAGGAATGGTCACACCCAACTGTCAATACAATCATACATTCCTAGGGGGCTAACAAAGGAATGGTCACACCCAACTGTCAATACAATCATACATTCCTAGGGGGCTAACAAAGGAATGGTCACACCCAACTGTCAATACAATCATACATTCCTAGGGGGCTAACAAAGGAATGGTCACACCCAGCTGTCAATACAATCATACATTCCTAGGGGACTAACAAAGGAATGGTCACACCCAACTGTCAATACAATCATACATTCCTAGGGGGCTAACAAAGGAATGGTCACACCCAACTGTCAATACAATCATACATTCCTAGGGGGCTAACAAAGGAATGGTCACACCCAACTGTCAATACAATCATACATTCCTAGGGGGCTAACAAAGGAATGGTCACACCCAGCTGTCAATACAATCATACATTCCTAGGGGGCTAACAAAGGAATGGTCACAGCCAACTGTCAATACAATTATACATTCCTAGGGGGCTAACAAAGGAATGGTCACAGCCAACTGTCAATACAATTATACATTCCTAGGGGGCTAACAAAGGAATGGTCACACCCAACTGTCAATACAATCATACATTCCTAGGGGGCTAACAAAGGAATGGTCACACCCAGCTGTCAATACAATCATACATTCCTAGGGGGCTAACAAAGGAATGGTCACACCCAACTGTCAATACAATCATACATTCCTAGGGGGCTAACAAAGGAATGGTCACACCCAACTGTCAATACAATCATACATTCCTAGGGGGCTAACAAAGGAATGGTCACACCCAACTGTCAATACAATCATACATTCCTAGGGGGCTAACAAAGGAATGGTCACACCCAGCTGTCAATACAATCATACATTCCTAGGGGGCTAACAAAGGAATGGTCACACCCAACTGTCAATACAATCATTCATTCCTAGGGGGCTAACAAAGGAATGGTCACACCCAACTGTCAATACAATTATACATTCCTAGAGGGCTAACAAAGGAACTGCACAATGCAGAGTTCTACGAAAAGATGCTCCAGAACTGTTATTTGATAGAAAATACAAGTATTTTTCAAAAATAGAATGAATAGAATTTACAAAAAGTCAGAATAAACAAATGTCCTTACCGTTAGTGAAAGAGCCATGCAGAAAAAAGTGAAGTTCTTGATATGGGTTTTAGATACCGTACTACTAGTATTAGCCAGTTTATTGCTTGGATTACTCTAGAAGGCAGAAGAAAAAAACATGTCATTATACCATTATTCTTATTTGTATTATTAGTGCAGACATCAATTCTTCTTGTGTTTGGGGGACCGTAGACCAAAAATGTTGGGCTTCATGTTTCCTCTATGGGGAGAGGTAAGCCACAGCTAAGCAGCTGACTTATCGCTCCTAGAACAATAGGGTTGTAAAGTGAAAATCCAACACTGCCAACCCTTCCCTCCACCAACATGATTTGTCAGTGAAGAGATGGGAGGCTGCATACACTTTAAACAGACATCCAAACCTGCATGAGACGGCAGCTTCAACTGACTTTAAAGGGGTATTCCAGGAAAAAACTTTTTTTTATATATCAACTGGCTCCAGAAAGTTAAACAGATTTGTAAATTACTTCTATTAAAAAATCTTAATCCTTTCAGTACTTATGAGCTTCTGAAGTTAAGGTTGTCCTTGTCTGTCTAAGTGCTCTCTGATGACACGTGCCTCGGGAACCGCCCAGTTTAGAAGCAAATCCCCATAGCAAACCTCTTCTAAACTGGGCGGTTCCCGAGACACGTGTCATCAGAGAGCACTTAGACAGAAAAGAACAACCTTAACATCAGAAGCTCATAAGTACTGAAAGGATTAACCTGTTAAGGACCAATGACGTAACGTTACGTCATGAGTCCGCTCCCGATCTATAACGGGTCGGGCCCGGCCTCTAGAGGCCGGGACCCGTGGCTAATAGCACTAAACACTAATGACATCAAGACAAAGAAATTACAGCGTACAAGTCAACCATATATGAAAAAAGGATGGAATTAAGCCGTGCACTCTGTTATGAGATACCTCATACCCCGAATGTACGTTTTCGCCTGACGTGGAGGAGAACTGGGTAAAAGTTTTGTAGTCAGATAAGACCAAAATCAAGCAACAACTCCCCATGTTTAGATCGGAGGAATTCTGCCTATGACTTCAAGAATGTCATCCCCACTATCAAACATGGGGTGGCAACATTATGCTTTGGGGGTGTATTTCTGCTAAGGGAAAAGGACGGGGCAATGTACCAGGACATTGGAAATGGGTCTTGTATGGGTATTCCAGCATGACAATGAAAATTTTAGTTTCCAAACATTAGCCTTAAAGGGGTACTCCGCTGCTCAGCGTTTGGAACAAACTGTTATGAACGCTGGAGCCGGTGCCGGGAGATCATGATGTCATAGCCCTGCCCCCTCATGATGTCATGCCCCGACCCCTCAATGCAAGTCTATGGGAGGGGGTGTGGCTACGACATCATGATCTACCGGCGCCAGCTCCAGTGAGCAGCGCAGTACACCTTTAAGGCTAAGGTTTGGAAACTCAAACTTTCATTGTCATGCTGGAATACCCATCCAAGACCCATTTCCAATGTCCTGGTACATGGCCCCAGCCTTTCCCCTTAACAGAAATATACCCCCAAAGCATAATTTTTCCACCCCCATGTTTGATAGTGGGAGTACCCCTTTAACTGTATCAAACTTCTGGCACAAAAGGTAGCTTTGGACATTGATTTAGAAGAAGACAATGTGGCCAAGATAAACTATTTTTTTCACTATGAAATGAGCATGTATAATGTTCTGAATGCTCCTTTGTATTTAGAAGGATGAATCCAATTTAAAGAGGACCTATGCCCTTAGGTCCCACGCCGTCATCACTCGCATGGAGCTGCTGTTTCATGGATAGAGGGGGATTTTTTGTGACTACCCAGTTTACACCTTATGCACTCATTAGCATATAAGCTGCTGTAATGAATAGCACCAATTGCTCATGATGGTTAGTATCATGAAAAAAAGCAACTACATCAGTGGAGTAGTGGAGTAACAGCTTCACATGGATGATGACAATAGAGATTTTTATTCGCAGAGGTCACAGGTCTCCTTTCATTGTAAGGATAGGATCAGCCCACAATTTGTGCCTCCGAGGCAAGGATACATCAGGAAACTGTCAAAATGGCATGCTAATGTATCTGATCTAAGATAGGCACAGGCCCCATTCATTTTAATGTCCCAAATGTAGCAAGCTAGGGCCTACATTTGGGTCATTTTCCAAACATATCAGAACTTTGTTTGGGACTGAATAGTAGTGCAAGCTGCATTTCTCAGTTCGAGCCAAACCAAATGCTTGAGAAATTACCCAAACGTAGCCACTAGCTGACTACGCCTGGGCCATTGAAATGAATGGGTCCGGTGTCTGTCCAAACATATCGTGGTGTGAACAAAGCCTAAATTAGTAAAAAAAAAAAAAAAAAAAATACTGACATTTTTGTTAGAGATTATTAATACATTAAATATAAAATGTGGACATGGAAGGGTCTCAAGTCATTAAACTCAAAGCAGACATTTAACTATTGGTATCTGATTTTACCTTGTCAAAGGCAGGATATACAGCCCGGATCTCTGTTAGCCAGCCATATGGCATATGTCCAACAGGGTATGTAGCAGTAAGGATTGCCACTGCCTGTTAATGAAGGAAGAAGACAATGATTCATTGTTTAGCATTTCACCTGTGGGAAACCGAGATACCTCGACATTTATATCCTACAGCTAAATGGCTGTTTCATAAAAGGAAACTGAAATACTCTACCATTGGCCTCAGGATAGGCTTAGTACTAGAAGACAGTGACATCTGACTGAAAGACATTCTGTGCAAGAAGACATGTACACCTCATTCATTGGGTTATAGTTATTGGCTTGAGCTTTCCATACATCATCAATAAGGCCAATGAGGTGATCGGTTTACCAGGAATAAAAGGTTTCAGAAGCTTTGCCTAGCAGTATCACACTACGAGCAGGGAATACAGACATTACTGGATAAAGAGAAAAGGTTCTTAAAGGGGTTATCCAGGAAAAAAACTTATATATATATATATATATATATATATATATATCTCAACTGGCTCCAGAAAGTTAAACAGATTTGTAAATTACTTCTATTAAAAAATCTTAATCCTTTCAGTACTTATGAGATGCTGAAGTTGAGTTGTTCTTTTCTGTCTAAGTGCTCTCTGATGACACCTGTCTTGGGAACTGTCCAGAGTAGAAGCAAATCCCCATAGCAAACCTCTTCTACTCTGTGCAGTTCCCGAGACAAGCAGAGATGTCAGCAGAGAGCACTGTTGCCAGACAGAAAAGAACAACTCAACTTCAGCAGCTGATAATTAAATTTTTTTTTATAGAAGTAATTTACAAATCTGTTTTAACTTTCTGGAGCCAGTCGATGTATATAAAAAAAAAAAGTTTTTTCCTGGAATACCCCTTTAAAGGCATTGTCCATTACACAAAAATACAGTAGCATGTATTTGCTGATACTGTAATATACAGTACTGTGCAAAAGTTTTAGGCAAATGTGGAAAAATGCTGTAAGGTAAGAATGTTTAAAAAAAAAAAAAAAAGTATTAATAGTTTATTTTTATCAGTTAACAAAATACAAATGCAAATGAAATCAATATTTGGTGGGACTACCCTTTGTCTTAAAGGGGTACTCCACATTGATTTTTTTTTTTTAAATCAACTGGTGCCAGAAAGTTAAACAGATTTGTAAATTACTTCTATTTAAAAATCTTGATCCCTACAGTACTTATCAGCTGCTGTATGATCCACAGGAAGTTCTTTTCTTTTAGAATTTCCTTTCTGTCTGACCACTGTGCTCACAGCTGACACCTCTGTCCATGTCAGGAACTGTCCAGAGCAGGAGCAAATCCCCATACCAAACCTGCTCTGGACAGTTCCTAAAATGGAAAAGAGATGTCAGCAGAGAGCACTATGGTCAGACAGAAAGGAAATTCAAAAAGAAAAGAACTTCCTCTGTAGTATACAGCAGCTGATAAGTACCCGAAGGATTAAGATTTTTAAATAGAAGTAATTTACAAATCTGTTTAACTTTCTGGCCCCAGTTGATTTAAACAAAATGTTTTCCAGTGAAGTACCCCTTTAATAACAGCCCCCGTTCTACTAGGTACACTTGCAGTTTTTCAAAGAACTTGGCAGAGAGGTTGTTCCAAACTTCTTGGATAACTAACTTCTGTATATAAAGGGTTTGCTCAAATGTTTTTGTCTTTTTATGTTAACCCAGACAAACTCAATGATGTTGAGATCTGACTTCTCTGGGACCAGATCATCCCTTCCAGGACTCCTTGTTTATCTTTACGCTGAAGCTAGTTATTATTGACATATACAGTATGGCTATATATTTGGGGTTGCTGTCCTGTTGCAGAATAAATGTACAGAAACAAAAGGGAATTCCAGCACCATGGTGACGGAGTAAGAACGCTGCTTTATTAACTCATCGACAGGAACACAGCATGCATGAACCAAGGAGTGACGCGTTTCGGCAGGTGTAGCCACCTTAGTCGTACTACACATACCCCAAAAATCCATTCCCTCTATATAGGGGGATAGCTTCACCCACCATCAGGTGAAACACCTGGACAGATTAGGGTGAAACACTCCCACCACACAAACGGGGACTTACATGTGATCTTCACCACAAATGTGTTAAAGAATAAAGCATAACAGTGACAGTATCAGAATATTTGGCAGTTTATATAACCACTAAATATTAAATATATAAACTGCCACGTATTCTGATATTGTCACTGGTATGCTTTATTTATTCTTTAACACATTTGTGGTGAAGATCACATGTAAGTCCCCGTCTGTGTGGTGGGAGTGTTTCACCCTAATCTGTCCAGGTGTTTCACCTGATTGTGGGTGGAGCTACCCCCCTATATAGAGAGGATGGATTTTTTTTGTATGTGTAGTACGACTAAGGCGGCTACGCCCGCCGAAACGCGTCTCTCCTTGGTTCGCGCATGCTGTGTTCCATGTTCCTGTTGATAAGTTAATAAAGCAGCATTAATAAAACTCCGTGACTGTGGTGCTGGAATTCCCTTTTGTTTCTGGCTTCTCTACGCGTGCTGTCCTCACCCTTCCGTGCACCTTTGACCTGTGGTGAGCTAGACATCACACAATGTGTCTCAGAATAAATGTAGATTCAGTCAAATGCCTCCCTGACGGCATTACATGATGGATAAGTATCTGCCTGTATTTCTCAGCACTGAGGACATCATAAATCCTGACCAAATCCCCAACTACAATTGCTGAAATGCAGCTCCAAACTTGCAAGAAATGTCCTCAATGCTTCACTGTTTCCCCATTATTGTACCACTCTCCAGCCCATCGCAAACAAACTGCCTTGTTACAGCCAAATATTTAACATTTTGACTACTTGATCTAAAGCATTGGTGTGCATAGTTAAAGGGGTAGTACACCCCTAGACATCTTATCCCCTATCCAAATGATAGGGATAAGATGTCTGATCGAGGGGGTCCAGCCGCTGGGGACACTGCTGCACCTGGCGTTCATTTAGAGTGTCGGGTGCAGCGCCGGAGGCTCATGACGTCGCACCCCGCTCGTGACATAAGAGCCACGTCCCCTCAATGCAAGTCTATAGGAGGGGGCGTGAAAGCCGCCATGCCCCCTCCCATAGACTTGCATTGAGGGGGCATGGCCGTGACGTTACGAGTGGGCCGTGACTGTGACGTCACAAGCCTCCGCATTGCCAGTCATCTGGCACGGAGCGAAGTTCGCACCGTGCAATGGATGTCTAGGGTGCTGTAGCCAAGATTTGGATAGGGGATAAGATGTCTAGGGGCTGAGTACTTCTTTAAGTTGCTTGATCTTGTTTCCACTTGTATGGCTTTTTGGTCGCATTCTTCTTCCAGAAGACCACTTCTGGTTAGACTTAATTGAATAGTACATGCATGTACCTGGGTCCCATTGGTTTTTTGACAGTTTTAAGCTTATGGCACTGCTGAACATCTTTCCCTCTGTTGCACATGCAAGTTTCCTTGGCCAATCACTGTGCCTACCATTCTTAATGTTGCCCATTTCTTTGTGCTTCTTCAAAAGAGTTTGAATAGCACAGCTTGGTGCCCAGTCTACTTTGAAGTCTTATACTGCTTCTGCAAGGTCTCTCCCAGGTAAACTGCCTTGTGACTTTTGCTGTGCTCAGTCTTGCTATGGTGTATGACTTGTGAAATGAAACAGTTTCCACTTGGTTTTTTGTTGGTATTTTTTTACCTGAAAAAAAAAAAGAAAAACACCACAAAAACTGCCCTGTTATTTTGTACCTCCAAGATGCAGTTTTTGTGGTTATTTTTCTTTTTTTTATGGTGTTTTTTCTATGGGAAAGAAACACCAAGATTTCTTAATAAAAAAAAAAAAGTTTATTCACTTAGCATTTTGTTAATTGATAAAAATACACTATGTTTTGTTCAGCGTTCCTTCTGTCTAATATTACATGCTTTATAAAGGGAAGATATATACCGTATTTTTCGCCGTATAAGATGCACTTTTTCTTCCCCAAAACTGGGGGGAAAAAGTCGGTGCGTCTTATACGGCGAATACACCCCTATCGCGGCGGTCCCTGTGGCCATCAACGGCCGGGACCCGCGGCTAATACAGGACATCACCAATCGCGGTAATGCCCTGTATTAACCCTTCAGACGCGGCGATCAAAGCTGACCGCCGCGTCTGAAGGGAAAGTGATACTAACCCGGCTGTGCAGCAGGGCTGTTCGGGACCGCCACTATTTCACCGTGGCGGTCCCGAACAGCCCGACTGAATAGCCGGGTTAGTGCTTACAGGACACCGGGGGGGACCTTATCTGCCTCCTCGGTGTCTTCTCCGTTCAGGGATCCCCTGTATGGCCGGCGCTCTCCTTCCTCGTCATCACGTCGTCGCGTACGTGGGTCGGCGTGTGTAACGACGTGATGGCGGCGACGGAGAGCGAGGATACCAGGCCGGCAGCAGAGACGTTCCAGAGCAACGGGGACACGGCGACAGCGATGGAGCGACATCCAGGGCAGCGGTGATGGGTCCGGAGCGGCGGGGACACGTGAATATTACCTCCTATGCAGTGGTCTTCAATCTGCGGACCTCCAGATGTTGCAAAACTACAACTCCCAGCATGCCCGGACAGCCGTTGGCTGTCCGGGCATGCTGGGAGTTGTAGTTTTGCAACATCTGGAGGTCCGCAGGTTGAAGACCACTATTGGGTTCAAAATTTTTATTTTTTTAGATTTTGCCATTAAAAATTGGGTGCGTCTTATACACCGGTGCGTCCTATAGGACGAAAAATACGGTACTTGTATCACAAAAAAGCGTCCCTTGAGAAAGTCCATCAAGCAGACGAAACGTACATTGGGGCGGTGGTGACAGGACCTTACTATGGGTAAGTGTTGCAGCATATGGTATACGGTATGCTAATTATATAGGGAGCATTGTACCTTCAGTCAGCATTAGAGGATGTTTATTAGTGGAGGCTTAGGCCCGGTCCCCCCCCCCTATAGGCATATTATACAAGCGAGACCCATACATTGCTGCTAACTTTATCTTCTATCCCTTACTGTCTGGTGACAGAATATCATTAATGTGACCTGTCCCATCTTCTTCTTCTTTTTTGGATTCAGAAGTCTAAATATCTATCTTACTTTTGCACTACTAAATAATATTACTTTTCACATTTATGTGTTTTTAATAGATTGATTAATAAAGCACATATTTTTATCAGTAGCAATTGCTCTAGTCCTTCTTTAGTATAAATTGTACCACATAAAGGACAAACATGAGTCTTCAGTTTCTCCAGTTATTCTGCACAAAACTTATATGAATTTTTTACATTATATCCATATTGTTTTCTAAGTAAAAACCATGTATAATATCAATAATCATAATACTAACATCTACAATGCAATTAAAAAACTAAATCCTTTAGCTGTTCCTCTAGCCATACTTACCTCCGTTGCTGCAGCACTACCACCTAGATCACGTGACACAAAGAGGTTAACAATGGGCCGGCTGATCCGCTGAGTAGCTAATATTAGTGCTAGCGGCCACCAAAAACTCAGCATCTTTTTTATTGTGGCATCTCCCTGCAGAGACAAAAGCATCACATTAGAACAATAGAAAGGTTACTGAGGAGAACAACAGTACATGGGCTGTTCTTGAACCCCTAAGCTAAGCATAACCTTTTTTTTAACAGTTTCCAAAGATAAAGCCTTCAAACCAGTTCAAAAGCAGAGAATAGGAAACACAAAATAAAACCATGTAAATGTGCAGATGCTGGAGCAGATTTCGGCTGTCATTAAACAGATGTGAAATAAGCAGCGTAAGCAAATCTCTACATAAAGCGACTACAGAATACGGCCATAAAGCAGGATAGGAGGACTCTATATAGTGTGCAATTGTTGAAATGGCTGTAATTGATATGATGCTTAAAGGGGTTCTCCACCCCTAGACATCTTATCCCCTATCCAAAGGATAGGGGATAACATGTCTGATCGCGGGGGGTCCTGCCACTGGGGACACCCGCGATCTTCCTGCTGCACCAGGCGTTCGTTTAGAGCGTCGAGTGCAGCTCCAGGGGCTCGTGACGTCACAGTCCTGCCCTATTCATGCCGTCATGCCCCCTCCCATAGACTTGCATTGACGGGGCGTGGCTGTGACATCACGAGCGCGGTGGCCATGATGTCACAGGCCTCTGCCCCGCATCACCAGTCATCTGGCATGGAGCGAAGTTTGCTCCGTGCACCAGATGTCTGGGGTGCTGCAGCCGAGATTGCTGGGGTCCCACCACTGAGGACCCCCGCGATCTCAGCTATGGCACCCCAGACATCCTTTGTATAGGGGATAAGGTGTCTAGGGGTGGAGTACCCAGCTGCCTGCTGTGAACATCTATTGAGCAGAGCTTCTGTCACCCTGAAATCTGTATCATCAATGACCCCGTTGTTAAAATGTGTAATATCCATAAGAAGCGGTTACTACGCAGATTCCCAGGCAGCTCATAAACAATAGCACCAGTAGTCATACACCAAAGAATTGCTTCTAGGGTCAGAACACCCAAGCCAGCAAAATTATGTGGCGACTGGCTTCCCCATTTTGGCCACACATAGCCTTTTAGCTACAGGAAGAGAAAAGTAAAATGAGACCCAACCCATCTAATTAAGAATAAAAAGAGCAGGGATAAATGACATACCAGTCCAAATGCTGGCCCTCCATAAGTCTGGGAAAAGCACTACCTAAAACAAGTTTCCCACAAGCATGATAGAGGAGATTTTCTGTGCCCAAACTACACCTGTAAATCCAAAGTAAATAACCCAGCATCATAAGATCTGTGTGAAACGGACCTAAAGCAAAGTTCAAAGATGGTGTGCATCCCTGGTTGTGCAAACATTAGGCACAAACTGGATTTTGGGTGGTGCTGCACTTTAATTAATGGTTCCAAAAACTTACATAACAACTGAACGTAGTTGAGATAATGTTTCTACCAAAATAATGACAGATAATGACCCATTTAGCTTGTAAGGGACGGCAATACTATTATCCACTCCAACCACTAGTGAGAGAATTATGAACAAAACATCTGAGGCTCCTGAGAAAATCGCAACTATCAGTGTATAATACTTTATCACAACTCCCGACCTGGTTAATGAATAAATAAATAAATACAAATAAATGGCTAGCCTGAGCAGGCTTAGTGAGTTCTCCTCATCTATTTATGTGCATAACACTGTTGAAGAAAGAGAATCCAATGGGGAGGGCTTTTTTAACCCTTATCTCAATACATACAAATGGGACTGAAGTCTAGTTCCAGGCACAGTTACTACAAATTGTATGGAGACAGTCTCAGAATGGAGTACCTAGGGCCTACCTGACTGTACATGTTACATGAAAATATTACCAAATATAACCTTCTATGACCTTCAGGATGTAACAAAAACACCACAAATTAATAATGTTCTGTGCAAAAACAGCAATTTTTTGCCACAATTTTGTGCAAATTGCAGCAGCATATCTCTGTGCTATACATGGGCCCACTGGGGGATCCAAACATTAACTGGTGGGCCAGTCCATATACTATCAAATACTTACTCCCAGTTCTGGTCCGCTGCTCTCTGGAATCTTATCATGTATGTTTTTGTAGTAACCCAAACATAATGTGGTACAGCGCACAAGTGCCCCTATGTATAAGGAAAGGATCGGGATGAGAAGTGGCTCCCGGCATTCCAAGTGACTGTGTAGAAGGATGGCAACAAACACAACCTATAAAGAAGGAAAATATAAAGGATTTATTATTGATATTTATGAATGAAACAGCACGCAGAGATTATTCACCTGCCATAATGATGAACATTAAAAATGCATGGGCACTTCATTATATATATATATATATATATATATATATATATATATATATATATTTATATATATATATTAGGGGTGTGAATCGCCAAGAATTTGGCGATTCGATTCGAATCGCAATACCAGTGTGGCGATTCGATATATCCCGATATATCGCGATACCGTCTAGGTTACGATACATCGCGATATATCTCGATTCTGTCTAAAAAACAATGTCTTTTACGCTTTTATTAAAACTTTATTTTTATTTTTGTACACTTTATTAGTCTTTTAGGAATCATTAGATTCCTCAGACAGATGAATAGAGTTCTATTGAACTCCATTTATCTGCGATCCATTGATAGAGCCTGGTCCAGCCAGGCTCTATCAATGACAGACCCACGGAGAGCATACACATGTCCCTTTAGACGCCGCTGTCAGCTTTGACAGCGGCGATCTAAAGGGTTAATAGCCAGCCGCGGCGATCGCCGCATGCTGGCTATTAGCGGCGGCCCCCGGCTACTGAGAACAGCCGGGGGCTGCAGAGTATGGAGCGGGCACGAGTCGGAGCCCGCTCCATACATCCAGAGCGCCGCCACCGTGTCAGATCCGGCTGACAAAATGTGGAACTTGTATCTCCTGATGCCCGGGATCTGCTGCTCTCTGCATCAGGAGATACAAATTCCACATCACAAAAAGAATCGATTCAAAAATATTTTGAATCGATTCAGTATCGGCAAGTGAAAAATCGCGATAATCGCGGGAATCGATTTTTTCTTACATCCCTAATATATATATAGTGAGAACTAAACACTGGTGACATTTCATAGATTTACTAGAAACAATGCAGAGCAAAGCTTTTTCTTCATGGTGTTACATGATTCCTTTGGGTAGAGTTAGTATATGTAAGGAAAGTAAAAGCGCATGTAGAGATTCTTAACATCTAATACCAGGATCACAACATTAACCCCTTAAGGATCAAGCCCTTTTTGAGCTTAAGGACCAAAGCATCTGACCACTGTCACTTTAAGCATTAATAACTCTGGGATGCTTTCACTTATGAATTTGATTCAGAGAATGTTTTTTCGTGACATATTCTACTTTATCACAGTGGTAAATTGATACTTGCATAATTTCACAAAAGGAAAATAGACATAGCAAACAAATGATATATTGATTCACATTTACAATATGTCTACTTTATGTTTGCATGGACCAGTTCAGTTTTGAAGTGGATTTGAAGGGCCTTCATATTAGAAATACCCCATAAATGACCCCATTATAAAAACTACACCCCCCAAAGTATTCAAAATGACATTCGGTAAGTGTGTTCACCCTTTAGTTGTTTCACAGGAAGAACAGGAAAGGGAAGGAGAAAATTCTAAATCTCAATTTTTAACACTCGCATGTTCTTGTAGACCCAGTTTTTGATTTTTTACAAGGGGTAAAAGGAGAAAATGCCCCAACAAAATGTGTAACCCAATTTCTCTCGAGTAAGGAAATACCTCATATGTGTATGTCAAGTGCTCGGCGGGCGCAGTAGAGGGCTCAGAAGGGAAGGAGCGACAATGGGATTTTGGAAAGTGAGTTTTTCTGAAATGGTTTTTGCGGGCATGTCGCATTTAGGAAGCCCCTATGGTGCCAGAACAGCAAAAAAAAATAAAAAATCCCCATGGCACACTATTTTGGAAACTACACCCCACAAGGCACGTAACAAGGGGTACAGTGAGCCTTAACACCCCACGACTTTTGACGACTTTTCGTTAAAATCGGATGTGTAAATTTTATATTTTTTTTCACAAAAATGCATTTTTTCCCCCCAAATTTACAATTTTTCCAAAATGTGTAACCCCATTTCTTCTGAGTGTAACCCCATTTCTGTCTGGGCATGCTGGGAGTTGTAGTATTAAAACTCCTAGAAGCAGCAGTGAAGATCACTTTACAGTGATCTTCACTGCTGCCTCTGATGCCGACGCTGACTCCTCCACTTGCTTGCCGCCGGTCCCCGCTGCCTGCGTCGGTCCTGCGCCAGTCCTCAAGTATGTCCCCTCTGCCACATTGACCCCGAAACACATCATCATGTAGCAATTTCGCATATCCAGTGGCCTACATGATGATGTGTTTCCCTCTTTATGCACTGAAGCTGGCACGTTCCCTGATTTTTTCCAGCAAGATGGTGCAGAACCACATTATGGGTGTCAGGTCTGAGCATTTCTAGATGAACAGTTTCCTGGAAAGTGGATTGGTCGTCGTGGGCCAGTTGAATGGCCCCCAAGGTCTCCCCATCTGACCCCCTTAGACTTTTATCTTTGAGGTCATCTGAAGGCAATTGTCTATGCTGTGAAGATACGAGATGTGCAGCACCTGAAACTATGGATACTGGAAGCCTGTGCTAGCATTTCTCCTGCGGTGTTGCTATCAGTGTGTGAAGAGTGGAAGAAGAGGGTTGCATTGACAATCCAACACAATGGGCAGCACATTGAACACATTTTAGAAGTGGTCAGAAACTTGTAAATAACTCATGAAAGAATAAAGTTACGTTAAAACCAAGCACATCATTGTTTTTCTTGTGAAATTCCCAATAAGTTTGATGTGTCACATGATCCTCTTCCTATTGAAAAAACTAAAGTTGGATTCAAAATGTCCGACTTCAAAATGGCCGCCATGGTCACCACCCATCTTGAAAAGTCCCCCCCCCCTCACATATACTAATGTGCCACAAACAGGAAGTTATTATCACCAACCATTCCCATTTTATTAAGGTGTATCCATATAAATGGCCCACCCTGTACTTCTATGAACAACAGGGTCTACCTTTGTAATGGTGGAGTATATGGCTGGATTCACATCTAGCTGTTGTTTGTAAAACCACCACTGCAGTTTTTGAGCCAAAGCCAGAAATGTATTTAAAGGGGTACTCCACTGGAAAACACATTTTTTTTTAAAATCAACTAATGACAGAAAGTTAAAAAGATTTGTAAATTATTTCTATTAAAAAATCTTAAGGGGAGATTTATCAAAACCTGTCAAGAGGAAAAGTTACTGAGTTGCCCATAGCAACCAATCAGATCGCTTCTTTCATTTTTGAGAATGTCTCTGAAAAATGAAAGAAATTATTTGGCTGGTTGCTATGGGCAACTCAGCTACTTTTCCTCTGGACAGATTTTGATAAATCTC
Organism: Hyla sarda; assembly: GCF_029499605.1. Taxonomy (NCBI): domain Eukaryota; kingdom Metazoa; phylum Chordata; class Amphibia; order Anura; family Hylidae; genus Hyla; species Hyla sarda. The sequence continues at coordinate 192,097,214 of NC_079193.1, read as the reverse complement.
CCCCTAAATTAATCCTTCCAGTACTTATAAGCTTCTGTATGCCCCACAAGAAGTTACTGGCCGGCATTTATCATTGTAGGTGTAAGTGAAGCATTTTTCTACACCTTTTTTTGTGGGCTGGTAATGTGTAGGAGCGCCACATTTATTAAATGGTCACAGAGCATTTTATACATTTTGTGCAGGTAAAAATTTTCTGAAATTTCTCTCTTCACATACACCAAAAAGCTAAGCTAAGGCTGTACTGGTGTAGTTTTCCAGACTTTTCAGTGGTTTTGCGCCTTTTCACAAAAAGGCGCAGTTGATAAAATTGTTCCATATCATGTGTATTGCCAAAATCAGTGGATTGCAACTCAAAATCAGCAGAAATGTGTAAATCAAAAGGTGCAAAAAAGGTGCAAATCAACCCTGCTTGCGCCTTTTCTAGACACAAAAAATAGTCTAAAGGCAATGATAAATGTCGGCCATTTTCTTTTTGAATTCCCTTTCAGTCTGACCACAGTGCTCTGTGCTGACACCTCTGTCCGTGTCAGGAACTGTCCAGAGCAGAAGTTTGCTATGAGGATTTGCTTCTACTCTGGACAGTTCCTGACACGGACAGAGGTGTCAGCAGAGAGCACTATGGTCAGACAGAAAGGAAATTCAAAAAGAAAATAACTTCCTGTGGACCATACAGAAGCTTATAAGCTCTGGAAGGATTACGATTTTTTTAATATAAGTTATTTACAAATCTTTTTTAACTTTCTGTCATCAGTTGATTTATAAAAACATGTTTTCCAGCGGAGTACCCCTTTATAAGAAATGGGGAATATAAATACATCTCCTTCCTATTAGATCCACTTCTGGCTTTGGCTCAAAAACTGCAGTGGCAGATATCCAAAAACTACCAAGTGGAAACCCGGTCCAAGTGAATGTTAGCAACAAGATGGGCAACAAGCCAGAGTCTGTGTGACCCGCATTGTTAGTCTGCAGAAACGCTGGTGGATACAATAATGATTCACCACCACAAATTCTATTCCCCATTTGTAGAACAGATGCAGACGGTCCTAAAATACCTTCCCATATGATAAGCTTTCCACATTTTTTGCAACAAAAACAGCGGAAAACAGAGGAGTAGGGGGCGCAGAGACAGCAAATATATGTGAACTTAACAATCCAAGGTGCCCACATAAGAAGACAACAGTATTGTAAATGGCACATGCTTAGTCATGAGCCTTCCTAGGGCATGTTCACATAGACAAAATCAGCATGGTGTGTAGCTGGAAACCACCTCCCATTGATTTTACTAGGAGCCTTGTGAGAAATAAATGTGCTTTTTTCTGTTTGACACAAGTGACAGGTTTCATCTATAAGCAAAGTGTTTTTCTGAAGAGGTTTGTGTGTGTTGGTGGTTCTTTGAGAATACATCATGGCTGTGTAGTAAAAAAAAAAACTCCCTGAAAAAGGCCCCAAAAAATTCTCCAAAATAAAAATATGTCTTTAAAAAAAAAAAAAAAAAAAAAAAAAACCATACTGAAAAAGATGTGTTCTTTTTAAGGTGGATTTTATAAATGTGTTTCTACGTCTGTATGAACATGCCCTTTAACCGATAACACTTGGAGCCCAAAAGCTTCACGTTATATATCTCCAAGATATTTCTCGTCATGGCAAAAAAAAAAAAAAAAAACTTTAGATTGTGGTAAATATTGTGCATTTTTATACCAAAGTATAATGGGCAGATTGGTCAGTATAGGGAAATAAAGTCACTAGCAACCTTGTGACCATGATTTTCATTTAGCCTCATCTTTATTTTATTAGCTATCCATTAATCCAATACTGGTACTAAATTGCCACCCTGCTAACCCAAGGTAAAACTGGTATTTGTTGTTCCAAAGTGTACTAAATAATGGTTACGGACAGACCTAGACATAGCTATTATTATATGACAACATATCACATGATAATGAGTCAAGTCTTATTACAGAAGACGCTCCTGTACACTGTATTTCTCCATATGAGCCCCCAAAAATTTCCAGTGAATAAAAGGTAAAATGCATTATCAAAAAAACCCTAAGCAGTCAGACTGGAATTGGGAAAAAATAAAAAAATAAAACACTTTTGAACATTTGGGAGGTTTGTTTTTCTGCAGTGCAATGCCATCTTTATTCTGTAGGTCCCTACGATTACAATACCGTTCGGCTATCTCCGACTCTGCCAAAGCACTGTATTGAGGGGGCGTGTAGGCCGTCGATTTGTGTGGTGGTTGGCACAGTGGTCATGACAGCTGATCAACACGGTGGTCCCAATCAGCTTTACTAAAGAACAGGCATCAATATTTAACCCCTTAAGGACGCAGGGTTTTTCCGTTTTTGCATTTTCATTTTTTCCTCCTCACTTTCTAAAAATCATAACGCTTTCCATTTTGCACATAAAAATCCATATGATGGCTTATTTCTTGCACCACCAATTCTACTTTGCAGTGACATTAGTCATTTCACCCAAAAATCCACGGCGAAACGGAAAAAAAATTCATTGTGCGACAAAATTGAAGAAAAAATTTCATTTTGTAACTTTTGGGGGCTTCCGTTTCTACGCAGTTAATTTTTCGGTAAAAATTACACCTTATCTTTATTCTGTAGGTCCATATGGTTAAAATGATACCCTACTTATATAGGTTGGATATTGTCGTACTTCAGAAAAAATCATAACTACATGCAGGAAAATTTATGTTAAAGATTCTCATCTTCTGACCCCTATAACTTTTTTATTTTTCTGCATATGGGGCGGTATGAGGACTCATTTTTTGCAACGTGTTCTAAGTTTTTATCGGTAACATTTTTGCATTGATCTGACTTTTTGATCACTTTTTATAAATTTTTTCATGATATAAAAAAGGGACCAAAAATACACTATTTTGGACTTTGGAATTTTTTTGCGCGCACGCCATTGACCGTGCGATTTAATTAACGATATATTTTTATAGTTTGGACATTTCCGCACGCGGCGATACCACATATGTTTATTTTTATTTACACAGTTTTTTTTTTTATGGGAAAAGGGGGGTGATTCAAACTTGTATTAGGGAAGGGGTTAAATGAACTTTGTTAACTTTTTTTTCACTTTTTTTGCAGTGTTATAGGTCCCATAGGGACCTATAACACTGCACACACTGATCTCCTATGCTGATCCCTCCAAAGCCATAGCTTTGCACGGATCAGTGAGATAGGGGCTCGATTGCTCAAGCCTGTAGCTCAGGCTTGGAGCAATCAATCGACGATCGGACGCCGCGGAGACAGATAAGGAGACCTCCGCCTGCGTCCCAGCTAATCGGAACATCGCGATTTTATTGCGATGTCCCGATCAGCCCGACTGAGCTGCCGGGAAGCGTTTACTTTCGCTTTCAGACGCGGCGGTCAACATTGATCGCCGCATCTGAAGGGTTAACAGCGCGTGGCACAACGATCGATGCCGCACGCTGTTAGCTCAGGGTCCTGGCTATGATTAGCAGCCGGGAGTTAAAGGGGTACTCCACTAGAAAAACATTTTTTTTAAATCAATTGGTGCCAGAAAGTTAAACAAATTTGTAAATTACTTCTATTAAAAAATCTTATTGTATTTATCAGCTGCTGTTATGATCCACAGGAAGTTCATTTCTTTTATTAATTTCCTTTCTGTCTGACCACAGTGCTCTCTGCTGACACCTCTGTCCATTTTAGGAACTGTCCTAAACTGTCTGTTTAACCCGATAACGACCATGGACGAGTATAGACGTCCAGGTTGGCGGGCGTTCCCGCACCTTGACGTCTATACTCGTCCATTCTTCTCGTGGGTGCTGCCCAGTGCACCCACGAGATCGCGGCAGGGACTCGGCTGTATCACACAGCCGGGACCCTGCTGCACTGCCAGGACGGAAGTAAACTTCGGTCCCGGCAGTTTTAACCCTTACAGCCGCGGTCGGAAGTGACCGCGGGCTGTAAGTGTTATGACAGTGGGAGGGAGCTCCCTCTGTCTCCTCTGCAGCACCCCGCATCGCGATCGCGGGGTGCTGCGTGTAATACGTGGCTGGCCGGGACCTGCCGCACTGCCGGGAGTGAAGTTCTCTTCACTCCCGGCAGTTTAACCCTTACAGCCGCGGTCGGAAGTGACCGCGCGCTGTAAGGAGTTCTGACAGAGGGAGGGGGCTCCCTCTGTCTCCTCTGCAGCACCCCGCAGTGCGATCGCGGGGTGCTGTGTGTGGCCACACTGCCGGGAGTGAAGTTCACTTCACTCCTGACAGTTTAACCCCTACAGCCGCGGTCAGAAGTGACCGCGCGCTGTAAGGAGTTCTGACAGAGGGAGGGGGCTCCCTCTGTCTCTCCTGCAGCACCCCGGAGCATCGCGGGGTGCTGCTGCATACCTGGGCAGCCGGGGGTCCTACAAAGACCCCCAGGTCTGCCCTGGGTATTGCCTGCTAGTGCCATGCCAGCATATAACTGCAATGCTTTGGAATACTAAGTATTCCAAAGCATTAAAAAGTGTAAAAATAAATAAATAAATAAAATAAAAGTGTAAAAATAAATAAAAATGTAATAAAAGTGTAAAAAAAAATATATATATATATTAAAAATACATTTATTAAATGAATCTAATAAAAAAAAATGCATAATGTGTAGGATCGCATTGGCGGACATCCGCAGCATGTAATATGCTGCGGATGTCCGCCACGTGATCCTACACATTATGCAGCAGTCACGGTAATGAGCTCGCTGCTGCGGCTGGGTAGCTTTGTGCGTCCACTCATAGCGGCGGATTTTCCGCCAGCAGTCATGAGCGGACACACTGAGCTACCCAGCCGCAGCAGTGATGGATATATTCGCCATGAGCTGGTGCTTATTCCCACAACATGGCGGATATATCCATCAGGAGCCTTAACTGTCACAGACAGATGCGTTATACTGCCAGCCGACCAAGGACCAATCAGAGAGGTCCCTGGTCCAGCCAATAACTTGTAGGGGTGCGTTATATAAATGGGGTCACTTGTGGGGGTGGGGGTACTGTTCTGCCCTGAAAGCCAAATGGCGCTCCTCTCCTTCTGAGTCCTACCACGCGGCCAAGGAACCATATATGGCCAAAGCGGGGGTATTTCCGAACATGGGACAAGCAGCTAAATAAAATATAGGGTGCATTTCTTTCAATATCAGAAGTGATGTACAAAAAATATGCCCCCCAAATGATGCATTTGTGAAAAATTGCAATTTTCGAATTTTTAACACTGACTTTGTAATAATTCCTGCCAAAAAACTATGGTGTTAAAATACTCACTGTACCCCCTAGCGAATACCATGAGGGGTCTAGTTTTTAAAATGGGGTCATTTGGGGGGTGTTCCTATGTTCTACTACCTTTTTAATTTCTGCAAACCTTGCATAGCACATAAAAAAAGATGTACTTTTAAAATTTTCAAAATTTTCAAAATTTCAAGTTAAATTGTTAGGCTCTAACCAATTTAAAATGTTTATTAAAAACTAAAAAATGACGTCAAAATGAAGTAGACATCTGAAAGTATAAGTTTCATAAACTATTTGGTCAGTATGTATAAATATATGCAACCAAATAGTGTTAAAATAGCAAAAAATCGTAATTTTTTGTAAAAATGTCATGATTTTTTACATTGTAAAAAAAAACTACAAATGATATCGGCTTACTTTTACTATGTACATGAAGGACAACTTGTGACAAAAAAACAATGTCAGAATTATCGTAATTGGCAAAACGTTACCAGAGTTATTCTCTAATAAAGACAGACATCCCCGATTTGAAAAAACAGGCCTGGTCTTTCAGGGGCGTACAGGTTTATTTGCATTGGTCCTTAAGGGGTTAACTTTCTGGCACCAGTTGATTTAAGAAAAAATGTTTTCCAGTGGAGAACCCCTTTAACTTGCTTTAAGTCCTGCAATTCACTTTGACATCAGTATCTTTAGGGTTAATAGCTTTTCAGTGTTGATTGTAGCTGCAGCTCCTGGCTATTGATATCAGCTGAGGGCCGCCCGGTACGGAGTGGGATCATGGAAGAATATCACTGCAAAACCAGTAGCCCCCCCAAGGACGAACCCATACAACCAAGGGAGGAAGAGGATTCAAGGGAATCTGTCATCAGTATCACCCACACTAACCTTTTGGAACAGGGTTACAGTGCGGATGACACTGATGAAAAACATACTTACCTATCTTCTGTCCATGGCTCAGTTCTTTTGAAATCCTAGGTCTTCTGGATCCCTCCGTTACACCTGTTGTTCATAAGATTTGTGGGCACTAGCTTTTTCATTGTCACGCCTCCTCCCCCTGTGCCGAGCCTGCTATGCAGCAGAATGGAGCTCCACTCTGCAGAATAATGGCTCTCCTCTGCATAAACAATAACCACAGCCACAGCCATTATGCTGCAGATTGGAGCTCCATTCTGCAACATAGCAAGCTCAGCACAGGGGGAGGAGGGGTGACCATGAAGAAGCTGGCACGCACAGATCTTATGAACACAGGACAGCACTGTGCACAGGGGCTCCTTATTTCCATAATTATAAGACCAGGGATTACAAAAAAAAAGAGCCACCGACAGAAGATGGGTAAGTATGGTTTTCATCCCTGTCACCCATCCACACTATAACCTTGTACCACCCAGCATGTTAGTGCAGGTGTTACTAATGACAGATTTCCTTTAAAGGAGTCAACAAACAATTATTATTATTTTTTAATTCTGCCCGGTCCATGGGTAGTGTTGTGTGTGGTATTACAACTTAACTCTATTCACTTCAATGGAACTGATCTGCACTATAACACACAACCTGGAATAGGTATGGTTTTGTTTTTTAAGAAATCAACTCTGTTTTTTTCTTATCCTAGGTAACCTCTTTTAAGAATAGGATAGACTGTGAACTAACCTTTATTTCCTACATAATATTGGATATTTTCCTTTTCTGGCTCTGGCTTCCAGAACTGTCCTTTAAGTTTATTCTGATTGGACAGGGAGGTGATAAGGGGGAGATAGCAGGACTATTAATCTAATGACGCAATAGTAAAAGTATGCTCGTCCTTTCGGTGTTAATAGTATATGTAGTGTGCTTGAGACTTAAGCCAGCTGCATACCTGGCAGCCCCCCACTGCTTTGTGCCGCTGTTTAAATGGGGAACCAATCCATTGTTACAGCAGCCCAAGGCCTTCTGAAGACCTCGGTGCACACAGTCACAGATCTGCTTGTAGAGCCTACCTATGGCAGGCTGTCCTAGCAGATCACAGAAAAATGCATTCAAGGAATTGCAATGCATTTAACTGAATAAGAAATTAAACAATTGCTTATAGAAGTCAGAAAGGGGGGCAAAAATGTTTATTTTTTTCACACACCCTTTTTCACATTTTTCAAATAAATGTAAACAAAAAATAAATAAATAAATAAAATAAACATATTTGGTATCACCATTTGTGGAAATGTCCAAACTTTAACACAGAGGCCCAGATTTATTAAACACTGTAACCAATCGCAGCTTAGCTTTCCTATCTTAACGAGCTCTGGTAAAGTGAAAGCTGAGCTGTGATTGTTTGTTATGGACAAACAGTTTTTCTCTCACACAGTTTGTAAATCAGGGCCAATATGTATTCATGACCCAGCTATTTTTGGCCTTTATGACCCAGTCCGTTTTTTCAAATCTGACATGTGTCTCTTTAAGTGGTAATAACTTTGGATTGCTTTTACCTGGCAAAGTGATTCAGAGATTGTTGTTTTGAGAAATATTGTATTTTATATTAGTGGTAAATTGTTATTGATGCATGAAGCGATTTTTGTGAAAAACTCTCTCTATATTTTTTTTACTTCTGTACAACAGCTCCCCCTAGTGTCTGCCCTGCCAAGCACAAGATGCAGTAGTAGGTTTGGGACACTAGAGGAAAAAAGAAAAAAAATTACTGTACTCGTTTCAACCGGAAGTGAAGCATGCAGGAGGGCACAGCTGTGGGAGCTTGGGACCGGTAAGGGACATCGGGGAAGAGGGATGGGACACTGGGGACACTTAGCAGAGCAGTGTGTGTGTCCCAATCCCCGTGATTGGAACACACACACCGCTCTGCTCAGAATTTTCATTGCAAAACGCTGCCATCGGCAAGTCAGATTGGGGGTGGGACATAACCCCCCTTAGGTCCCGAGGCAAGATGGCTGGCTATCAGTGATAGCCACCATCTTACTAGGAGCGGCGGGATGCCACGAGTAGCGGACAGTATCTGCATTATACGTCATAGGTCAAGAAAACCTTCCCGGTCATGACGTACATGTATGTCATGGGTCGAGAGGGGGGTTAATAAAACCTCACAATGAATGACATAAGCGTAAAAAAATGCCAAATGGCTGAATTGTGTTTTTTTAATAACATCCCACAACAAAAAGAATAAAAAGCGCTCAAAAAAAGTCTGAATAATGCCAACATGATACCAATAATAACTATAGATCATGGGACAAAAAATTAGCCCCCTATAGAGTAAACAATCTGAATTCTGACCGCTCTCCCCTATTACCCACATTGTTCCATGTAGAATAAAAGGGGAATTCCTCTGGACTGAATCACTCACTAGCACAATATGTGTATGACCTAATAAATGAATATTTAAAGTCCAGCAATAAACAATGCTTTATAGATTAGAATGCCTAAAGATCTGTATTTAAAGGGGTATTCCAGGCAAAAACATCTTATCCCCTTTTCAAAAGGACAGGGGACAAGACATCTGATCGCGGGGGGCCTGCTGCTGGGACCCCCCGCAATCTCCCTGCAGCACCTGCATTCTATGTGGGGCTGCGTCTCCAATTTTGGAAACCTCCGGGTTTCCGGGACTGGGGACGTGACGTCACGCCAAGCCCCCTCCATTCATGTCTATGGGAGGGGGTGTGAAACCTGAGGTTTCCAAAACTGGAGACGCAGCCCTGCATAGAATGCAAGTGCTGCAGGGAGATTACGGGGGTCCCAGCAGCAGGCCCATCAGATGTCTTATCCCCCGTCCTTTGGATAGGGGATAAGATGTTTTTGCCCGGAATACCCCTTTAACCACAATAATGTCTCAGGAATCAATAAGTGTGTTTCAATTAACTCTTAAATACATCAAAAGGTAAATGGATAGAATAAGGCCCTTGTACATAATGGGCTTAATTGACTAAGAGTGCACATTTTTTGTCTGTGTTTTTTTTTTTTTGTCCTGTTTTTTGTTAGTTATTTACTATTTTATCTCATATTATTTATTTTTAAAAAATTGGCGCAGGAGGGTTTAATTTTGTCCACATCGGAAGGGATAAAAAAAAGAGTGAATAAACAACAGTGGCTCTTCTGGTCTGAGAGCAGGAAAGAGACCACACCACCCAGAATGAGGTGTCAGCAGAGAGCACTGTGATCAGACAGAAAAGAACAACTAAACTTCCTATGGAGCATACAGCAGCTGATAAGTAATGGAAGGATTAAGAATGTTTTATAGAAGTAATTTACAAATCTATTTAACTTCATGTAGCCAGTTGATATGAAACCAGAGAACACCTTTAAATAGGGGGGGGGGGGGGGGCAAATGTGCCCTTTAAACCATGGCAATTTTATTTAAGAAATAAATTTTTTCACTAAATTTTAGAAAAACATGCATTCATTTGGACACTGAGGCTGCCAGCAATAGCGACAATATTCTACATACCAGATGAAAGAAAAGGATGAGCGTGGATTATATTAGCAATGCAACAATTACATTCTGGGAAATAGATATTGAATATATCACAGACAACATCAAAAAAGTAATAACATGAAACAATACATACAATGTACCGTATTTTTCGCCGTATAAGACGCACTTTTTCTTCCCCAAAACTGGGGGGAAAAAGTAGGTGCGTCTTATACGGCGAATACACCCCTATCACGGCGGTCCCTGCGGCCATCAACGGCCGGGACCCACGGCTAATATAGGACATCACCGATCGCGGTGATGCCCTGTATTAACCCTTCAGACGCGGCGATGAAAGCTGACCGCCGCGTCTGAAGGGAAAGTGACACTAACCCGGCTGTTCAGTTGGGCTGTTCGGGACCGCCACGATTTCATCACAGCGGTCCCGAACAGCCCGACTGAATAGCCGGGTTAGTGCTTACAGGACACCGGAGGGACCTTACCTGCCTCCTCGGTGTCTTCTCCGTTCAGGGATCCCCTGTATGGCCGGCGCTCTCCTTCCTCGTCATCACGTCGTCGCGTACGTGCGTCGGCGTGCGTAACGACGTGATGGCGGCGACGGAGAGCGAGGATACCCGGCCGGCAGCAGAGACGTTCCGGAGCGACGGGGACACGGCGACAGCGATGGAACGACATCCAGGGCAGCGGTGACGGGTCCGGAGCGGCGGGAACACGTGAGTATTACCTCCTATGCAGTGGTCTTCAATCTGCGGACCTCCAGATGTTGCAAAGCTACAACTCCAAGCATGCCCGGACAGCCAACGGCTGTCCGGGCATGCTGGGAGCTGTAGTTTTGCAACATCTGGAGGTCCGCAGGTTGAAGACCACTATTGGGTTCAAAATTTTTATTTTTTTTAGATTTTGCACCTATAAATTGGGTGCGTCTTATACGCCGGTGCGTCCTATAGGGCGAAAAATAGGGTAAATAGTTTTAGAAAAAATACATTTATTTTCAATCTCAACACATTGAAGGTAAAAAAAATTGTCCATATTATCATATCAAGTCAGGAATATAAATCCGGATGAAAGGCGAGTTAAGTGAACCAGTCTTTTTCATTTTTGTTTATATGAATATATTGCCCATGATAAACATGCTTTGAGAAAAGACGACCATTTTACCTGTTTTTGCACAAGCCTCTGGCAGTCTGTTATTCAGAGATCACTCTTCTCCGCTTTTTTGTCGGTTTGCGGACAAAAAAAAAAAACGGAGTGATTTTTTTTTTTAAGTTGGGGTACGCCCATTTTATAAGCCACGCCCCTTTGTAGGGTTTTCTCAAACTCTCCGAGTGATTTGTGAGAATGTAGACTATTTTTGGGCCAAACATGATGCAAAAAGTGTCGCATAGGTGTGCACCTAAATTTAGTCCACAAAACCCGATAAAAACTGTTGGGTTTGGCTTAGTATGAGGGTGTACAGGGTGTGATAACAGGAATGACGCTAGTTAAAAGGATTCTTCACATGGCTTAAATATTGGGAACGGACAGCTATATAAATGATCCCCGGATCATTCACTTCGGTTATTGTCAGCATCATAGGCCCCGTGCCCAGATGTGCTGCTCACAAACTAGGAATTTTAAGGCTGCATACAAAAGATGCACTGGGGCAATAAAGGTGCGCCTGCTCATGCCAACTGTGAATTTTACCAAAGTCCATGAAAACTGGGTAATTTCTCCTGCCTTGGGTAGCATCCAGCAGAAACAAGCATGGTCCCTAAATTTAGAAGAAATGATTGATTGTATCATGCAAAGTACAATGGTGCTAGAAAAACCTAACAGGAGGGATTGGAGTCTAAGAGGTGGGGAGAATGTTCATTTATCTAACCATCTTTGTGCCTGGTTGGCACCTCAGGTGGGAAACTGCGCTGCTGGGGAGGGAGGGAGCTTAGCCAGAGTCTTCACCAGGTGACTACAAAACCTTGTACAAAGGAACAGTGGAGCAGTTTCCATAGCAACCAAATTCCAGCCCTCTGAAAATTGAAAGCTGGGATCTCCAATGTTCTTCTGCAAAAGTTTTGAGAAGTGTTGCTATGCAGCCTAAACCCTCTATTCAGCAGACATGGTGTGGGTACCGTATTTTTCGCCCTATAGGACGCACCGGCGTATAAGATGCACCCAATTTATAGGTGCAAAATCTAAAAAAATAAAGATTTTGAACCCAATAGTGGTCTTCAACCTGCGGACCTCCAGATGTTGCAAAACTACAACTCCCAGCATGCCCGGACAGCCGTTGGCTGTCCGGGCATGCTGGGAGTTTTAGTTTTGCAACATCTGGAGGTCTGCAGATTGAAGACCACTGCATAGGAGGTAATACTCACGTGTCCCCGCCGCTCCGGACCCGTCACCGCTGCCCTGGATGTCGCTCCATCGCTGTCGCCGTGTCCCCGTCGCTCCGGAACGTCTCTGCTGCCGGCCGGGTATCCTCGCTCTCCGTCGCCGTCATCACGTCGTTACGCACGCCGACGCACGTACGCGACGACGTGATGACGAGGAAGGAGAGCGCCGGCCATACAGGGGATCCCTGAACGGAGAAGACACCGAGGAGGCAGGTAAGGTCCCTCCCGGTGTCCTGTAAGCACTAACCCGGCTATTCAGTCGGGCTGTTCGAGACCGCCGCGGTGAAATCGCGGCGGTTCCCGAACAGCCCGACTGAACAGCCGGGTTAGTGTCACTTTCCCTTCAGACGCGGCAGTCAGCTTTCATCACCGCGTCGGAAGGGTTAATACAGGGCATCACCGCGATCGGTGATATCCTGTATTAGCCGCGGGTCCCGGCAGTTGATGGCCGCAGGGACCGCCGCGATAGGGGTGTATTCGCCATATAAGACGCACCGACTTTCCCCCCAGTTTTGGGGAAGAAAAAGTGCATCTTATATGGTGAAAAATACGGTATATATTCATGATGCACCCAAGGCTTTATATAGCTAATAAAATGGTTTCCAATGCCCTTTAGGGCTCTTTCACACTGCCAGCGTGCTTTGCTGAAGGGAACTCCGTCGGTCAAAAGAACGCCGCAGTTATTTCTGATATGGCACCTTCAGACCAGAGAAAAGGGAAAAATAGGCTGCAGAAAATGTTGGCAGTTCTTAAATGCCCGAATTGTTCTATAAAATAAGAGTTTGTGACAATAAATATCAAGTAGAAACCTAGTGTGATATGACAGCTTTAGATTGTTTAAGCACCAGCTCCCCTAGGGGATATTTTACAATTGCAATAACATTTCTGAGGCCAAAATACTAGATTAGGGATAACGGCAGAGATTATGGATGACCTTTTCTACACTAACCCATGCCTCTTTCGCTGAATTAATAAAGACCACTTACTGTGTGACCTTTGGTTATTACGGCCATAGCATATTCTGGAGAACTTAAAGAGTACCTTTCATCAAACACTGTGGCCAAGCAGGGTTCTGTGCACTGAGGACAAGCAGGTCTCTGTGCACTGAGGACAAGCAGGGCCCTGTACACTGAGGACAAGCAGGGCTCTGTACACTGAGGAAAAGCAGGGATCTGCGCACTGAGGACATGCAGGGCTCTGCCCCCCCCCCAGGCGAAGTGTGGGCGGAAGCAGTCCCCACAGCAGGCTTCAGTGACGTAGAGCCTGCTGGGGCGCACCCACATCCTCCTGCCAGCAGCTCACACTATGTGAGCAAGAAGAGAGGTAAGATAAATAGCTTTTTAAAGCTCTTAGACATTTTGTTTTAAAGGTGGGGGGGGGGGGGGGTATTAGGAGTAGTAAGGGAATATAGTCTGAGTTAGTTTAGAAAAGTTTATTTAGTGACAGGTACTCTTTAATCCTTGTAAAATGATGATGTGTTATTTGTGTGATTTTCATACTGATGGTCTGTGAGAGACTCCCTAATGGCTGACAGCCAGAAAACCATGAGGCTTTGGAATCCCTTATCAGCTCTCTGCTTCCTGCCAATCTGTGGGGATCTCTCATTGCTATGTATATATCTCAATTCTCTTTTAAAATCTTTCTTAAAATCTATTATACTTAAATCTCTCACTTCTAAATAGACTTTCAACTGCTTTCATCAACTGTGAGATAAGAAAGTTGTGTCTTCCATATCAGGACAACCAGTGAATCAGCAACAAGGTTATGGGTGCCCTGGGCTCGATGCTAACATCCCATAGAAGAGCTAGTGTAGAACACTATGCTGAAAACATCACTGCAGACTAACATAACAACCAATCACAGCTCAGCTTTTATATCTTAAGGAGCTCTGGTAACATGATAGCTGAACTGTGATTGGTTGTTATGGGAAAATCAGACAGACGTGTCTCCAACAACATAAATCTGTTCAAAATGCATCACAACTTGCTGTGTATGGGTACAATGTGAATGATATCACTTTTGGACATCTATTTCAATGTTTATTATCCTTTTGCATCAGAAACATATGTGCATTGCATTTTAAACAGTGCTGGAGTATCACTATCTATCGAATTCAAATCCGGAGAGTGCTATCTCTACTTTATGAATACAATGGGCATATGAGCATTAGAACTGCACATGAAGTAATGGAAGAAGGTGGCCTAGAGTGATGAATCAAGTTTTTTAGTTTACATCATGTGACTGTCCAGTGGGGTGCATTACTTATCAGGGGAATATAAGGCACCAATATACTCTATGTGATAGAGCTGAAAATGGGGAGAAACAGTGCTCAGCCATGCACTTCTCTTTGGGTTTAACATTAGGCAGCAATCTCAGCAGTTAGACCCCACCATATTAACAATGAAGAAAATATTTAACATGTCTCTAAGACCAGTTACAATGGCTGTTTTTTATTTTTTAAACAAAAGCTGTAAAACAAATTGTTTGCACTCACACATCCCTTTTGGCCTATATTTAATTTACACAATGGCTGTGACGCATGCATAATAGTGGATATCTACCCCCAATGTATGGGGTTCTTTAAACAGAAATCTATATGCCTGAATCCAATAAGGTCTTGTTTTACCCATAACAACCAATCACAGCTCAGCTTTAAATTTACCAGAGCTTGTTAGGATTTGAAAACTAAGCTAAGTAATTAGTTGTTATGGAAAAACAAGACATTTTTGGATTAAGGCAAATTAAGAAATCTGGGCCACAGAGAGTTTAGTCTGGATTTACAGTGGGTCAAAAAAGTATTTAGTCAGCCACCAATTGTGTAAGTTCTCCCACTTAAAAAGATGAGAGAGGCCTGTAATTTTCATCATAGGTATACCTCAACTATGAAAGATATAATGAGAAAAAAAAAAACCATAAAATCACATTGTCTGATTTTTAAAGAATTTATTTGCAAATTATGGTGGAAAATAAGTATTTGGTCACCTACAAACAAGAAAGATTTCTGGGTCTCACAGACCTGTAACTTCTTCTTTAAGAGTCTCCTTTGTCCTCCACTCGTTATCTGTAATAATGTCACCTGTTTGAACTTGTTATCAGTATAAAAGACACCTGTCCACAACCTCAAACAGTCACACTCCAAACTCCACTATGGTCAAGACCAAAGAGCTGTCGAAGGACACCAGAAACTAAAATTGTAGACCTGCACCAGGCTGGGAAAACTGAATCTGCAATAGGCAAGCAGCTTGGTGTGAAGAAATCAACTGTGGGAGCATTTATTAGAAAATGGAAGACATACAAGACCACTGATAATCTCTCTCGATCTGGGGCTCCACGCAAGATCTCACCCCGTGGTGTCAAAATGATCACAAGAACAGTGAGCAAAAATTCCTGAACCACACAAGGGGACCTAGTGATTGACCTGCAGAGTGCCGGGACCAAAGTAACAAAGGCTACAATCAGTAACACACTATGCTGCCAGGGACTCAACTCATGCAGTGCCAGATGTGTCCTCCTGCTTAAGCCAGTACATGTCTGGGCCCGTCTGAAGTTTGCTAGAGAGCATTTGGATGATCCAGAAGAGGATTGGGAGAATGTCATATGGTCAGATGAAACCAAAGTAGAACTTTTTGGTAAAAACTCAACTTGTCATGTTTGGAGGAGAAAGAATGCTGAGTTGCATCCAAAGAACAGCATACCTACTGTGAAGCATGGGGTGCGGAAACATCATGCTTCAGGGCTGTTTTTCTGCTAAGGGACCAGGACCACTGAACCGTATAAAGGAAAGAATGAATGGAGCCATGTATTCTGAGATTTTGAGTGAAAACATCCTTCCATCAGCAAGGGCATTAAAGATGAAACATGGCTGGGTCTTTCAGCATGACAATGATCGCAAACACACCGCCCGGTCAACGAAGGAGTGGCTTCATAAGAAGCATTACAAGGTCCTGGAGTGGCCTAGCCAGTCTCCAGATCTCAACCCCATAGAGAACTTTTAGAGGAAATTAAAAGTTCGTGTTGATCAGCGACAGCCCAAAAACATCACTGCTCTAGAGGAGATCTGCATGGAGGAATGGACCAAAATACCAGCAACAGTGTGTGAAAACCTTGTGAAGACATAAAGGGGTATTCCCGTGGAAAACTTTTTTTTTTTTTTTTTTTTTTTTTTAATTAACTGGTGACAGAAAGTTAAACAGATTTGTAAATCACTTCTATTAAAAAATCTTAATCCTTCCAGTACTTTTTAGGGGCTGTATACTAAAGAGAAATCCAAAAAGAAATGCATTTCCTCTCATGTCATAACCACAGTGCTCTCTGCTGACCTCTGCTGTCCATTTTAGGAACTGTCCAGAGCACGACAAAATCCATCTGGACAGCATATGTTTTTTTTTCTCATTAGGTCTCTCATAGTTGAGGTGTACATATGATGAAAATTACAGGCCTCTCTCATCTTTTTAAGTGGGAGAACTTGCACAATTGGTGGCTGACTAAATACTTTTTTGCCCCATTGTATTTGTTACACAGATGCCATTATAGTCATTATTTTGCCATTAAAGATGAACGCGGTTTTCGTGCTGTGGGGGTCAGCCACGCTGCTTGTGACATCATGGCCATGCCGCCTAAATGGAAGTCTATGGGAGCACGGCCCCTCCCTTAGACTTGCATTGAGGAGGCATGGCCGTGATGTCATGAGGGGCGTGGCCGACCCCAGCAGCACGAAAACAGCGTTCGGAACATTTACTTTGGAACGCTGGCTAGTGGAGTGAAGTACCCCTTTAAGTTTTGATCAGTTGGGGTCCTGGTTCTGAAACCCCCACAGATCCCTAAAATGGACAAGCAGCAATGCTCAGCTCAGAACTGGTGTACAGATTTAAATGATACCTCAGTATTTCTATGTTGTTAACACAATGGCCACAAAGTTAAGTCTATGGATACAGCCATTTAACTGTGAGGTTTTACTATGCAGAATACTATCCTGATCTGTGATCGATGACCTCCAACAATAAAACATCTAAGGCAAAACCCATCTCATAAAACACACATATTAAAAGCCAATTGTGCCTGCAATGTCATTATATGCATCTAGCAGCAGGCACAAATCTCACAGAGATTTCGCGCGGAATTTCGCATGGAATTGGCACGGAAATGCAGGTTTCATGCGGAGGAGGAGTATCAAGTATTTCTATTCATAAAATTTTTTTTTTCTTCCATGCGGAAATTCCGCGCCAATTCCACGCCAATTCCGCGTGGAAATGCTTCTGACTAAAAAAAAAAATAACATTGATCTCTATGGGAGAACGACGCTGATTCCGCCTGAAAGAAAGAACACGTTCTTTCTTCAAGCGGAACAGACTTACTCATCAGAATTCTGCTTGAGGAAATTCCTCAGTGTGAACTGAGGGGCAGAAATTCTGCACAACTCTATGGGGATTTCACTGCGGAATGATTTGGAGAGGAAAAAGCGAGCAGAATTACTTGTGGAAATTCCTCTCCAATTCCTCAGTGTGAACATACCCTTAATGCTGATCTGAAGAACAGAACTAATAGGGGGAGATTTATCAAAACCTGTGCAAAGAAAAAGTTGTCCATTTGCCCATAGCAACCAATCAGATTGCTTCTTTCATTTTGCTGAGGCCTTGTTAAAAATGAAAGAAGTGATCTGATTGGTTGCTATGGGCAACTTTTCCTCTGGACAGGTTTCGATAAATCTCCCCATAGAGTTCCATGATGTTGAGAGACAGGTCACCTTGTCTGGTGCACTATAGAAACGTGTGCACTGTCTAAATTGCTGCCACTGCCAATAGGTTTTCCTACGGCATTTCTCACTAGTTTTACAAAGACATGGCGCTCACATTGGCTTCTAGGGCGATATTACTTATAATGTAAATGCAGGGTCTGACACAGTAAATAGTGACAGGCAGTTGTTCTATCCATGTAATCTCACAGATCTACCTTCAGTATGAACAATGGATACATTTAAATTACAATAGAAAAAAAAACATAGCAATTGGAATAATGAAAATTGCCGAAAATCTTATTCTCGGAAATTGCTCACAATCTTGTACCAGGCATGCTGATCATTCAACATGCTAACCTCGTGGATACATTACTACCCATAGATAAAGTGACAGTGGTTTTCCCTTTCAGATTGAATATAAAGAGCGATGTTAATGTAACCGCTACATAATAATCAGATTGTAACAACATAATCTAATCAAGAAATCAATAAATCCCTTCCTTTTATAGCAGGAGAGTGGTATTATTGAAAATCACTCACAATACATTTACTACTATTCAGACAGGCACTCTGTCACGAGATCTCATTCATTCACTAGTCCATCAATGTCATTCCCTCTGATAGGATTACACATTTGTACTTTGGCCCGAATAGTAGTAGTACAAGTAGAGCAAGAAATGTGTGGGAGAGGTTAAAGGGTACTCCGGTGGAAAACTTTTTTTTTTCTTTTTCTAAATCAACTGGTGTCAGAAAGTTAAACAGATTTGTAAATTACTTCTATAAAAAAAAAATCTTAATCCTTCCAGTACTTATCAGCTGCTGTATACTACAGAGGAAATTATTTTCTTTTTGGAACACAGAGCTCTCTGCTGAAGCACCAACCTTTCATGTGGCACTGTATCAAATGCTTTGGGAAAATCCAGATATACAACATCCAGCGATTCCCCTTGGTCCAGTCTGGAGCTCACCTACTCATAAAAGCTGATCAGGTTAGTTTGACAGGACCCATCCTTCGTAAATCCATGCTGATATGGAGTCATACATTTATTTTTATTAAGATACTCCAAAATAGCATCTTTTAGAAAACCCTCAAACAATTTACATACAACAGAGGTTAAACTAACAGATCTATAATTCCCGGGGTCACCTTTTGACCCCTTTTTAAATATTGACACCACATTTGCCACGCGCCAGTCCTGGGAAACAGACCCTTTCACTATAGAGTCATTGAATATAAAAATAGGGGTCTGTCTATTACATTACTTAATTCCTTTATAATACAGGGGTGAATGCCAACTAGACCTGGTGATTTGTCTATTTTGATTTTTTGTAGGCGGCACTGTACTTCTTCCTGGGTAAGACAGGTGACCTGTACTTGGGAGTTTACCTTATCTCGCTGTATTTCACCTGGCATCTAATTTTCCTCGGTGAATACAGTGGAGAAGAATTTGTTTAATATATTTGCTTTTTCTTGATCCCCGTCTATAATTTCTTCTAGGGATTGACCGATATTGATTTTTTAGAGCTGATACCGATAATCTGTGAACTTTCAGGCCGATAGCCGATAACTTAGAGCGATATTCCCTCCTTGTAGACAGCAGCCCCCCCTTATAGACAGCAGGCCCCCCTTATAGACAGCAGCCCCCCCTCTCCTCCTCCTGTAGACAGCTCACTTGCGGCTGTCCTCGGGTGTTGCTGCTCCGCAGTCCCGTTCTCCCGATCTCATCATGGCGTCCTATGGACATACACTTCACTCTGCTTCCTCTGTAGCGTTACGCTGGGTGCAGGGGAGGAGGAGTGACGTGTGTGTCACATACTCCTCCTTAGGACGCCATGATGCGATCTGGAGAACGGGACAGCGGAGCGGGGCCGCACAGCAGCAGATATTGGGGGAGCACGCACTGGACACATTATCGGCAAGGTTAGATGCCGATACAAATAACTTAGAAAATCGGCGGATAATATCAACCAATCCGATAATCGGTCGATTCCTAATTTCTTCCTCATCATTTTTTAAAGGGCAAACACTTTCATTTTTAACCTTTTTGCTATTTATATAGTTAAAGAACATTTTGGGGTTAGTTTTACTCTCTTTGGCAATGAGTCTTTCTGTCTCTACTTTTGCAGCCTTTATCTGTTTTTTTAACATATTCTACATATTTCTCTATAGCTTTTTAATGCTTCTTCACTGTCATCCTGTTTTAGTAGTTTAAATGCTTTATTTTTGTCATTTATTGCCCCCTTAACATTTGTATTCATCCATATTGGTTTTCTTTTATTCCTGACCCTTTTATTCCCATAAGGTACATACATCTTACAGTAAGAATTTAAGATTTTTTTAAAAGTCTCCCATTCAGTGTCAATATTCTTGTTTTTTAGGACATTATCCCATTTTATAATGTTAAGGGCTTCTCTGAGTTGATCAAACTTTGCCTTCCTAAAGATCATTGTTTTTGTGGCCCCTCGAAAGATTCCCTTATTGAAGAACAAGTAATAATGTATTATATTATGATCACTATTTCCTAGGTGTCCATCTGCTTGCACATTAATTACTCTGTCAGGTACGTTGGTTAATATTAAGTCTAGTAGGGCGCCCCCTCTGGTCGGGCCCTGCACCATTTGGGACAGATAATTGTCTTTAGTTATAGTCAGAAACCTGTTTCCTTTATGAGATTCACAGGTCTCAGTCTCCCAGTTTATATCAGGATAGTTAAAGTCCCCCATTATTATCACATCATTCTGATTTGCTGCCTTGTTTATTTGCCTCAGTAATTGATCTTCTGCCTCTTCCCTTATGTTTGGTGGCTTATAGCAAACCCCTATCCGAATTTGTTTTTATTTTTTCTCCATATATTTCTACCCATAATGACTCAACATTATCATTTCCCTCCCAAATATCCACCCGCAGTGCGGCCTTCAGACTGGACTTTATATAAAGACAGACTCCTCCCCCTTTCCATTTTGTCCGATCTATCCAGAATAGACTATAACCCTGTATCTTGACCGCCCAGTCACAGCTATCGTTGTTATACCCACTATGTCATAATTCTCCTCAGTCATCAACCACTCCAGTTCCTCTGTTTTATTGGTCAGACTTCTGGCATTAGTCAACATGTAATTCAATGGTGTATGTTTTTTTTTTTCCTATGAAGCCTTTCCCTATTAATTATTCTAACCCCTCCCTCCGCTTCACGGAGGAGGCAATCATTAACCACATTATACTTTCCAGTCATATAAAAATGTTTATTCACAAGTTATCGCTTTATAAGGTTATTTTACAATTCATAAGTTATCGTTTTATGAGGTTATTTTACAATTTATATATGAAACGAATCTGTATACGAAGTTGAGTAGCAGAACTTTAGGCAACCCTTGGCTGGTGCATTCAAGAACAGCTCTAGCATTTAGTCTCTTGCTATTACAAGAGGAAAATATCAAGCTATATAGGCTGGACCATTAATTCATCACAACTCACTAGTTCTATCTCGCGGTATTCGACACCTGCTGTCTCTGAGGTCCAGACAGAAATGCGTTGTTTTCTATTTCATCTAACTGATTTACCTTTTTTTATTTTTTTTTAGAAAACAAGGAATGCAAAAAACATTAAGCAACATTCTTTCCGGGGGAGAACACCACCATAGACTAATCTTGTTCTTAACATAAGTTGCCATCTGCATTTGAAAGCTCCATCACAGATGCAAGATAACTTACCCGGATGGTCGATTGCACAACGGACACAAAGGAGTCTCATTGACTTTAAATGGGGTGCATCTGGTTTCTGTCTAGTGTTCGTTGTTTTGCAGGAGTTGAGCAGAGAAAAAACAGACCATTTCAACAGATTCTGTGAACAGAGCTTTGAGCCCAAATGTGAACTAGCCCTTATGGTCCATTCAAATAGCAGAATATCCGCACTGAAAAATTCTCGGTGGACATAACGGGGGAGATTTATCAAAATCTGTGCAGAGGAAAAGTTGCTGAGTTGT
This sequence comes from Hyla sarda, assembly GCF_029499605.1. Lineage (NCBI taxonomy): Eukaryota > Metazoa > Chordata > Amphibia > Anura > Hylidae > Hyla > Hyla sarda. The sequence continues at coordinate 192,075,479 of NC_079193.1, read as the reverse complement.
CCATAGCAACCAATCAGATCGCTTCTTTCATTTTTCAGAGGCCTTTTCAAAAATGAAAGAAGAAATGTGATTGGTTGCTATGGGCAACTGGTCAGCTTTTTCTCTGCACTAGTTTTGATAAACCTCCCCCAATGTGTGCAGCAGGCAACGACTGATTTAGTTGGCGTTGGTCTTTTCGCATGTGTGGTGTCTTCACTGACAGAAATGCATATCCGCACGGATTCCACCAAAACAATGAACAGGTTCCTTCCAGAAACTCTGCCGTGCACTTGGTGCAGCAAAATCCCTAGCTGCTGCCAGACTCCGATGCAGACAATGGTATTTGCTGACTCTTTACCTGTCCTTAAACATTTAATAGCTGACAGCCAATACTTATCCTTAGGCCCCTTCACACAGCAGTATTCTGGTCAGTATTAGCATCAGTATTTGTAAGTGAAAACCAGCAGAGGATGCAGATCAGGAAAGATGTTGGCTGACAAATACTGATCACAATATTATCAAGTGAAAGTTGTCTTAAAGGGGTACTCCACCCCTAGACATCTTATCCCCTATCCCTGCTGCACCTGGCATTCGTTTAGAGCGTCGGGTGCAGCGTCGGAGGCTCATGACATCACAGGCGTGACGGACGGTCATCTGGCACAGAGCGAAGTTCGCTCCATGCATCGGATGCCTGGGGTGGCACAACAGCGTTCGCAGGAGTCCCCAGCGTCGGGACCCCCAGGATCAGACATCTTATCCCCTATCCTTTGGATAGAGGATAAGATGTCTGGGGGCGGAGTACCCCTTTAGGCGATGAAGTAAAAATTAGCTCAATAGAACATTCCAGCCTGCTATGACATCCGAGATGACCTCAATAAAAGATGTTCGTCTGTACTATGACATAAAAAAGTGCTCAGTATAACAAACTTCACCTAAGCTATGAGACAATAGACAGCTTAATTGAGCATACTCATCTTTGCTGAGTCAGACAGTATGAATGATATCAAAAGAACATGTTTATCTCTGATATGACACCATAGATAAGGCCAATGCAATAAACTCACCTGCACTATGACATCACAGATGAACACAACATAACATACCTGTGCTATGGCATCAGAGAAGAGCAAAAAAAAAAAACTCACCTGTACTATGACATCACAGAAAAACACAACAAACACACCTGTACTATGACATCTCAGAAAAACACAACAAACACACCTGTACTATGACATCACAGATGAACACAACAAACACACCTGTACTATGACATCACAGAAAAACACAACAAACACACCTGTACTATGACATCAGAGATGAACACAACAAACACACCTGTACTATGACATCAGAGATGAACACAACAAACACACCTGTACTATGACATCTTAGAAAAACACAACAAACACACCTGTACTATGACATCACAGAAAAACACAACAAACACACCTGTACTATGACATCTCAGAAAAACACAACATACACTCCTGTACTATGACATCACAGATGAACACAACAAACACACCTGTACTATGACATCTCAGAAAAACACAACAAACACACCTGTACTATGACATCACAGAAAAACACAACAAACACACCTGTACTTTGACATCTCAGAAAAACACAACATACACTCCTGTACTATGACATCACAGAAAAACACAACAAACACACCTGTGCTATGACATCACAGAAAAACACAACAAACACACCTGTACTATGACATCACAGAAAAACACAACAAACACACCTGTGCTATGACATCACAGAAAAACACAACAAACACACCTGTACTATGACATCTCAGAAAAACACAACATACACTCCTGTACTATGACATCACAGAAAAACACAACAAACACACCTGTACTATGACATCACAGATGAACACAACAAACACACCTGTACTATGACATCTCAGAAAAACACAACAAACACACCTGTACTATGACATCACAGAAAAACACAACAAACACACCTGTACTATGACATCACAGAAAAACACAACAAACACACCTGTGCTATGACATCAGAGATGGAGGCACATCCAACCAGAAAGCTGTGTTTGTGCTTTAGTAAAATGCCAGCATGTGTCCAGGCCTTTAAGAAAAAAAAAGTCAGTCAGTTATAATTGTCTACAATACTGTACAAAACATCTTCTAAAATGTTCTATTCTTTTGATTTTGCATCACACATATGTTTTATGATACCGTATTTTATTACTATTATATTCAGCATGCATGCAGGCCTTGCTTAAATGGGCTTGATACATAAAGGCTTGTTAAGCACCTCTAGTGCTGCTTCTCTTGGTGCAGACACAGAAGTGACAGACCAAATTCCTGATGTGAAATGTAGCTTAAAGGGGTAGTCCAGTGGTGAACAACTTATCCCCTATCCTAAGGACAGGGGATAAGTTTGAGATCGCGGGGGGTCCGACCGCTGGGGCCCCCTGCGATCTACTGTACGGAGCCCCGATAGCCCACGGGAAGGGGGCGTGTCGACCTCCGCATGAAGCGGTGGCCGACACGCCCCCTCAATACAACTCTATGGCAGAGCTGAAGCGCTGCCTTCGGCAATCTCCGGCTCTGCCATTGAGATGTATTGAGGGGGTGTGTCGGCCGCTGCTTCGTGCGGAGGTCGACACCCGCTATCTGGCCGGAGAGCCTGGCCCCCGTACAGAGAGATCGCAGGGGGCCCCAGCGTTCGGACCCCCAGCAATCTCAAACTTATCCCCTATCCTTAGGATAGGGGATAAGTTTCTCACCACTGGACTACCCCTTTAATAGTCAAGTCTGTCCCCATAGACATGAAATTTTCTTGACACACTATAATATTTGGCAGTTTCTGATGGCATAATTCTAATGTCTGTGACTTAAATGTCAGACCAAATACCATCAAATTAAGTGGCTATAACATACATTTTTTAGTGAGTGACGTGATAGATTAGAAGGTTTTTAAACTCTGTGGGGAAGATTTATCAAAACCTGTGCAGAGGAAAAGTTGCCCATAGCATCCAATCAGATTGCTTCATTTTTCAGAGGTCTTTTTAAAAGTGAAAGAAGCGATCTGATTGGTTGCTATGGGCAACTGGTCAACTTTTCCTCTGCACAGGTTTTGATAAATTTCCCCCTATGCTGTTCAGCACTCGGCAGTCATGCTCTGTGGAAGTGGTCTTCAACCTGCGGACCTGCAGATGTTGCAAAACTACAACTCCCAGCATGCCCGGACAGCCAACGGCTGTCCGGGCATGCTGGGAGTTGTAGTTTTGCAACATCTGGAGGTCCGCAGGTTGAAGACCACTGCTCTATGGGTTTGCATTATCTACCACATTGTGGCTGACATGTTACGTATAGATGCCTACACTCCACTATAATAGCTCTTAGGCTGGAATTCCACTGAGGATTTTCAAGCAAAAACGCCGTAAAAAACGCCCATTTTGCCGCACAGCGTTTTTTCTGCGAAAACAAAACGCTACATCCAGATGTTAGCTGCAAGACAATAGTTTTGCTATAGCATTTTTCAGCTATTTTGGGCTGGTTTTCAAAAATGCCCTACAAATCCTAGTTTGGCGTTTTTTTACACAGAAATCGTGGCGTTTTTATCCCATAGAAGTCTATGGGAGAGGAAAAACGCCATGTTGGTTTTAACTTTGGCATTTTTGCCGGTGGTTTTTATTCTTTTTTGGACTTTAGCGATCCAAAAAAGTGATGGAGATACCTTTTAAATAAAATTTCGTAGGCTACCATTAAAAAACAATTCTAAAAAAGATACAGTAGTGATGGAAAAAATTGTATTTAACAATAAGTATCTTTTTTATAACAACATTTTTAAACAGGGATCAATTTGTGTGTGCGGCAGAGCATTAAAAATGTAGCCGACAATAATAAAATGTAGTGTGTGTGTGTTTTTCACCTTTTTTTTATTTAATTTTTTAGCTAGTACTACTACTCACAACATGGAACACACTGTTCCATGATGGGAGTAGTAGTACATGTTGTAATTGACAGATCGCCCCAGGTCCGTTGCGATCCTTCTGTATAATTTATAGATGCAGCCGGCCGCTCTTGTATGGTCCCCTGCACTGCCTATTCATATTTCCCACAGAGAGCTGTGATTGGCCAGATGGTTCCAGCCAATCACAGCTCTCTGTGGAAAATATGAATAGGTGTATATATACGTCAGTGCAGGGGATCATAGAAGAGCGTCCACCAGCATAAGATAAAGATAAAATTGGTGCATAAAAACATACATATGTGACTGACAAAACGGGGGCCGCTGTGTTTTTAAAGGGAACCTAACAGACAGAACATGCTGCTGTTGCTGCAAATGAAAGACCATTGGAAACAGCATGTCCGTCACCGTACCATGCGGACATGCTGTTTCCAGCGGTCTTTCATATGCAGATACATAGTACATGTTGAAGTCTGCAGTATGCGCCCAGTGCGGCAAGTGATGAATCTGACGTATTCATTCGGATTCTCCCATTCATAGAGTGAAGCCTGTCAGTCATCAGCAAATGGACAGAGGAGCAGTGCTGAATAAATATGATGGACTCCTCTCTCACTGTGCCGTACGTAAGTTTGACTAAACTACTGTACATACTTGCAGAAGCAACAGACCACTGGAAACAGCATGCCTATCTATATTGTGGTGCCCTCAGCAACAGCAGCATGTTCTGTCTGTAAGGTTCACTTCAAAAACACAGTGGCCCCCGTTTTGTCATTATACAGGAAGATCACAGCGGGTGTCAGGAGTGACACTTGCTGCAATCTGTCTATTAATGCAGGTACTACAGCTCCCAGCATGGAGCAGAGTGTGCTCCATGTTGGGAGTAGTAGTACCTGCAGTTAAGGACAGATCACAGCGGATGTCATTCCTGAAACTCGGTGCGATCGTCCTATCTAGTGAAGAGATGCGGAGCGGCTTTCTCCTGCGCTCCGCATCTCTGCACTGTACACCGGCCACTGATATGAATAGAACATCACTCATTCATATTTCCCTCTGAGAGTGGTGATTGGCTACAACCATCCGGCCAATCCCCACTCTGGGCAGAAAATATGAATGAGTGATGTTCTATTCATATCACTGGCTGGAGTACAGAGAAGAGATGCGAGCACTGTATAGAGCCGCTCCACATCTCTACTATATTATGGACGATGACATCGGGTGTCAGGAGTAACACCCGGGGCAATCTGTCTATTAGTACAGGTACTACTACTCCCATCATGGAACAGTCTGTTCCATGCTGGGAGTAGTAGTACTACCTTAAAAATGTAAAAAATAGAGGAAAAAAAAAGTGAAACACACACACTTTATTAGAAATGTATTAATATTTTATTATAAAAAATTTGTTAAGGCCCCCCCCCCCCCCCAAAAAAAAAAACGCCAAAGGGGCCAAAAAAAAGGCAAATTCCACACAAAGGTAAAAGTGCAAGAAAAAAACGCCAGACAAAAAGCCAAAACGCAGGGAAAAACTGTGGCAGTTTTTCTGATGTTTTTAAGCCTTAAAAAAAGGTAGTGCAAAAACCTCAGTGGAATCCTAGCCTTATATAGTTGACTGGGGGAGATTTAGCACAAGATACATTTCAAAAACTGACTTATAGCAAAGGTGGCATTCTACTTACATTTTTGGCTGTGTGCTTAAAGGGGTATTCCAGGAAAAAACTTTTTTTTTTATATCAATTGGCTCCATAAAGATAAACAGATCTGTAAATTACGTCAATTAAAAAATCTTAATCCTTCCAATAATTATACGCTGCTCAAGTTGAGTTGTTCTTTTCTGTCTAGCAACAGTGCTCTCTGCTGACATCTCTGCTTGTCTCGGGAACTGCACAGAGTAGAAGAGGTTTGCTATGGGGATTTGCTTCTACTCTGGACAGTTCCCCAGGCAGGTGTCATCAGAGAGCACTTAGACAGAATAAAAAAAATTCAACTTCAGCAGCTCATAAATACTGAAAGGATTAAGATTTTTTAATAGAAGTAATTTACAAATGTGTTAAACTTTCTGGAGCCAGTTGATATATAAAAAAAAGTTTTTTTCCTGGATAACCACTTCAAATGTTTCATACTGTACATGTTTGCTACACCTGAACTTTACAACAAAGTAGGATGTCCACCTTTGGCCATAAATAGTAGAACTCTGGCCACCTTTTATAGCTATAAAATCTCTCATTGGCAAACATACATAATGATCAATATCTTTACCATATAAAGTTAAAATGTTCCATGAAGGCTCACAAAAATTAAATTAAATAAGAACATATGTAAAGAAAGTACATCATATTATACTACACTGCTTACCATGGCATCCATGAAGGGGAATGCTGCCAGGTAAAGGAAGGCCTTCCGTGTTTTGTTGCCCACAGACTCATCCACATGGTGAAGCTTGTTAATGATATAATATCCCAGGTCACTATATGCTGTAAATGAATAAAAAAAAGAATATATGCAGTTTCTATGTAACAGATGTATATTACTAAGTGGTGTATATATATATATATATATATATATATATATATATATATATATATATATATATACAAAGGGTACATCAGGTCTCTAAGAAGTACTAGTGCTTTTAATAATACATGATCATGTCCTAGGGGTACTTAAGTGTCACTAGAGGGTGCAAGGCTAATCCTACACTAACCAAAGATCATGCCAGAAAACATTTGACCTCAGACATATCATTTATGGGGAGGATGGTACGAGCGTGTCCTGTTTTACCATTGTCAATAGAATTACGATAGAAAAACAATGTTGTGGGATAGCCACCATAGGGCTATGTTCATACATCCTTTTTGAGCGTAATTTTGAGCCATAGACAGCAAAAAAAAAGCAGCTGAAAAGACTGCATGTAATGTGAAAAATGGCTGAAAAGAATACTCAAAGAAACGGTGTGTGAACAAGCCTAAGGCTGCATTAAACACCTCGTTTTTTACATACGGGTGCCGGATCCGGCTGGGGGAGGGAAAACTGGGTGCTCCCGTACCCCAGCCGGATCAGCCCATGACTCCATTTACTTTAATGGAGTCAAACGGTGACTCCGGTCGGCTCAGTTTTGACCCGTATGCGGTTTCCTGACCGGACCTAAAACCGTAGTATACTACGGTTTTAGGTCCGGTCCAAAACCAGATACAGGTAAAAAAAGAGCCAACCGGAGTCACCGTTTGACTACGGTCGGCTCATTAAAGTAAATGGAGTCATGGGCTGATCCGGCTGGGGTAGGGGAGCGCCAGGTTTTCCCCTCCCCTAGCCGGATCCGGCACCCATATGTAAAAAATGAGGTGTGAATGCAGCCTAAGACAGGAATTCAATGACATTAGCTGTGTATTTAGAAGTTGGCTTCTATGACTAAATGCAGCTTTTTGTGCAAACATAGCCAAGCAAAAAAAAATAATAATAATTTGAGTACATACCTATGAGCGTATGAAATATGGCAGCCACAATGCCAGCCACCACCATACATAGTACAGCCTTTGTTCGGTCCCTCTTACTGTTGACAAACACAAGTCCTACATTTTTGAAGTCACTCATTGGACCAGTAAAGAACTTCATCAGGGAATATGCCAGACCATAGCTGGCAAGCATCTCAATGGCATCTTCTTTAACGGCAGCTATACCCCGATTCAAAGCCTGGAAGAATTGAAGAACAAATAGAGTCAAACTAAGTATATAGTACTACATGTAACAATGTATCTAAATAAGCACTGAAAAGACATACTATCTGCTAAATTTGCATCATTCGCATAGCAATTGGTCAAACCATTTCCTATTTATGATAAAGACAATAAAAGTGGCGATTAAGAACTTAGAATCTCATTCCCTCTTTAATGGTCGTGTGTGGCTTCTACAAGTAAAGTTTATTATGCCTTTTTTGCAGCAGTGCACCTTATGAAACATTCATGTGACTCGATTCCAAAGCAGATAATGGCCCAGATTTATCAAACTGTATGAGCGAAAAAGTGGAGTGATTTTCCCAAAGCCACCAATCACAGCTCAGCTTTCACTTTACCAGAGCTTGTTAGCTGAGCTGTGATTGTTTATTGTGGGAAAATCCCTCCACTTTTTCTCTCAAACAGTTTGATAAATCTGGGCCAATGTGAACAACAATGGCCCTTATTTACTATTGCAAACCCGACATGTTTTGTTGGGTCGTGCGCCAGATTCTGGTGCACTGCGCCAGAAATTCTGCCTGCACCAGAATTTGCGCCAGAATTGAAAAAATCCGACTAACTCTCCATTTTGGTATGAAAACCCTAAAAAGGGGGCGTGGCGGTTGTGAAAAGGGGACGTGGTCACCGAAAAGGGGCGTGTTCTCGACATTTTCATAAAAACATATTTACTAAGATTTCCACATAAAATGTGGTGGATTTTACCAGAAAACCCTACAGATCAGAGCATGTGTAAAAAAAGCAAAATGTAGGGAAAGTGGAAAATGTAGGGAAACCTTAGTAAATACCATGGAAAATAAATTGTAGGGAATTAAAACCCACAAAGAAAACTGCACAACACTCTTAGTAAATAAGGGCCAATGTTGCTCAAAACAAACTGGAGTCAAATGGTTATCAGGTAGAAGGGAGGGGGGGGCTTCCTTACTATACCCATTGTCTGGGATTTAAAAAAATAAACCTCTACTTCAGTGCTCCCAAGGTGCCTCTGGTGTCCTGCTCTGGTCGTGCAGTCATCTTCCTGAGCTGCAGCATGATGTGTTGGGGCCTGGAAAGCACCTGGCCAAACTTGTCAAACTGCAGCTCGGCAAATCCATGGCCACAGTGACGTCCCGCTTCGGCCAGCGTTTCACTGAACAACAGTATGACACATTGGGTCCAAGGTGCTTTTCGGACCCGACAGTTAAACTGCAACTCAGAAAGTCAATTGCATGTGGGGACTGGAGCAAGACATCTGAGGCACCACGGGAGCACTGGAGATAAGTAGGGATTATTTTTTTTAATATCGTACACAATAGGCATAGTTAGGGAAAAAAATGTAAAGGGTTAACCCAGAGGAGGGGATTTTTTTATTTATTAGCAATGTACCCGAATTTATACCCTCCCCCCCCCCACACACATAGGGTGTGCCATTTAAGTTCATCTATCATACACAGATACCTTTGTGCTGAACACTGCCACAACCTACTCACTTCTAGTGTTGAGCGCGAATATTCGCAATTAGATTATTTATTGCGAATTTTGCATATTCGCGAATGTGGCGAATATAGCACTATATATTCACAATTACGAATATTCGTAATTTTTTTTCCCCCACAGAACACATCACAGTGATCTCATCCCTCCCTGCTTCCAGCTTGTGGTCTTAAGAAGGCTCCTATACTATTTACTGGATTAGACTGGAGAGCGAATTTTCGCAAATATTCGCAAATATCCCCATATTCGCAAATATTGTCACTAAAGAATATTAGGAGATAGATAGATAATATAGATAGGTAGATAGATATCCATATGCGTAGGTAGATAGATATCCATAACCGTGAATATATCGAATATGCGAATTTCACGAATATAGGACGAATATTCATCCATATATTCGCGAAATATCGCAAATTCGAATATGGCATATGCCGCTCATCACTACTCACTTCATTGGCAAAGCTGCAGTGTTTCATATGTTACATGAACCAGTCTTCCACTGAATGCATTACTATCAATTACCCAGTAATAAGCAATGTGACCCTACATTATATATATATATATATATATTTACACTCAGTAACACGTCATTCAGTACATTTTCCCAGCCACCTACATTCATAGTATTTTATGCACAACACAATCTTACAGGCGGGAATAAAAGTCAGCCACAAATTATATGGCGTAATGATTGAAAGTAAAGTCTAGACAAAATGATTGCACAAAAGAAAATGATTGATTTTCTTTTTCAACTGTTGAGAACCTAGTGACTGCTGGAAGTGATGCGGCGCGTCTAGCAGCGCCTTTTTTTCATTCATTCCTGAATATTTTTTTATCTTGTATAATAGAAATAATGATTCCTAGTAAAAATAAGTAAATGATGTATGTAAGGCAGCAAAATGCGGGCACGGATCTAGTCCCAGGAACAAAGTCAAATTTAGGGAGAGGGGTAGTTTATAATAAGCAATTACTGGTATAAAGCGACAAAGAAGAAAAAAAACAATGGGGGAGATTTATCAAAACCTGTGCAGAGGAAAACCTGCCCAGTTGCCCATAGCAACCAATCAGATTGCCTCTTTCATTTTTATGAAGGCCTGTGAAAAATGAAAGAAGCAATCTGATTGGTTGCTATGGGCAACTGGGCAAGTTTTCCTCTGCACAGGTTTTGATAAATCTCCCCCAATATGAATGAATCAAAAATTTATGTACAATTTTAATATCTCAAATGTATCAACTGATAGGTAAGTGGCAGTGTGATGTATTGAGCTATAAAGGATACCAAATAAAACAGAAAATGTTATTTTGTAAGTATGGCTGCTAGTACAGTTTAGAGCCATCCACAGGACTAATTTTTTAAAATCTCATGCTTGCTGAATTTCTGGCCATTACTGCTCGCTCCGCAAGGTGTGGGATCCATTTCCATACGTGTGTCCCATCTCACCCGCCCCCGCAAACATGTGCCACTTCATCACCCCCTTGTGCCATTTTATCACCCCACTTGTATCATTTCATCCCTCCCTTTTGAGCCGTACTCCCCTTTTACGTGGCTGCGACACTGAGCGATGGGAGGAAGTAATAGGGTGTGATTGTGATGATCACTTCCACCCAGTGCTTTGGAAGGAAGCCTTATCACAGCCAAGCTGCAGCTGCACAAGTGCATGGGATTAGGATAGGACCCACAGTAGTACTGGGCGATATACCGGTTCATACCGAATACCGGCGTGTTTTTCTGTACGGTATGAATTTTTCACTATTCCGCAATACTGGTCGGGCTCCTCCCCCCTTGAATGAATGAATTATCAGCCGCAGTGCGCTTGGGAGCTAATCATGTATGACCCGCAGGCGCTTTCCTGCTTTTCCTACCCCCCACCGAATGAATGAATGTTACCCGCAAGCACTGATCTCCTTTTCCTCCTGTGAGCAGTGGCGCTGGAAATGAATGAGTTGTGAGCTGCGGGCGCAGGATGGAGAACGGAAGCGGTCACCTCCCCCTGCAAGCGCTGAAAGCCAGTGGGCCTGCAGAATTTCTGATCAGAAGCTCTGCAGCGCCCACAGCCCACTGGCTTTCAGCACTTGCAGGGGGAGGTGACAGCTTCCAGTTCGTTCATTCAGTGGGGGGGAGGAAAAGCAGGACAGCGCCCACGGGTCATACATGATTAGTTCCCCAGCGCACTGCGGCTGATAATTCATTCGAGGGGGGAGAGAGTATGGTGGTAAGGGGGAAATGAGTGGGAAAAAAAAATACCGTCAAATACCGTGGAACCGCCATAAGTTTGACAAATACTGTGATACACATTTTTGGTCATACCACCCAGCACTAACCCACAGGTATAGTGTGTGACCGCCCTCGCAACAGACTTAATTTGTTAAAAATGAGACATGGAAAGCCTTTACTCTTCAGTGTTTAGTAAATCTTCTACAGCAAGTGGCAGAGGAAGGTGAGTAAAAGTGGTTTGGAATGCCTTCTTCTCTGGTACTGCCACAGCATACATATAGAAATGTGATGACAGTCACTGTACTTGGACAATTGCCCAAACTCATGAACTGGGTCACAGTGATCCCTTCTGTCATGTAATGAAGGATTGTCTGGGTAATGTAATGACATTTCTTCAATGACAGAACCTTTAGGTGCTTGTAGCCCAAGCCCTAGTTCAACACAAATGGATAGAATACAAACTATTTAATGCAGATATCAACTGCAAATGAAAGTCACTTCTGAACTTTTAGTAGTTTTAAAACTGATCTGAACTATTACTCCCATTTAAAAGACTTTTGGCATGTTAAAATTTTTCTCAGTGCTAGGACTTCACTAATCTTAAAGGGTTATCCAGGCCAAAACTTTTTTTATATATATCAACTGGCTCCGGAAAGTTAAACAGGTTTGTAAATTACTTCTATAAAAAAAATCTTAATCCTTCCAATAGTTATTAGCTTCTGAAGTTTAGTTGCTGTTTCCTGTCTAACTGCTCTCTGATGACTCACGTCCCAGGAGCTGTGCAGTTCCTATGGGGATATTCTCCCATCATGCACAGCTCCCGGGACGTGACATCATCATTGAGCAGTTAGAAAGAAAACTTCAGAAGCTAATAACTATTGGAAGGATTAAGATTTTTTAATAGAAGTAATTTACAAATCTGTTTAACTTTCCGGAGCCAGTTCATATACATAAAAAAAAAAGTTTTGTCTGGAATACCCCTTTATGAAATAGCTGTGCACCGTGCACTTCTCTCCTCTGCCTATCACAACTTATTGCAGGAGACAAGCTCCATAGACCCACAGTGGAGCACAACTCCTGTAATAAAACGGAGGAGTAGTTTTATTGTATCAGCTCTTAAACCCTAGGCCTTGCACCAAGGCCATAATTAGAAAAAATATGAATGATGAACGCTAAGGCTGAAAATGTAACAAATGTAATTATTTGCCATCTGTCTACCATATCAAGATAAAATCAAACTATATTACAGTCATGATAATTTGGAGAACAGACTAGATATAATTCAATATTAGATTTATATTTTATAATATAATTAACTTTATTTTATTTACATTGTACTTTACCCAAGATACAAATTAATATTTAGTGCCTCAGTAACATAAAAAAAACATGCATTTAATTTCATACGGTATAAACAGACTGACTCTATAACGTATTAGAGACAGATCATAAAGATATCATAAAGATAATAAGACAGCTACTTTCTCCTGTGAAGTGGCATTTCATTTTAAGATGTTTATACAAAAGAATGTTTCTTTATACACAAAGTATTGAATCTTTCATTCATAGCCTGGATCCTCTGGAATAGGCAGACGGGCTCATAAGCAGAGCAGGTACAAAGCCCAGGCTCTCTCTCGTGCTGTTTTGATTGCCCTGGCTGCACTTTCATGGGTAGAAGTGACAAGTTTGTCAATAGGTGAAAAGTTTATAATGGCTGGAGGTCTGGCTGCTTGGGCAGAAATAAGGAACTACAGCAGTCAGTCCCATAGACAGTGATTAAAGCAGTAGGCACTAGGGCTGCACAATATGGGGAAAATGTGCGATTGCGATTATGGGCCTAAATACTGCAATTTCGAAATGTGATGCGATAAAATAAATAAATGGTGAAATCCCCCCATTTCATGTACAATCTCGTCCATTTCACATCTATCCACCTATTTTATGCCCACCACCCACTTCACATCTCCCCAATTTAATTTCTATCTTCACCCTGTCACATTCACCCCCCCATGGTCACATCTCATCCCCCCCCCCCCCCCCCCCCGTCGCAATCTTATCCACTATCACATTCTCTTCCCCATGTCACATTCTTGATCACACATTCTCTCTCCTCCCTCCCCCCGTTTCAAATCTCCAGCGGGATCCGGGAAACCTAGTGTGTTTGCAGCTGAAAAAGACCTTTCCCCATCAGCCAATCACTGGCTCGACACGTGACACCGCTGCGGCCAGTGATTGGCTGAAAAGGGAAAGGTCCTAAGGTCCTACTGCTTGTATGGAAAAGAGAGGAGACATCGGACCGCACGTAGACGAACGGCATCTGCAGGGACCGGGAGTAAGTGAGCAAAAGTTTTAGTTTTTTCCTCCCTGTGCCCTTTTACTTAGCTCAGTGTTTTTCTACTAGGGTGCCTCCAGCTGTTGTGAAACTACTACTCCCAGCATGCCCGGACAGCCTTTGGCTGTTCGGGCATGCTGAGAGTTGTAGTTTTGCAACAGCTGGAGGCCCCCTGGTAGGGAAACACTGACTTTCAGTATTTAAATTCGTTTTTACCTGCTCTGGCCGCCCCCCGCTTGCAGCAGCACAGGGGAGTCGGCCCGAGAAGATAATCGCAAGTTTTCCCGAGGGGCCATATCGTTATATCGCAAAAAGCAAAAATCGCGGTTCGATTGCTTTTGCGATATACCGTGCAGCCCTAGTAGACACATATGATCACCACCTAAAGGGGTACTCTGGTGCTAAGACATTTTATCTCCTATCCAAAGGATAGGGGATAAGATGCCTGATCACAGGGGTCCTGCCGCTGGGGACCCCCGTGATCTTGCACGCAGCACCCCTTTAGAATCAGTCCCTGGAGTGTGTTCAGTCTGGGTCTGATTACTGGCGATCACGGGGACGGAGCATTGTGACGTCACGGCTCTGCCCCCGTGTGACGTCACGCTCCGCCCCCTCAATGCAAGCCTCTGGGAGGGGGCGTGACAATGCAAGCGTGACAATGCAAGCCCCCTCAATGCAAGCCTATGGCGATCACGGGGATGGAGCATTGTGATGTCATGGCTCCACCCCTGTGTGTCATCACGCTCCGCCCCCTCAATGCAATCCTATGGGAGGGGGCATGACAATGCAAGCCTATGGCGATCACGGGGATGGAGCATTGTGACCTCATGGCTCCACCCCCGTGTGACGTCAGGCTCAGCCCCCTCAATGCAAGCCTATGGGAGGGGGCATGACAATGCAAGCCCCTCAATGCAAGCCTATGGCGATCATGGGGACGGAGCATTGTAACGTCACGGCTCCACCCCCTCAATGCAAGCCTATGGGATAAAGCGTGGCAGCAGGGGTGCTGCGTGCAAGATCACGGGGGTCCCCAGCGGTGGGACCCCCGCGATCAGGAATCTTATCAGGGGATAAGATGTCTTAGTGCTGGAGTATCCCTTTAATTTAGCGAGGGGACACAGGACCCCCTTTCGTATGATTGCAGAGAGTCCCAGTGATTGGACCTCTCAAATGGTCACACATTATGGAGAGGTAATAAATGTTGTTCGTGGGCATCCACGTTAATGGACTACAACATCCAAAACTCCTTGCAAATACTTTTTACAAATCAGTAAGAGAAGGGTAAGAGATAACAGTTTCCATTAACATATGCAAAACACAATGTTCTGCCTTTCTCTATCCGAAGACATTCAGTGAAATGGTAATGTAACATTATAGCACACAGCTATTAATGACAGTAAGGCAGCCTTCATTATATTATATTCATCCTTGTCACTGTCTGTCTACCACAAAAAACTTGTCATTGATCTAGAGTTCTTCCAGTGTGTATTTTAGTCAGAAAGAATTCACCGTGATAGAGAATGTCTGACAGGAAGATGTAATGTAATCCTAGTAACACTTGCATATTCTTGTATAGCCCACATCTACTTTATGCTTTTTTTTATTTGAGCTATTCAATATACAGACATAAAAACATAACACAGAATACAAATACCCCCAGTGCTATAAAAAAAAACACTGACTTTCCAACCTACTCAACTAAATATAAGTCCTATCTCTGACATCCTGAGGAACATCAGATACACAGTGCATTCGGAAAGACCCTTTCATTTAAAAAAAAAAAAAAAAAAAAAATCCCCATTTTTGCCGCAAGGTTTACACACCTGGATTTGGGGATTGTCTACCATTCTTCAATGTAGATCCTCCCAAGGTCTGCCAGGTTGGATGGAAGAGCTTGCATTCTCAGTCTCATATTTTTTGTATATTTGTGACAGTGTCTTGTGTATGTTAATAATGTCAGCTAATCAAATATATTTTTTATACATTTTTATTGAAATTCAGTGTCTCTTGTAAGTGGTTCCTATAGGTTTATATGTCTTGTATGCCAAGGCCTACCTGCAGCAAGTCCATCGGCTAGTCTATACCTGATCCTGCTTCAAAATACAAAAAGAAATGTAATAAACTATGTTTTTATTCAATAAAATAAAAGGAATGCTGATTTATGCCAGCTCCATACAGCTTAAACATGATGTAAATGCAGGCAGAACTATTTACTATATCGTAATTCATTTACTATGTCCTAAGTCCCTACTATTCATCATGGTCTTGGCTGCTTTTGGCATATATTCTATTTATACATTGTGGTTCCCTAATATGATCAATGAATCATTGTCATATGAGCATTATACACATTGGCCCTGATTTACTAAGAGGTTGTGTAGGTTTCTTTGTCGGTTTTAAATTCCCTACAATTTTTTTTTTACACATGCTCTAATCTGTAGGGTTTTCCTCAGCGAAATCCACCACATTTTCTGTGAAAACCTTAGTAAATATGTTGGGTTTCTCAACAGCCAGGCCCCATTTTCAGGTTCTCTCAGTAAAATGGAAAGTTGGTTGGGTTTTTCATTTCTGGCGCTGACAGAATTCTGGTGCAGGTAGAATTCTGGCGCAATGAGACAGAAATCTGTTGCAATGAGACAGAATTCTGGCGCAGACAGAGTTTATGGTGCACAACCCAACACATTGTTTTATAATAGTAAATTAGGGCCATTGTGCCTCAAGCTACTGGAAAAAGAATAGTGGGAACTGAGAATAAACAATTGCCAAGTATGCACACAGATGATGTAAAGATACATAGATACTTAGTGAGGGAGTTGTTGGGGAGGGTGTTGGAAAATATGAAGTTAATAACAGAGATACGGAGCAGTATATGGTGTACCCCAATATGGGATAATGAGAACCTCCCAGAAATAAGGAAAAGCTCTGAATATCTGAACTGGGATGAGAAGGGAATTGTGTACATGGACCAGGTTTGCTTAAACGGGGAGATAATGGAGTGGAAGGGGTTATGTGAGCGGTTTGATTTAAATGAGAAATTTTTTTTGGGTTATGTCCGATTTAGGGACGCTTGGAGACGGGAAGCACTGAAAGAAAAATTAAGGGTGAATAGGTATGACATTACAGAATATATTAGGATAACACAATGTGGAAAGAGGAAAATCATGAGTTCTTTATATAAAATGTTAGGGGAGAAGGGATGGGAAGATGTAGTAAAAAGATTAGGATGGGCACGAGATATAGGAGGGATGACAGATGTAGAGTGGAAAACGGCGTTGAGGAATATTGGTAGCTCCACGATTAATGCAAATAATAGGGTGTCTTTTTTGATGTTAGTATATCGAGCACAGTACTCCCCACAATTTCTTTATAAAATTAAAGCAAAAGAGAATTCACAATGCCCCAAATGTGGGAAGGAGGGAGAAATCTGATTACATATGATATGGAACTGCACAAAGTTGCAGAAATTTTGGGATGAAGTTTTCAAAACAATAAAAGATAGAACAGAGGTGGTTCTAATGTTTGAACCCAAGGTCGCAATATATGGATTGGAGACTGGGGGAACTAAGTATACAGAGCTTGTATTGGGAGTATTAGGAGTGGCAAAGATCTTGATACTAAGGAAATGGATGGCACCAGTAGCACCCTCAATGGATGAATGGTTGGAAGGTGTAAATAAGGCTAGGCTTTATGAGATGATGTTTTATAAGAACAGTGGGAAAAAACAAAAAATAAAGAGCAAATGGCTATCCTGGGAGAAAGGCGAGAAGAGAGCGTGAAGAGTAAGGAACGAAAGGTAGTATAAGGGAAGGGCCAGGCTGACTTAAGAGGGAGGGAGGGGAAGGAGGGGGGGGAGCAGGGGGTTGATAGGGGTTATTAGGAATTTCTAAGGATTTATTTTATCTATTTATTGTATGTTAAAAAATTAATAAAGAAATAAAAAAAAAATATACATAGATACTAAATGTTGACCCATGAGCACTAAATGCAATGTTTTTAAATTACCCTAAATTCTGTGTATAATCATTTTACACCAATAGAGAGGACATAGCTCACAATTATTATACAGAGCTCTAAATACCGTACTTTCTTTAGGGCAGCCAGTGATAAAATTCTGAGCACGTATCTAAACATTGTATATGTTATGAATGTTATCACAGGGACACAAAAAGGAAAGACATATGTGAACGTTTTATAAATGGTATAAACATCCCTCATCTGGACATGTTTAGGGGAGATGAGACAAGGTGACCACTGCTACCCTTCCCCACACTTTTTAACTTGGTGCTCGATCCCTTGTTGTACTGCTTCCAATACACAGACACCTTCCCGAGTGAAGTACTTAAGCAAAAAGTGTCAGCCTTGGACGATGATACTATCCTTATGATATCCAACCCTCAGTATTCTTTGCTGTGGCTCTTGAAAACAAGATAGCGTACTGGTGGCCTTTCAGTCTATTCCATCAATCTGGAGAAATAATTGGGAGTAGTGATGGGAGGTATCAATTTTCTATATACCGCAATACCGGTCGCCCGACCCCCCGCCGCCCTCCCCCCCCCCCCCACATGAATCATCAGCCACATTGCGTTGTCCCCACATCGGTGATCTAGTCATATATGACCCGTGGGCACTGCTCTGCTTCTCCTCCTGTGAGCACTGCACATCCTCCCCATGTCGGGAAATGAATGATTTTTGAGCCGCGGGCACAGGACTTCTGATCAGAAGGGACAGGGATCAGAAGCTCTGCAGTGTTCACTGGCTTTCAGCACTTGCAGGCGGAGGAGACAGCTTCCGTTTTCCCATCAGAACAGAAGTCCTGCGCCTGTGGCTCACAAATCCTTCATTTCCCAATGTGGGGAGGATGTGCAGTGCTCACAGGAGGAGAAGCAGAGCAGCGCCTGCCGGTAACATAAGATTAGCTCCCTGATGTGGGGACAGAGTGCTGCGGCTGATAATTTATTCGGTGGTGGGGGGCAGTGCCCTCGAGTCATATATGATAAGCTCACCAGGGCCTGCTGAAGGGGCAAGAGAAATTGGTGGGAAAAAAAATACAGTTGAATACTGTGAAACCACCATAATTTAGAAAAATACTGTGATATACATTTTTGGTCATACCGCCCAGCACTAATTGGGAGGTGCTTTTTTTCAAGAGCCACAGTCAACCCACCTGGGTAAGGCAAATTTCAATTTAGTGGAAAACTTCACATGTAACCTACCTACGGGTGGATAGGGGAAAAGATGTTTGATCGCGGGGGTCCCACTGCTGGGGACTCCCGCAATCTCTCCTGCAGCCCCCTGCGTCATCACTGCACGGAGCTAAGTTTGCTCCATGCGTGATGACTCACCATACAGGAAACTGTATATCAAGAAACAGGAATACATATCCGCACTCACCACAAAGTGAACAACTCGATGTTCCTCAAACCGGGACCGACTGGGGACTTCGGCAGCAGATATGCATAGCGCTCAGAGGCGAACAACCGGTGTTTTCGCACACTCAGTGCTTCATCCGGCTACTCACCATACAAGGGCAGGAGTCTTGTGACGTCACAGCCCCACCCCCTTGTGACATCATGCACCCCCCCTTCAATGCAAGTCTATGAGAGGGGGCCATCACACCCCCTCCCACAGGCTTACATCGAGGGGGCGGGGCGTGACCGCACAAAGGGGCGGAACCGTGACATCACAAGACTCCGGACCCTGTATGTGGAGTAATCACGCATGGAGCAAACTTAGCTCCATGCAGTGATGACGCCGGGGGGGGGGGGCTGCAGGAGAGATTGCGGGGGTCCCCAACAGCGGGACCCCCTGTGATCAGAGATCTTATACCCTATCCCTTGGATAGGGGATAAGATGTCTAGGGTGGAGTACCCCTTTAAAGGGGTTATCTAGCAAAATGTTTTATTTGCCCATTATGCCCTGGCTATCAAAATTTTAATAATAAACGTTAACTTACTTTCTCAGCTCCCCTGATATCGCTGGTATTGCTCTCCCATCCTCTTGTGCTGTCTTTATCCTGCTTTTGAGGCCTGATACTTCATACTGTAGCTCAGCTATTCGCTGGCCACAGCGATGTTTTACCTCGGACAGTTTTAGGCAGAGTGGCAGCCTAATACATTCCACTGCCGCTTAGCCTATTGCTGGCTGAGGCAGAACATCCCTGGATTGTGAGGTGTCACAATAAAGACCACACCAAAGGATAGGAGAGCGATACCAGCGACATCAGGGGAGCAGTAATATAATGTTTATTATGTTAATTGTGGCAGCCTGGCAATATGGGCGATAAATAATTTTTTTCTGGATAAACCCTTCAACTGGAACACCTTTTTTTTGCATCATTAATACACAGGTGCACATACCTTTCCTCCATTCCTAAAGGTAATTTACTTAATGCTCTCAAAAAAAGACATACAATTGTTTGCGTGTCATTAGTTTAGTTAGATTTTGTTTGTCTATAATAGCAACATGGACCACATTCTAGTTATATTCAATGCAGGAATCCAAAGGGTTTATTTATGTTGTCGGGTTATTTTGTACCGATATAGTCAAATGTTATAATATGAAAGGTATATGAAAGACAAAACATGGCAAAATGGCCGCCATGTTGTATGAATTCTCAGAAGGCACCAAGTAAATAGGCCTTAGTGGAATTAATTGAAAGACCAAAGTATCTCTCTAGAAATGTGTATTCCTGTCAATGTTTGAAAAGGTGTCATCTCTTCTAAGAGACATGAAAATAGGAACTAGGGGTATGATAAACAAGTCAGACAATGGTTTATTGACAGTGCTTTACAGAAACAATGACAAAAGTCTTGAGAGAAACAAATACTTGAGATCTTAATATCTTAACCGTGTTAGCTGGAATTGCACACAATAGTTTTCATATTTACTAAGCTAGTGATACCGGGGGACTGTAAACAAAAGACATGTCCCTGAGAGTCAGTCTACAATGAGCAGATTCAGCCAGCCAAAGGTAAAATACAGATTAATACATGTCTTCATAAGACCATTCCTATATATGATCTTATAATATGATCTCTGTAGCATGATTATGCCATCTTGCCCTATTTAACAAAATTGATATATATAACTGATAGATAGTGGCATTATAACGATTAGTATTATTATGTATACAGCTATGTAGTCAAGTGCTGTATTAAATTGTCTAAATAATGTGTGGGATATCCAATCATATAATTTGTGTTACCTGATAAGTTATTCAGTAATAGTATATCATATAATGATAAATATAGTAGCCATGATACATGATATAGATATATCTATCACTTATGGTGAATTTAATCACACAGAATATACAGTTATAATTAATGATAAGCTGTGATGTCATGTGACTAGACAGGTGACTAGCCCTGATCTCCATACACACACCCACCAGTCATCATTGGATGATCGGATATTTGTTTGGGTGGATCTTTAAGTGAGAAAACAAGCTAAAAGCAGGTGTAAGGAGGACAGGAGGAAAAAAGGAAAACTGCAGAACACAGAAAGAGGGACCCCATCCTCATCAGAGAAGTTCCTAGAGGCTACCTGAAGAGGCGGAGCCATGAAGAGCAAGGGAGAAAACTTTAGTCCATAAGTAATTTCTTCTCTGATAACAGGTTATGACTACAGGCGTTTCCATGGACCCCGGGCAGCCATCTTTCTTTCATCCAGAAGTACTCTCGGTAAGATACACAGGTTTCTTATTTGATTATGTTAAATTTTTTATGTGGACAGAATTATGTTATGTATATGAGCAGACCTCACATATATAATCTCAATTATGAGATGCTAATAGTAGTTTATAAGCCACACCCCCTCCTACTGCAGATGAATGGGGCGTGTCTTATGGGGATCAATGCAATGATCATATTGCATATTAGCATAGACTCTTGGGATCTTCCTCTGCTCCACCACATGATATAATAATTCCCACGAGGAAACTTAACCCCTTAAGGACCCAAGACATATGGGTACGTCCTGGGTCCCGGTCCTGCGATATAACGCGGGACCCGCCTCTAATAGCGCGCGGCACTGATCGCGGTGCCGCGCGCTATTAACCCTTTAGACGCACGCTCAAAGCTGAACCGCGCGGCTAAAATCGAAAGTGAAAGTTGCCCGTTAGCTCAGGGAGCTCAGGTATACCGCGGTATCCCGAACAGCTGTAGCACAGGAGGAAGGTCTCTTACCTTCCTTCCTGCAGTCCGATCGTCGATTGAATGCTTCAAGCCTGAGATCCAGGCTTGAGCATTCAATCGCCGAAAACACTGATTGATCCATTCCTATGGAGATGGATCAATCAGTGTAAAAGATCAGTTAATGCAATGTTATAGCCCCCTATAGGAGCTATAATATTGCATAAGAAAAGTGTAAAAAAAATCATTAACCCTTTCAATGATCCCTTCCCCTAATAAAAGTTTGAATCACCGGGCATTTCCAAGAATAAAAAAAACACAGTGTAAATAAAAATAAACATATGTGGTATTGTCGCGTGCGGAAATGTCCGAATTATAAAAATATACCACTTTTTAAACCGCACGTTCAATGGCGTACGCACAAAAAAATTCCAAAGTCCAAAATAGCGCATTTTTGATCACTTTTTATACCACAAAAAAGTGAATAAAAGTGATCAAAAAGTCTGGTCAGAGTAAAAATGGTACCGCTAAAAACTTCAGATCACGGCGCAAAAAATTAGCCCTCATAGCTCCCTGAACACAGAAAAATAAAAAAGTTATAGGGGTCAGAAGATGACCATTTTAAACGTATAAATTTTCCTGCATGTATTCATGATTTTTTTCTGAAGTGATACACAATCAAACCTATACAAGTAGGGTATCATTTTAACCGTATGGACCTACAGAATAAAGATAAGGTATAATTTTTGCCGAAAAATGTACTGCGTAAAAACGGAAGCCCCCAAAACTTACAAAATAGTGTTTTTTCATCAATTTTGTCGCACATTGATTTTTTTTCCCGTTTCACCGTAGATTTTTGGGTAAAATGACTAATGTCATTACAAAGTAGAATTAGTGACGCAAAAAATAAGCCATCATATAGAATTTTAGGTGAAAATTTTAAAGAGTTATGATTTTTAAAGTTAAGGAGGAAAAATTGAAAATGAAAAAACGGAAAAAGCCCGGGTCCTTAAGGGGTTAATTTAAGTCTTCCTAATTAGTAGCGTACTATAAATTAAATATTTAGTACCGTATCTAACCAGAGATAGTTGTGGTTAGAACTGGGCGGGGTTTACTCCCATTTTATACATGTAAAATGCCCTTTAGATATCATGTATTCTGATGATCTCTATGGAAAGTAATATAAATGATGTCTGAACTAACCTACTTCTGTGAATAAGCTTAATATTATAAAAAAAAAAACATACTAATACATCATTGACATATCTGACATTACATCCTTGATATTCTTTATCATTTCATTTGTATTATGGTCTGTTTTTTTATTACTCTCCTTAATGTTAATCATTTGTAATCAATAAATGTTAGGGATCTACTGATATCGTTTTTTTAGGGCCGATACCGATAATCTGTGGAGGTTAGGGCCAATAGCCGATAACTTATACCGATATTCCGGTATAAGTTATCGGCTATTTAACCCCCTGCGACACCGCTGCAGATCATTGATTTAAAGCGGGCGCTTTAAATCAATGATCTGCAGTGGCTTTTGCGGGGCCATAGGCCGCCGCCGCCGCCACCCGCTTCTCTCCCCCTACCTGTCAGGGTGGTCCGGGCCATCCATCCTTCCTTCCTGTAGTGTCCGGGGGCGTTCCGGGTGGAGGGTGAACCGGTCCGGGCTGTCCTTCT
This sequence comes from Hyla sarda, assembly GCF_029499605.1. Classification (NCBI taxonomy): domain Eukaryota; kingdom Metazoa; phylum Chordata; class Amphibia; order Anura; family Hylidae; genus Hyla; species Hyla sarda. Next base: position 192,051,983 of record NC_079193.1, on the reverse strand, counting down.
TCTCCGGGGGTCCTCTTCTCCACTCCGGGCAGGCTCCGGCCTAGTACGCTGCATAGACGCCGCTGCGCAGTGACGCCCGTGTGCAGCGATGCACCTGATGTCACGGCGTAGCGGCGTCTATGCAGCGTACTAGGCCGGAGCCTGCCCGGAGTGGAGAAGATGACCGCCGGAGAAGAAGGACAGCCCGGAGGACCGGTTCACCCTCCACCCGGAACGCCCCCGGACACTACAGGAAGGAAGGATGGATGGCCCGGACCACCCCCATTAAGGGTAAGTTTAATTTTTTTATTGACTCGGAGGGTGGGGGAGGAGCACGACCGGTATAGCGGTATGGGCAAAAATCCATACCGGTATACCGCCCAGCATCACGGTCGGGGGTGCGACGCGGTGCGGTGGGTCGGGGGTGCGGTGCTGCGGGTCGGGGGGGTGGCGGTCGCAGTGTGGGGGGCGGGGCATTATCGGCTTATCGGCAAGGTAATTGCCGATACCGATAATGCCCAAAATTGTGATTATCGGCCGATAATATCGGTCATACAGATAATCGGTCGATCCCTAATAAATGTACATATCATTTTTATAATAACTGCATTATTATTTTATTATATTGCAAAAGTTACTTCTACCACTACTTCAAAGAACTCATATCTGGGAAAATAGTCAGGCCCAGATATGGTGAATTGCATTGTTTGCGTATTTTTGGCAATTCATAACGGTCATAATATTTTTGTTGACCATAATTAATAATTCATAAATGAGTTATTAACCCCGACAATGTTTTCTTGCAACTGTGGTGTTTTAGAGACACACTGCAATAGCTATGGTCTGGCATCTCTAAAGCGGCTTTCACACTATAAAGTTCCTCCGTTTTAAAGATCCGTTATAATGTCCCGTTAGGAAAACCCTTAAAAACGGCCGTTACAAAATCCCATTAAAAGTCTATGGGATTTTTCCATTATCTGTTCTAACCCGTCATAGCCCGTTATGAACAACGGACGTTATTTTGTGAGGGGAGAAAAAAAGTGCATGTAACGTTTTTTCTCACCTCAAAAAATAATGTCCGTTTTTCATAACGGGCTATGACGGGTTAAAACTGATAATGGAAAAATCCCATAGACTTTAATGGAATTTTGTAACGGCCATTTTTAAGGGTTTTCCTAAAGAGACATTATAACGGATCTTTAAAACTAAGGAACTTTATAGTGTGAAAGCAGCCTCCCACACTCTCTAAGAAGGTATTGGAAAGTCAAAGAGAACCGCTTGTTTTCTTTCTGATCTCACTGTCTTCAATTCCATATCCATAGAATTAATGGAGCCTCATCAGAACAACAAGTGATGTCATATAATAATAATTCTGTATTTATATAGCACACACAGATTTCACAGTGCTGTAGACAAAAATGGGTCCCTGTTTCCATTAGAGCTCACAATCTGAATTCACGTATCATTATGTTTTTGGAGTGAGGGAGGAAACTGGAGTACCTAGAGAGAACCCACACAAACACTGTCACTGGCTTTGCTACTGATTCACTTTTATGGTAAGGCAACGTAAAAGTATACAAGCAGATTTGCAATTCAAGTGTAACTAGTATGATAGGTATAATAATCCCCTATTAGTTTACTGGTAGTCACCCAACTTTTCTAAAAATAGCAGGAGGATTATTGCGGGAGTCCCTGGTCGGGGTTGTCCCAAAAATCCAACTTGCGGGAGTGGCGCTGCACCGGGAGGTTGAAGAAGTAGACGCAGGGAGTTGATATGTGAAAAACCCTTTTTATCCACCAAAGTGCTGATTGTACAGAGGCAAAAAGGTTTTCAAAATTGTCTTTGTAGGCTGGACAACGCATTTCGAGAGGGGATTTATCACATATTAACTGCCTGCGTCTACTTCTTCAACCTCCCGGTGCAGCGCCGCTCCCGCAAGTCAGATTTTTGGGACAACCCCCGCCAGGGACTCCCGCAATCATCCTCCTGCTACGTTCCCGACTGCTGCCAGCGGTACCGACGATTGGCGGCTCCTGGACCGTGCTGCAACCTACAAAGCGAAAATCAGAGTTGTGCCTGCAGCTAGCACAACATCACAAGGTGAGCGGCATTCTTTTACCCCTACATACCTCACTCTTTATCTAAAATTACTGTCACTCTGTTTTTTCTCGCCCTGCTGCAGCTTTTCTGAAAAGAGATATAACTAAACAGCAGCTAAATAAATCCACATACTTGACAGAAAACTTCTAAACTTTCCTAACAACTACAATGGAGGGGATGGTATGGCAGGCTTCAGTATTACCCAGCACCTTAATCAGAATACCTGACTTCAACTGGCTTCAACAGTACAGTCTTTATGTAACATGTAATAAAGAAATAGATGTTCTCTGTACAGGAAATGCATTGTATATCACAATCTTTATAAGCTTCAGATATGATATCAGGAGCCATTCTCTACTCGGTTATTAAATATTACAGTAAAAGGTTCTCAAAATGACATTCCTCTCTTCAACAGCTTCTTGTATTCTCTGCTATCCTGCTCTGTTCTTCAGCTCATAGCATAAAGAACGTACAGATACTGAGCTCCTGATCTGGGACAAGTGCCAGAGTAGACATTGTGAGCAAAAGCCTTCTTACTAAAGAGACACAGAATAGCAATATAAAATAGGCAAACTCAATGAAATTACCTGGATTTCTGCAATTATTGCTAATAAAATGTGATCTGGCTGGTGTCTAAGTCACAATTGTAGACAAAAACAATGCATTGTATATTACACACAAAAGTTGTACTGTTCATGTCTTATATTAAGTAAACATCCACAGTGCAGGAAGAAAGTGACCCTCTATGTGACTTTTTCAAGAGCTAATTGGTTAAAGGTGTTTCAATAAGGAGATAACATTGGACGTACAGGTTTTAAAGGTACTTAGCTCATTAAATGCAGGTACAGACCCAGGCACTAATAAACCTGTCTTTGGTTAGTGTAAACCATGCCTTGTTGCAAACACCTAGGGCTGCAACTAACGATTATTTTCATAATCGATTAGTTGGCCACTTATCAGTAGTTTTTATTGGTACCAATCTGGTGTTGATCAGATTTTTGATGACTTTTTGATAACTTTTTTCAGCAATTCTGGCATAAGGCATTTTTTTGTTTACACCATTTATTGTGCAGGATCAATAATGTGATACCGTATTTAAATAGTTCAGACAATGCTGTATGCGTTGATGCCAAAAATATTTATTTTTGTTTTGTTAAATGAATTTTTATCATGGGATTAGTTTAATTATATATTTTTTAAAACATTTTTTATTTCTTCCTTACAATTTTTTAGTCCATCTAGAGGACATCTATGAGCAAGTGTTGGATTGCTCATACAGGTAAATAGGTACTGCATTGATCCATGAGATCCTACTCTATTAGTAGAGACTGGCTTAAGCAAAATCTATTGATAGCAGAGTCCCGGCAGTCACGCAGGGCTAGCAAAGGCCTATGGCTGCAGTGACAACAGATCTGCTCCACGTGAGGGTGTCCCATGGAGCATATCCAAATCGCAACACTACCTATAATGGATAGAATGTTCATTTAAATGCCACTATCGCTTCTGACATTTACCCTTACAAATACCCTATGAAAGAGCAGAGAAGACATCAGACAGAGATCCACAAACCTGAAGAAGGCTTCAAAAATCAAGCTAAAGACTTGTAAACCCACGTCCAAAAATAAAGAAAATCTAATACTGTTCCTACTAGAAGGGAGCTCAACATTCAATCATAGAAGGGGCCAGAAAGAATCCAAAAGATACAGCAAAAGTCATATAGAAAACTCTACAAAGGTAAAACCTCTGTGTATGTGTTTTATCAAGGGATCGGTTTATTTATATATTTTTTAAACATTTTTTATTTATTTCTTACAATTTTTTAGTCTGTCTAGAGGGCGTCTATGAGCAATCGTTAGATTGCTCATACAGGTACATATGTACTGCATTGATCCATGAGATCTGCTCCACATGAGGTTGTCCCATGGAGCAGATCCAAACCACAACACCACCTATGATGGATAGAATGGTGATTTAACCCCTTAACGACAATGGACGTCAATGTACGTCATGGTGACGTGGTACTTAGCACACCATGACGTACATTTACGCGCCGCCATGATCGCGAGCACCGGAGCGGTGCTCGCGTCAGGCCTGGCAGGTCCACGTCATTAACCCCTCAGATGCCGTGATCAATACAGATCACGGCATCTGCAGCAGTGCGGTACTTTGAATGGATGATCGGATCGCCCGTAGCGCTGCCGCGGCGATCCGATCATCCAACATGGCGGCCGGAGGTCCCCTCACCTGGCTCCGGCCGTCTCCCGGGGTCTTCTGCTCTGGTCTGATAATCAACTGATTGTTATGAATAGTCCCCTATGGGGACATAAAAAGTGTAAAAAAAAAAGTTACAAAAATTTCAATAAAAAAGTTTTTAAAAAAATTGGAAAAATCCCCTCCCCCAATAAAAAAGTAAAAAAGCCGTTTTTCGCATGTTACCCCCAAAAAAGCGTAAAAAAAATTCATACACATATTTGGTATTACCGCGTGCAAAAAAGTCTGAACTATTAAAATATATTGTTAATTATCCCGTACGGTGAACGGCGTAAACATAAAAAAAAAAAAGTCCCAAATTGCTGCTTTTTTGTCACATTTTATTCCAAATTTTTTTTATAAAAAGTAAAACCTAAGCAAAAGTGGTATTAATAAAAACTACAGATCATGGCGCAAAAATTAGCCCTCATATCGCTCCATATACGGAAAAATGAATAAGTTATAGGTGGTCAAAATAGGGCAATTTCAAAACATACTAATTTTGTAAAAATGGTTTGAGATTTTTTTTAAGCGGTACAAGTATAGAAAAGCATAAAGCATGGGTATCATTTTAATCGTATTGACCCACAGAATAAAGAAAACATGTCATTTTTACCGGAAAGTGTACAGCGTGAAAACAAAACCTTCCAAAATTTGCTAAGTTGCGGTTTTCTTTTCAATTTTCTCACATAAATAAATATTTGTTTTGTTGCGCTGTACATTTTATGGTAAAATAAGTGATGTAATTACAAAGTACAATTGGTGACGCAAAAAACAAGCCCTCATATGGGTCTGTGGATGGAAATATAAGAGAGTTATGATTTTTAGAAGGCGAGGAGGAAAAATGAAAATGCAAAAATAAAATTGGTCTGGTCTTTAAGGCCAAAATGGGCCTGGTCCTTAAGGGGTTGAAAGCCACTTTAACATTTACCCATTTAGATCAACTAATCGATGGACCAACTAATCAATAATGAAAATTGTTTACAACAGTTTTCATTATCGTTTATCAACTTTAGTTGTTTTAGCCTTAGCAGATTAGTTGTTAGCTTTAGCAGATTAGTTGTTTTAGCCTTACAAGCACCCTATGAAAGAGCACAGAAGACATGAGATAGAGATCCACAAAGCTGAAGAATGCTTCAGAAATCATGCTAAAGACTTGTAAACCCATGTCGAAAATGAATGAAAATTCAAGACTGTTCCTACTAGAAGGGAACTCAACAGTTAATCCTAGCAGAGTGGAGAAAGAATCCAAAAGATACAAAAAAAGACCTATAGAAAACTCTACAAATGGCAAAACCTCTGTTTATGTGAAAATTGAAGACCCAAAATTGTGTTCATAGAGGGAAGGACACCATGAAGGAAGAGGCTAAGATTTGCCTGAGACCACCTGGACTGTCCACAAGGAAAGTGTTGTAGACAAAATTTGAACTTTAAGGACAGGGAATATGATACTGCATACCAAAACCTTTATTAGCTGTGAAGCATGGTAGAGGGACCATCATGGTTTGAGGCTGCTTTGCCGCTTCAGGGCCTAGATGCCTTACAATCAATAAGAGAAAATTATTCAATACCTCATATTACTTTTTTAGATTTTTAGTTTCAGTGTGGAAATACTATTAAAGTAAATGGCATACTCTGAAATCAAAATACAATGGAGAAGATGGTTTTACAGGCTTCAGTATTACCCAGCAACTTAATCTCAAGTTTCACGCCGGACTGTAAATACCATCATTATGTAGCAGGTAATATAAAGAAGTAAATGTTCTCTGTACAGGGAATGCATTGTGTATCAAAATCATTATAAGCTTCAGATATAATCTCAGGAGCCATTCTCTACTCTGTTATTAAATATTACAGTAAAAGGTTCTCAAAATGACATTTCGCTCTTCAACAGCTTCTTGTATTCTCTACTAACCTGCTCTGTTCTTCAGCTTAAAGCATAAAGAACGTACAGATACTGAGCTCCTGATCTGGGACAAGTGCCAGAGTAGATATTGTGAGAAAAAGTCTCCTTAGCATAGATTCATTCCACTCAGGAGACATACTGGTAATGAAACGATGGCTTTCAGTTATAGAAGGTAAGTGTCTAGGGCCATCTTCTCACATAACACATCCTCCATATATATGTCCTCTGGTAACAACAACGTCCAGAACATTGTCCATGCATCAGAAAATAAGAGAATTGCATACATTCACTTACACTGGACATCTGACTCTTGCAGTATTCAATTTTGTACAAACAAAACTAAGACTGCAATGGCTAAAAGCCTAATAATACGATGCACATAATACGGTACTCACAGACTTCTACATGGTTCTACTGTACCTCCTTTTGGTGTCATACAGAGGGAAATAATCAAATTGCAACAATCTTGTGGAGCCCAGGGACCAATATGACTGGGACCAAAGGCATATGGGGTATTCACAATCTACATTACAGAAGAAACTTGATTCCTCACATTTAGGAAGGCTAAAAAAAACAACATTACACCAGCTTGGGAAAATGCTAAAAATAATAACATTGTGAGACAGCAGGGTTCTGTACAGAAACAGTACCCTGATGACAATGATAAGTCACAGCGTCAGGGGGATGCTGCATTGTAATTCTTGTTGTCAGAGGTTTTCCCCTATAGAAGATTAGATTTCTTCTATACCAAAGAGCAATACTTGTTTAAAGTATTAAAGGGAATCTGTCATTAGCATTACCCACTTATATGGGGGCAAAGTGACGGGGGCATTACTTATATGGGGGCAAAGTGAGTGGGGGCATTACTATATATATATATATATATATATATATATATATATATAGCTAGTAGACTATCACAGAGACAAATTCCTTATGGGATTTTGCTGAGTCAAAATTCCCTTAAGGGTTATGAGAAAACAAAACATGACATATCTTGCAGTTAAATCTTAACCTTTTCAAAACAAGAATATAGCCCTGAAGGCAAAACACCCAACCAATATCCAATAAAACGTAACTTATAATAGTCAAAATAATAATGAACACCACGTGTGGACAACATTTTTAAAACCAAAAGAGACAGTATTGCACTGATCACAATATTGCAATGCACAGTATTGTGCTAAATTATATTGCACTCTTCATGGTATTCCACCATTCATCATATTGCACAGCTTCACAGTTAGCAGGCGTATCAGTAGGGGAGCTTATGTGTCATCCGTTTGTGATGTAATCAGAACAACCAGCCAATCATCATAATCACTGCGACAGGAAGCTGTACCTGTCCAATTGATCAAGGTGATGCTTTCCTTAGACAGGTGTTCAGCCGATAGAGGCATCAGACACTTATCTGTCATCTCCTCCATAGTGACGTATTCACAGAAGAGCGGCCACTAGCGCATGCTCATATCGGCCCCTATACTGCGCAAACCCGTTCCCGGCCGCCAGAGTCACAGCTCTGCGCCGCTGGCCCGAACATCATCCGCAGAAAGCCGAAGTCGCGCTGCACCAAAGACCAATACTTAGCACAGAGATTTATGTGCTTATGCAAAACACAGCCAAAATTATAGAGTCCATAAAAACCATAAGGACAAAGACAGGGGAAGGGAGAGGACACAGTAAATAATATTATAAAGATGGATTACATTAAATAATATTAGGTCCTTTACAGGTAGTGTTGCATCACTAAAGCTATACTCAAGTAAAAATAGGCTAGGTTGCACAATTGAATTTCCACTGTACATAAAATACTATTTACCATGCTAATGTGTCCACATTCAAGCCAAATAAGATTATTAAGTCCCAAACCAAAAACTGTACTAAACAACAAGTGTTAATATATCAAATAAATGCTGTGCATGAAAACCCTTCATTTAGTCCATGTGGGCTTAAACTTTTTAACCGGAAGATCCACTTGGATTCCTCCTTCAGGAGGATTTTATCCAAGGATCCTCATCTCGGGCCCATCCTAATCTGGTGAATCCCACAGAACTGTAGATTTTTGGGATCTTTATTGTGCTTTTCCCATATGTGCCTAGATAGGGGGATGTCTGCATGTGTATTTATGATGCTCACATGTTTAGAAACCCTTCTTCTCAGCTCCTGAATGGTCTTACCAGCATACATTTTTGGGCATGTACATATGGCAGCGTAGACAACCCCTCTACTCTTACAATTTACAAAATCGTATAGCTTATTGACTCTTTGATCAACCAGATTCACCAATTCATGCCGTCTCACCATGTAACAACAGAAACTACAATTCCCACAAGGGCATGTTCCCTGGGTAGAGTTCGTCAATCAAGTTGACAGTTTCTCTCTTGAAAAATGACTATGGACCAGATAATTCCTCAAATTGGGTCCTCTCCAATAAGTAATAGTCATTAAAAGCACTATTAAGATCCTCATCGGCCAAAAGGATGGGCCAGTAGCGTTTCAAAAGCCCTAGTACTTTACTTGACCGATCATCAAAAGTGCCAATGCACCTTATGATACCCGTTTTTTTTTTCTCTGATATAAGCTCTACGTATATGACTTAGCGGGTAACCACGATCAAGGAATCTCCTGGTAAGTTTAGAACTCTCGTCTTCAAAGGTCTCTTCTTGGGAGCAATTGTGCCTCATGCGTAAAAATTGACCCACTGGAATCCCTTTCTTCAAAAGGGATTGGAAAACAGCTTTCCCAGTGTAGTAAACTATTTGCCGCAGTTTCCTTACGGTATGTGCAAGTTTGAAGGTACCCATCTTTATCAATCATGATGGTCAGGCCTAGGAAATTAATCCTATTTTCATGGATTTCGGAAGTAAAATGCATCCCTCTCTCGTTCCTGTTAAGTGCCAAAACAAAATCGTGAAAAAGTGCCCTATCACCATCCCACAAAATCAAAATATCATGAATCAATCGGCCCCAAAATTAAATGTGATTAGTGTATACATTTTGCTCAGTGAATACAAAAGTGTCTTCCCACCACCCAAGAAACAAATTTGCGTATGTAGGTGCACAAATAGTGTCCATGGCCAATCCTTTTATTTGGTGATAACATTTCTGATCAAAAGTAAAATAATTGTGGGTAAGAAAAAAAATTAAGCAGTGAAAGGACAAACTCATTGTGATTCCGGAAATGGACACCCTTAGTGTTAAAAAAGTGTGAAATTGCCCTCAGATCCAAATTGTTCTGAATCTACTATACAAGGCCTCAACATCAAGGTTTGCTAGCAGTGTTTTTGGAAACAGAAATCCCATGGATTTTTGATGGTATCTTTCGTATCCTTTAGGAACGAAGGTAGGGTACAGACAAAAGGTGATAAGATTTGATCCACATACCGAATGGATTCTTGTGTCAAATTATCATTCCCGGAGATAATCGGTCATCCGGGAATTGGGGTAACATTCTTATGCACCTTTGGGAGTGCATAAAAGGTTGCTGTCACTGGCCATGGATTAAAGAGAATGTTGTACTCCTATTCCATAATTAATCAATTCATTTTCGCATTAGAGAGTAGAGATTGAAGTTCCAATAAATATTCTGAGGTGGGATTTTTTGCCAGAATCCTATAAGAGCGGCGGGTATTACAGCACAGCCTAATGGCTGTCTACCTAGGCAGAAGCAGGTCTTTTTAACTATGAAAGAAGCGATCAGATTGATTGTTATGGGAAACTGCACAAGTCTTCCTCTGTGATAAGAAAAAAACATTAAAGGGGTACTCCACCCCTAGACATCTTATCCCCTATCCAAAGGATAGGGGATAAGATGTCTGATCGCGGGGGTCCCGCCACTGGGAACCCCCGCAATATTGCATGCGGCACCCACCTGTTTTTGTCCGGAAGCGCTGGAGGGTCATGGGAACGGAAGTCCGTGACATCACGACTCCGCCCCCGTGTGACGTCACGCCCCGTCCCCTCAATGCAAGTCTATGGGAGGGGGCATGACAATATTGCGGGGGTTCCCAGTGGCGGGACCCCCGCGATCAGACATCTTTTCCCCTATCCTTTGCATAGGGGATAAGATGTCTAGGGGTGGAGTACCCCTTTAAATTCACTTTGCCTTGCTTTACCTGCTGAGTAATAGACCGTGTATGATCGGTCACAGAAAATATAGGAAACAGACTGACATCTCCTCCAGGTGAATTCTGGCTCACAAAATTCTTGTTCACCCCAGCTTGTGCCAGAGGCCTTTCTGAGTTTCTCTTTTATAGCTGACATTCAAGCCTGGTTTATTGTAGTTTTGTCAGTCCTCGTGCTGATAAACAGCTTGGAAAGAATCATAAAAGAAGTACTGAAGATAAAATTTACTATCTCTATTTACTGGCTATATATTGTACTGTACCACATTCTTAGGGCAGAGTGCACAATATCTTCAAGAAGGGGTGGTGGTAGCCTTATCTTAAACTAATGCAGGGATTTCCTAATCCAATAATTTATCATCATTACAACAGATATTGGGAGGCTTAACCACCATTACTGAAATACCATAATCTACGTCTAATATGTAGAGAACACAGGAAAGCTCTTAGGAACCGAGGGAACTCAGTCAGGTGACACTGCAGTTTATTCTAAGTACCTCCTGAAATATATGAGGACATCATTTATACGGTGCTGCAGTACAGAGCTGCATAGAGCGGATTCTGCTGTGCAGAGATCAATGAAATAAGATTCCAGGAGCTGCGCAAGATATCTTCAAGAGAATCACAGAGGAATAAGAAACCGTAGCCTAAAGTTGTATATATAAGAGGATGGATTACAAGAACATTGGCAGTGACAGTCTTAGACTTAGGGAATGTGGAAATTAACGGGGTACTCCGCTGCTCAGCATTTGGATCCAACTGTTCCGACCATTGTAGCTGGCGCCGGGAGCTCGTGATGTCATAGCCCCGCCCGTCATGATGTCACGCCCCACCCCCTCAATGCAAGTCTATGGGAGGGGGCGTGGCAGCTGTGACGTCACGAGCTCCTGACGCCAGCTCCAGCGTTCGGAACAGTTTGTTCAAAACGCTGAGCAGCGAAGTACCCCTTTAAGGCAAAGTGATACCTTTGCTATCATTGCATTCTAACAATAGGACTATGCTTACATAGTGTATTCTGAGGGTACTTTTGGATTTGTGCCATATCTTCTACTAGCTGTCATGGATGCAGATTAGCTTCATTTAATGGGGTTAATCAATGGCTAGCGTTTTTCTGTGCGATACACTCATAATATTAACATGTCACTTATTCCTGTGTATTTGAATTGTATGCTCAAAAAAATGTGTCGCAATTCACAATGTGAACTGCTGCACACATTGCAGCAATTTATGGCACCTGTTTAAGCGTGGACATTGGTCCCTCAAGTTACAATGTTAACTGGTTCCAAGGTGACCATTGTATGTTTAAACAATTATGTTGCTATGTTCACACGGAGTAAATTCTGCAAACTTTACTGCACATTGGCCCTGATTTACTAAAAGTGGAGTGTAGTTTTCTTTGTGTTTCTTTTTTCCCCGTCCGGGTGGCTACACTCGGAAGCAGCTCAGAGCAGCTTCATAGCAGGCTTCATAACCGCGCTGAGGCCACTTCCGGGTGTAGCCAGGAGGCTGCACATACGCAGTAAACGTGATTACAGAGCAGGGAGGAGGGGTAGAGGCAGAGAGAGGCAGTGAATAATGATTAGCCGGGCCGAGAGCCGAAGAAACAGCACTGACGTCACAGTGCCCGAAGGCTGAATCGTAACCCCGCCTGTGCCATTTACTGCTAATTTGTATATTCTGAAAGAAGGAGATATCAGACGAATGGAGCAATGGATCCAGGCATTGTAAGGATTGTTTTTCTCAGCATCACCCGCACTACCAGGCAGTACCACTGGTTTGTGCGGGTGACTATTCTGACAGTTATAATTAAAATATAAAGTTATAATGGTCCAGAAAAGTAAATATTGAAAATATTGTAACCTGAGGCCATTGTAAGTTGAAGGACCACTGTAATACATGCCAACCATATGAACCAAGACTAATAGTCTTAAAGGAGATCTCCGGTGAAAAAGAACGTATCCCCTATCCACAGGATAGGTGATAAGTAGCTGAATGCTGCCGCCGGCATGCGCTCCATTCATTCCTATGGGAGCGCCGAAAAGTACAACTCTCAGGCTTTATCAGCGCCCCTATAGAAATGAATGGAGTGCGTGCCATCTACCGGTAGACAACACGCACTCCGCACTAAGAGAGTGCCGGGGTCCCGTCACGTTGATCGCAGGGGGCCCCAGCGGTCGGTCACCCCGCGATCTATCCTGTGAATAATGGTTAAAGGGGTTATCCAGGAAAAAACTTTTTTTTATATACATCAACTGGCTCCAGAAAGTTTAACAGATTTGTAAATTACTTCTATTAAAAAATCTTATTCCTTTCAGTACTTATGAGCTTCTGAAGTGAAGGTTGTTCTTTTCTGTCTAAGTGCTCTCTGATGACACGTGTCTCAGGAACCGCCCAGTTTAGAAGCAAATCCCCATAGTAAACCTCTTCTAAACTGGACGGTTCCCGAGACACGTGTCATCAGAGAGCACTTAGACAGAATAGAACAACCTTAACTTCAGAAGCTCATAAGTACTGAAAGGATTAAGATTTTTTTTATAGAAGTAATTTACAAATCTGTTTAACTTTCTGGAGCCAGTTGATATATAAAAAAAAGTTTTTTCTTGGATAACCCCTTTAAGTTATTTTTTGCCAAAGTACTCCTTTAATGTAAACCCTGTAAAAAGCAATCCTCCTGTTTTATATAAAACTGCGTTGCCCATCCGAGAGCAGAGGGCATATCTCAGTCTACCAAAGTGCACTGTGAATAGAAAAGTCTAAGAAGCAGGTGAAATGGGGGAAACAAGGCAGAAAGATGAAAGGTATTTGAACTTTACATTCAGCATTTAGCGTGAAAGTTTTACGAAGGGTCACATGACTAGTAAAAGTATAAAGGAATGTGACCAGTTTGTCAATACACTTATTCGAGCTCAGGTTCGCTGTTGTTATGGTTTTCTTATAGATCATACATATCATACATTACAGCAGTATTTTCCAATCGGTGTGTCTCCAGCTGTTGCAAAAGTACAACTCACAGCATGCCCGGACAGCCTTTGGCAACAGCTGGAGACACACTTTTGGAAAACACTGCACTACAGTATCATTTTTTTTATTGAAAAGGTAATGGCAAGGTAATGATAAGCACCCCCCCTCCCCCAATATGTCCTATTACATATCTAGTGAATCATTATTAATTCAATTTTTGCTATAATATATAAACGGTTTCAGAGCACTTGCTCCAATGTTTCATTCTAATTCGAACGACATTTTCTGAGCCATTCTCTGTCATCACTGTTACCATAGCAATAAATTCAGCGGAGTGTATGAGGCGAAATACTGTACTTCCCGTGTAGCATTTTTTTTTGTTTTGTTTTCTCGAAGTGTTTTGCCATTTTGGTTAAATAGGAGGATGTAAAAAGCAAGTGGGAACTTTATAAAAATTCTGCTGACCTGTATAGACAATGTGCAAGCAACACATATATATATATATATATATATATATATGCATCTAAATACATACCATGTATACATCCAATGTTTTATTTGCTTTTCCATGAAAAATTAATATAGGGCAGCATTGTGCGTGCAAAAATATAACTACCGTGCACAGTGCTGCAATATATGTAAATATGTATAAATATGTTATTGTTCATAAAATGGTACAGGTTACGGCATTGTATAACTCAACACGTGCATTTTATTTCTGTAAATGCATTCAACTGCTGCCCAATCTGAAATGAAGCGGGATCGGATGGGTGTGCCTACCCTTTGCCCCTGCCCCAACACACAAACACATCAGTGCAGAATTTATTTTTTTCAGCTACTCATAGTCCCGGTAGGAATGATAGATAGGCCAAGAAAGGCCTTAAGGGCCACAACTACCCGAGTGCCACTTTCAACTGTATTTACATCCTCATGATGCGCACACAGTTGAAAAGTGCAGAGGTGCAAAGAGCCTAAAGCTTCCTGTGCTGCCATATACTTACTCTGGTAGGCCGCAGGCTGCTTCTGGCCTTTATCCCACAAAAGTCTGGCAGCAACAAAGGATATCTGCATCCCAGCATAGGCAACATTTTAGACTTATCATCAAGCTGCCTGCCTCGGACTGGAGAGCTACAATAAGCAATGTGGGAGCAGAAACAGATTTTATTATGTTTTTGTTTAGGGTCATACCTATCTAGCTAATATGGGGTCTACCTATTAACTTACCTAATATTGGATTTAACTACCTAATACGGGGAAGTCTACATTCATAATAGGGGTTCACCTGCCTATATATCAAACATGGGGGGTCTACCTGCCTAACATTAGGGGTCTACCTCACTTTTATATACACCTACCCAATATGAAGGTACTACCTTCCGGATATGAGCAATCTACCTACTGTATCTGTCTAAAATGTGGGTCTACCTACCCAGTTTGAGAGATCTACCCCTCCACCTAATATTAGAATTTTACCTACCTATCTACCTACCTAATATAAGGGATATACAGACCAACTATGAAGGGTTCTATCTACCTATCAAATGTGAGGTCTATTTACTTATTATGGGACTTCTAGTTGCATACCAAATAGGGAGGGACCTACTATATGGATACACAAATGAAGACTACAACTGTATAGGGGCACAAAGGGGTAACAAGCACAAATGGGGCTCCATAACTGTGAGGGCACTATTACGGTTTGCACTTTTATTATTTATTTATATAGGGCCTACAAATTCCGCAGCCCATGCCCATGAAAGTATGGGCATAAAGAGGGCATAATTACTGTATAGGGTAGCTGAGTGGTTATTATTATTAAAAAGAGAATCATTTCAGGTTGGTGAAATCTAATCTCTGGATCTGTCTAGAAGGGGAAGGTGGTTCAGTGGTCGCCTACTTTTGATAATGGGACAGAGCTGTTATAATGCCAGTGATGGTTCAGTAATGGTAGCGGAGACAACCCCAGATACTGCAGGTTTCCAAGTCATATGCACATGTTTCACAGAATGCAAGGAAAATGTGGGGTCTCTGCTGCCATCACACCAATGAGGTCATTTTGGAAATCTGGAAAAAGCCAACTCTACTAGAGATTTACCCTTTTTCATGGGTTTCCCGAACATTCCCTGAAAAGTAGGGATGTATGGGTAACAATTATGTCTAAGTCATCACTAATATATTTGTATAATCAACATATTCCACTATAATTGTTCAAAACACATGAGAAATAGAACATATAACTATGTTCTGCATTCAAAGAACAATTTATTTTCCAGAACATCACAAGCTACAGCTATTTACTTATGTGATGCTAAATTTAATTAACATTATTTAAGAAGGTTGTGAATTTCACTTAAGCCATAAGCTTATTTCTAAATTATTAAAAGCGGATTTAATTTCAGAACAGTAGAAATCTAAAATATTAGAAGTTCTGCCAAGATAGAATTGTCACATGCTACAATGTCACAGTGACAAATCTGCTAAGAAATATATATATATATATATATATATATATATATATATATAACTCAATGTGTGTGTGCGCGTGTGTGTGTGTGTGTGTGTGTATGTATGTATGTGCGTATGTTTCAGCATCACGTCCAAACAGCTAAAGATATTAACATGAAACTTGGCACACATGTTACTTATATGTCAACAACAAACATAGGATAGGTGATTTAACCCTTACTCACCCCCATTTGCCAGGGTCCGGGTTTTTGTTTAAAATCCCATACAAGTCTATAGGAAATATATTTTACTGCATAACTTCCAAACGGCTGGAGATATTTCGATAATACTTGGTCACATGTTACTTATATGTCCACTTAAAATATAGGATAGTTAATTTAACCCTTAACTACCCCCATTTGTGAGGGTCAAGGTTTTTGTTTAAAGTCCCATGCAAATCAAAGGGAAATATATGTTCCCACATAACTTCCGTACGGCTGGACATATTTCAATACCTGGTACACATATTACAGGTCAGGATAGGAGGTCGGGATTGGAGGTCGAGATAGGAGGTCAAGATAGGAGGACGGGATAGGAGAATGGGATAGGAGGTCGGGATATGACAACAATATGAGGACGGGATATGAAGTCAAAAGCTTCCTCCTTTGTTTATTTTCCTCCCCAACAAGGATTAGGAAGGAAAAACCAGACAACGACGGGGACTCAGCTAGTATATATATATATATATATATATATATATATATATAAAACTCAATGTGTGTGTGTGTGTGTGTGTATGTATGTATGTGTGTGTATGTTCCAGCATCATGTCCAAACGGCTAAAGATATTAACATGAAACTTGGCACACATGTTACTTATATGTCCACAACAAACATAGGATAGGTGATTTAATCCTTACCCACCCCCATTTGCCAGGGTAGGGGTTTTTGTTTAAAGTCCCATACAAGTCTATGGGAAATGTATGTTACTGCATAACTTTCAAACGGCTGGAGATATTTCGTTAATACTTGGTCACATGTTACTTATATGTCCACTTAAAATATAGTATAGATAATTTGACCCTTAACTACCCCCATTTGTGAAGGTCGGGTTTTTATAATGTATGTATCACATAACTTCCGTACAGCTGGAGATATTTCAATAATACCTGGTACACATATTACTTATATGTCAAATAAAAAGATATGATAGTTAAATTAACCCTTACCCACACCCTTATATAAAAGATGGGTGTTTGTTTCCAGTCCCATGCAAGTATATGGGACTTCTAGTACCTTACTCCACCAGCCTCGCTCTGCATCTCCTGGTGAATGTGTCAGTCCGGCTTGCAAGCCACACCCCATCTCACAAATACATGCCCACATTTTAAGCCACCACCCTTTTTATTATCTACCCTTTTTGTGCATCGGTCTGGATTGCAAATCACGCCCAGTCCCACAAAGCCACGTCCCCTTCTATTTTCAGCTTACAATATCTTCACCACAAATCAGTCCCACCTGAGGACAGGATATGAGGATGGGACATAAGGATGGGATATGAGGTTAGGGATATGAGGTTGGGGATATGAGAACGGAATATGAGGACGGGATAGGAGGTCGGGATAGGAGGTCGGGATAGGAGGTCGGGATAGGAGGTCGGGATAGGAGGTCGGGATAGGAGGTCGGGATAGGAGGTCGTGATAGGAGGTCGTGATAGGAGGATGGGATAGGAGGACGGGATAGGAGGTCAGGATAGGAGGACAGGATATGAGGTTGAGATAGGTCGGGATATGAGGACGGGATATGAGGTCGAGATATGAGGACGGGATAGGAGGTCGAGATATGAGGACGGGATAGGAGGTCAGGATGAGGTCGAGACATGAGGTTGGGATATGATGATGGGATATGAGGTTGAGATATGAGGACGGGATATGGGGTTGGGATATGACAACAATATATGAGGACGGGATATGAAGTCAAAAGCTTCCTCCTTGTTGATTTTTCTCCCCAACAAGGATTAGGAAGGAAAAACCAGGCAACGCCAGGTACTCAGCTAGTGTAGTGATAGCAGTGAAAGCTAAGTAGTAATGTATATCCAGTCTGATAAATCCTTCATAACATGTGGATAAAATAACTTTTCTAGAAGCTTCCATAACTGTACAAATATATATATTTTTTTAACTAATGTTTTCAGATTTCGTCGTCAATTCCGTCAATTTTGACAGAATTCAAGTCAATTCAAGTCAATGGGATCCGTCGGACCCAGTGGAGTAATTTTGCTCTAACCCGTATTTGGGGCCTTTTGACACAAAAAAAATGCTGAATGGCCCTTAACAGGACAGAGCACAACGGCAATGTGAACTTATCAATACACATTTCCGTTTTAAAATAAACAAATAAACAGATATAGGAATATGAAACACTGATGTATCTGCATAAAAGGCCTATGAAAATTTTGTACCACTTCTATAACGGAATATGGAACACTGACGTATCTGCATAAAAGGCTTATAAAATGTGGTACCTCTTCTATAATAACTAATAGGCTATATTTCTATGAATGATACATAACACTACAAACATCTGAGTCACCAGGCTTATGTAAGTCTACTTTGAGACGTTTTCCAAAATCTTCCACTGATACATCTGAAAACAACCACATTCACTCATGAAGGAGTCACTGGTTGATTTTCTTGGCTCCTGACTAATGTTTAGTATTCATCAATACCTGCCCACCTATTTATTTCCATATCCCCATCTTACCTGGGTGTGAAATAAAATTGCAGAAAAATATAAATATATATATATATATATATATATATATATATATATATATATATATAAAATATCTTTCAACTATATTCATTTCATCACCCATCATCTAGAAGTAATTAAGGGGCCAGAAGGTTACATTACATTAATATATCAGAGAGCATTAACCCTTCAGATTACTCATACTTTCCTTAAAAAGGGTTTGGCTGCTCAGGAAATATACTAAACCATGTTTGCAGGTTTGAAACGCCAGTTTCTTTTTTGATTTGCCAAGACAAGCCCCAGACACTGACATGACTGGAAAGAGAAGTTGTATGGTGTTCCAACCTGTTAATCTTCATACTGAATCAACAGTTTCCCAAAAATCTATAACCACATTACAAATCCATTCTGTGTTATGGATCAAAAAAGTAAATGTAGTTAAATGATGAATAAACAAGCAACACAAAAAGATATCTGTGTAGGCCACACAAGATTGAGCTGCTCATGGGAGATCTGACAGTAGCAGACATATTCTCAGTTCTCTCATAAGAGAGATGTGATTTATGGCTCCTAGGCCATACAACTCACTCGGTAACTGTTGTTGACATTCCATTACTAAGTTTTCATCATAAGAACAATGTACACGCTGTAAACAAGAACAGTGTGTCGAAGGGCATCTGCAAAAGTACTGTATACTGTAACATTAATCGATGTATGTATTGTATATTATACATAGGGTCATATCATCCAAAAAAAAATAAACATGATCCAATGTCAAATACAAATGGGGAGCTCACCTGAGCATGTTGTGGAAACAGCCACAACACTAGACAAGCCAGGTATATCCCACTCCGGAGAGAATGTACACAGGAGGTGCAATACTGGCAGAGGCCCCAAGCCAACTAGGGTAGAATAGAAGAACAGTAGCAGAAAATTTGACTTCCAATCGGGCAGGCACTCCAAGGATGGTAGTAACAAATATAGATGTAAACTATAAAATGTTATTGTCCAATTATAAGCGCTTTCGGGAACTGACCATTCTTTTCTTCAGATAGACGGACTACCTACTACGGTAGGGAACGGTCAGTTCCCAAAAGCGCTTATAATTGGACAATAAAGTTTTATAGTTTACATCTATATTTGTTACTACCATCCTTGGAGTGCCTGCGCGATTGGAAGTCAACTTTTCTGCTACTGTTCTTCTACCTGCAAAAAGTGATATTGTACAGTTCAATTCCCCTACAAGGTCATTAATACATATGTACTGTAATAACCACCCTTTGTTTCCTATCACTGAGTTACTTACTTTTTTACCTACCCAAACACTTTCCACCAGCCCAAGCATGTTATGTACCACCAATAATGTGGCACAGTAACAAATGTTTTGGGAAAATCATGATATATGATGTCCAACAACTCACCCTGGCCAAGTTCAGAGCTGACCTCCTCATAGAAGCTGATCAGATTGGTTTGACAATACTGGTTTCTCATAAACCCATGCTGATATGGAGTTTTACATCATTTTCATTCATATACTCAAGGATAGCATCTCTTGGGAAAAGCAAGGCATTCTACTCACAATAGAGGATAAACTAACAGGCCTATGGTGTCTGGACTCCCTTTATGACTACTTTCAGAATGCTACAACCATATTGTCTACAAGCTAGTCCAGAAGAACAGACTTTAAGGGGGTTATCCAGGAAAAATCTTATATATATATATATATATATATATATATATATATATCAACTGGCTCCAGAAAGAACAGATTTGTAAATTACTTCTATTAAAAATTCTTATTCCTTTCAGTACTTATGAGCTTCTGAAGTTAAGGTTGTTCTTTTCTGTCTAAGTGCTCTCTGACGACATGTGTCCCGGGAACCGCCCAGTTTAGAAGAGGGGATTTGCTTCTAAACTGGGTGGTTCCCGAGACATGTGTCATCAGAGAGCACTTAGACAGAAAAGAACAACCTTAACTTCAGAAGCTCATAAGTACTGAAAGGATTAAGATTTTTTAATGGAAGTAATTTACAAATCTGTCTTATACAAGGTATTTGACCTGGCACGGTCACGATAATGTTCAATTACAGAGTGCTCTCCTGTTGGCAAACAGGTGGCTAGCAGCTTTATCTATATATGTGCCTCAGTATGGTGCTTCTCGAATACAGCAGAGCCTACAAGACCATATCCACATAGAGAAAGGAATCATTTCAAAGCACTCACCTCGGACACCAATTTAGCGTGCAGAAGATTCTTTATTCGCGATTACAATAGCAGGTACATAGCAGGGAGGTGGTGAGATGGAACAGGAGCGGGTGGATTGAGCCGGTGGGCGACGGTACGTTATCGCGCTCTTGCGCTTCGTCAGGCCCCACCTGCTTTCTGGCAGGTTTCCTCAGGCTAAAAATTGCTTTATAAGACAGTCAGCAACATGTCAGCGCTGGGACCGCTGTGTGACACACAGGTCACAGCACATAGGCCCCTTATTCTTCTTACATGCGGGCGGCGAGTTTTCTACTGTAGAAGAAAAAACAGTGCCCGTTCTCCTGACTCCCTAGAGTGCACACCGGTGATGCGAAGCGGATGGCCAGTTTTCACAGCAAGCGCTCTCTGCTCATCGGGAGCGAGTGCTTGCAGAGAAAGCTGTTGCTGACTGTCTGAAAGCATTTACGGTATGCTTAAATTGTAAATGTTAACAACTTTGTCATCCTGGGTATAGTTTATAGGGTACAAAGTATTGACAGTTGCAGTTTAAAGGGGTTATCCAGGAAAAAACTTTTTTTTTATATATCAACTGGCTCCAGAAAGTTAAACAGATTTGTAAATGACTTCTATTAAAAAAAATATTAATCCTTTCAGTACTTATGAGCTGCTGAAGTTGAGTTGTTCTTTTCTGTCTAAGTGCTCTCTGATGACACCTGTCTTGGGAACCGCCCAGTTTAGAAGCAAATCCCCATAGCAAACCTCTTCTACTCTGTGCAGTTCCCAAGACAAGCAGAGATGTCAGCAGAGAGCACTGTTGCCAGACAGAAAAGAACAATCAACTTAAGCAGCTGATAATTATTGAAAGGATTAAGATTTTTTAATATAAGAAATTTACAAATCTGTTTAACTTTCTGGAGCCAGTTGATAAAAAAATAAATAAAAATAAAATAAAAAGTTTTTTCCTTGAATACCCCTTTAACCTCTTAAGGACCCATGACGTATGCATACGTCATGAGTCCCGGTCCTGCGATATAACGCGGGGTCACACGGTGACCCCGCATCATATCGCGGCGGGCCCGGCGTCATAGTGAAGCCGGGACCCGCCTCTAATAGCGCGTGGCACTGATCGCTGTGCCACGCGCTAATAACCCTTTAGCCGCGCGCTCAAAGCTGAGCCGCGCGGCTAAAAACTAAAGTAAAAGTGCCCGGCTAGTTCATAAGGTATAAAAATATACCTTGTTTTAAACCGCTCGTTCAATGGCGTACACGCAAAAAAATTCCAAAGTCCAAAATAGCGCATTTTTTATCACTTTTTATACCACAAAAAAGTGAATAAAAAGTGATCAAAAAGTCTGATTAGAACAAAAATGGTACTGCTAAAAACTTCAGATGACGGCGCAAAAAATGAGTCCTCAAAGCGCCCTGAACACAGAAAAATAAAAACAGTTATAGGGGTCAAAAGATGACCATTTTAAACGTATAAATTTTCCTGCATGTATTCATGATTTTTTTCGGAAGTGATACAAATTCAAACCTATACAAGTAGGGTGTCATTTTAACCGTATGGACCTACAGAATAAAGATAAGGTATCATTTTTGACAAAAAAATGTACTGCGTAAAAATAGAAGCCCCCAAAACTTACAAAATAGTGTTTTTTCATCAATTTTGTCGCACATTGATTTTTTTTCCCGTTTCACCGTAGATTTTTGGGTAAAATGACTAATGGCATTACAAAGTAGAATTAGTGACGCAAAAATTAAGCCATTATATATAATTTTAGGTGAAAATTTTTAAGAGTTATGATTTAAGGAGAAAAAATTGAAAATGAAAAAACAGAAAAAGCCCGGGTCCTTAAGGGGTTAACCTATCAAAACTTTTGACATGTCTCTATGAAATAGCAAAAGGTTTTCTTGTAACAAAATTAACACTTCAATTCCTTTAGAACATGGTTGTAAATTGCCATTGGGACCTGGCAATTTGTCTATCACCCTCTATATTTCCTAATTAATTTAAAGGGGCAACACTTTTAGTTTTAAGCTTTTTACAATTCAAACAACAGAAAGTCATTGTAGAGTTAGTTTTACTCTCTTTGGTAATGGTTCTCGTTTTCTCAGTCATTGTTTTCTTTACCCTGCATGTTTTAGAAGTTTTAAAGCTTTCTTTATGTTTATCTCTTCCTTTATATTATTTCTCCACACTTGTTTTCTTTACTTTCTACCTCTTTATCTCACATTAGGTGGGTACCTCTCAGAATGGAATTTAAGACGCTTTTAAAATATCTCATTTAGGATTTGCATTTTCAATTTGTCAATGAAGTTAAGGAATCCGTAACCCGATTGAATTTCCCCATCCTGAAGCTCAGAGGGGGTCCTGCACAAAACGCCCTATTGTAAGACAAGTGGTCGCTATTTCTTAGGTTCCCTTTCTAGATGCTGCATACGTCTGTATCACTATGCTGCTCTCCTTCCCCATATTAGCCTCAGTAAGCAGAAGCCTTTCCAGGTTATCAACCTCAGTGTGGATAGCTGCTGACTGTTGGGCTTCCAAATATACAACATCCACACATTGTGCACAACAGCATGCACCAGCAAAGACTGTCATAGGAGTATACACATTGCACAAGCTGTACATTGGACAACATGGCCAATAATGGTGCACATTGTAGTTAATGGGAATAGCATATATAACAAGTTTATGTCATTTAATACATAGAGGTCATGAATTAGAAGTAAGCTCCCTCTAAACTCACTGGATCGAAAGTCACTTAAAGGGCTACTCCCCAGGAAAACTTTTTCTTTTAATCAACTGGTGCCAGAAATTTAACAGATTTGTAAATTACTTCTATTCCAAGCTCTTAATCCTTCCAGTACTTATCAGCTGCTATATGCTCCACAGGAAGTTCTTTTCTTTTTGAATTGCCTTTGCTTTTGAACTGCTTTTGAACTGTCTGACCACAGTGCTCTCTGCTGACACCTCTGTCCATGTCAGGAACTGTCTGGAGCAGGATAGGTTTGCAATTGGGATTTGCTCTTACTCTGGACAGTTCCTGACATGGACAGAGATGTCAGCAGAGAGCACTGTGGTCAGACAGAATGGAAATTCAAAAAGAAGTGAACTCCCTGTGGATCATACAGCAGCTGATAAGTACTGGAAGGGCTAATATTTTAAGAGTCACACAAATATGCTTTATTGATAGGCTTACAGATTACATACAAGGAAAAGCACTGAAATGATGGAAAAGAACCAACGGCCCAACTAGGCCATAACCAAAGTAACAAATGGTACAAGTGATGCATCAGATATTAACAGCACATTAACAATTGGCACAAAATCATATTGGCATAAAAAAGGTATGCGGTGTTTGAAGGCTGGTCATCCCCGACACTGCACAATAGAATTCCCCCATCCCCAAGGGCTAATATTTTAAAATAAAAGTAATTTACAAATCTGTTTAACTTTCTGGCACCAGTTGATATAAAAAAAAAATGTTTTCCAGTGGCGTACCCCTTTAATTTAATTTGCACATTAACATTATGTGTCTCTAGATCACACTCACATTTACAGTTTCCCTTCATACACTGTAAGTGTATTTAATATTTAATAACATGAAGAATATAAATGTTGACTCTTTAGAGTCAGTGTTGTAACCTGTCACATAGGCTAGAGATCTGTCAGTGAAGCCATGGGGAGTAGTGGCAGACAGCTGGGTTCAAAAAGGGACAAAAAAAAAAATGGCAGTAAAATAGGGCAAGAAGGGAAAGGGGAAGTTTCATACAGCTTTTTTGTGTACATGTGTCACAAATGTTTGTGCAAATTGCGATTTCAGCAAAAATGTTCTTTTTTGCTTACACATCACTTAGTTATTTTAACACAATTCCTTAGAATAAAGCCAAATTTACTTTGACTTTTGCAGTGGTAGAGGATTCATCAAATGCGACAATATCGCAAATTTCTCACTCCAGCACTGCCACACTATAAAGGGGTACTCCACTTTAGATAAACGTATCCACTATTCAGAGGATGGTGTCTGATTGTGTGGGGAGGGGACGAGAGGAGTTTGACCTCTGTGACTTCACACAATCTTTCAAATGGAGCCCCGCCTCTTACTTCTGAATGCTGATTGGATGAGCGGCTATCATTGTCCAGCAAGAGGAGGCTTCTTGGAAGGTGTGGGCCAGTGTTGTGGAGCACGCAGCAAGGAAAAGAAGCCTCCAGAGGGCTCCTTTCGGGATAACTTTATCTAAAGTGGAGTACCCTTTAGGCTAGGTTCAGACTACGGAATTTCCACCTGCAATTTTGCTTTGAAATTGCAGGCGGAAATTCCGCTTTCTAAAATGTATAGTGTAGGGAATGGGTTTCCGTTCACAGATTCACACTTCGCAATTTGTGAAGCGGAATTTGTGAACGGACAATCCGCTTGGAAATTTCCGCCTGAAGAAAGGCGGTGCTCTTTCTTCAGGTGGAAATCCGCACGGAACACATTGCAGTCTATTGGAGACTGCAGTGTCCGCATGGTCCTAGCGCCGACTGATTCAGCCGGCGCTGGCCGCACTCGGAATCTCTGGGCCGAAATTTTCTGCCTGGAGATTCCGTAGTCTGAACCTAGCCTTAAACTTACTTTAATTTAAGGATATGTGGTGAACCAGTACAGAATATAGCATACTGACCATCCTGTGTGGCAGATGGTGCCATCGGTGTCGGTCGTAGGCCCACATTGCTCGGTACTCTGTATCTGCTACAGTTATGATATGGTTAATGTATTGTCATTTATTGTGTACCTGTTGCTTTACTCCCTGTTCTTAGGGAGTGTGCATGAGGTGAACCATGTGACTTATCTGCCCAATAGGGATCCTCCAAATCTGCCTCTTATATAGTGTGGTAGGCGTTCAGAGGTCAGGGCAATCTTGTGCCAGCTGACGTACAGTTTGGAGAAGTCTGAAGTGCGACTGTGAGGTGATTCTGAGAAGGCCTGCAACCCCGCATCTTCTAAAGAGTATCCCCGCACCCAGGTGAATGTCAAGCCTAGCGGTAAGCAATAACATCTCGGGGATTCAGTCAATTTAAGTCAAGTCACTCAAGTCCAGCATGGGTTGCCATACAGCAAGTCAGTCATACACAGCACAATAAACTATAAGTCCCAGCAAGCCGATAAGCTTCCAAGGTTCACCCTGCATCTCTCTTCATACCAATCTGAGCTGCAACAGATTATACTATCTATCCTGCCTCAATAAAGTCAGTCATAATGGTTTCATATATTGGTCTAAAGTAAACTCCCGCCAATGTAGGATCGCACTGGATTTATAAAGAGGAGTCTGCCTTTTGTATAAATCCAGGCACATGTAAGGCTGTCTGTGTGACAGCCTTGGAAACCAGCTCTGAGCTTGTGTAGATTTGCACTACAATTACCGTATTTATCGGGGTATACCACGCACCGGCCTATAACACGCACCCTCATTTTACCAAGGATATTTGGGTAAAAAAAGTTTTTTACCCAAATATCCATGGTAAAATGAGGGTGCGTGTGTGTGCGTGTATACCCCGATATACCCCCAGGAAAGGCAGGGGGAGAGAGGCCGTCACTGCCCGCTTCTCTCCCCCTGCCTTTCCTGGGGTCTAGAGCGCTGCTGCCGGCCCTTCTCTCCCCCTAGCTATCGGCGCCGCTGCCCGTTCTGTCCCCCTGACTATCGGTGTCGGCGCCCCATTGCCGGCGCCGATAGCCAGGGGGAGAGAAGGGGCAGCGGCACCGATTGCCGCCGCCGCTGCCCCGTTGCCTCCCCCCATCCCCGGTGGCATAATTACCTGGGTCGGGTCCGCGCTGCTGCAGGCCTCCGGCGTGCGTCCCCAACGTCGTTGCTATGCGCTGCACGGCACGGCGCATGACGTCAGTGCGCCGCGCCGTGCATAGCAACGACGCAGGGGACGCACGCCGGAGGCCTGCAGCAGCGCGGACCCGAACCAGGTAATTATGCCACCGGGGATGGGGGGAGGCAACGGGGCAGCGGCGCCGGCAATGGGTGCCGCTGCCCCTTCTCTCCCCCTGGCTGTCGGCGCCGCTTCTCTCCCCCTGGCTATCGGTGCCGGCAATGGGGCGCCGGTACCGATAGTCAGGGGGACAGAACGGGCAGTGGCGCCGATAGCTGGGGGAGAGAAGGGCCGGCAGCAGCGCTCTAGACCCCAGGAAAGGCAGGGGGAGAGAAGCGGGCAGCGACGGCCTCTCTCCCCCTGCCTTTCCTGGGAGTGTATCGGCGTATAACACGCACATAGACTTTAGGCTAAAAATTTTAGCCTAAAAAGTGCGTGTTATACGCCGATAAATACGGTAAATACATTTAGTAATACATTTGTGCAAAACCCCATCTCCTCTGCTGTTAGCCCCAGCAACATGGTGAGCGTGGCAGGGATTACTAAAAAGTCGCCAAAATATTCCTTAACTGCGTGGTTTGGGCAAAAAGTTGCTTCTTCTCCCAGATTTGTGCCAGGTAAATGAATTTCCCCCAGCTGCTTTTCCATAGACTTCAATATGCTAGTTAAAAAAAAAAACTGCAATTTTTTATTTTATTTTTTTCATTTTACACTGTATAACACCCAACCTGAAACAAGGTTTTAAAGAAATCATAGTGAATTGTAGTAAGGGTTCCCATGCTTGTCCATTTTGCACATGGCTCAGAGAGCGTAAATTGTTGACAGATTCCCTTTAAATGTAAAAATATACATGACTTGAAGGGAACTTTTTCATGCTGAGTTATCAATGATGATTTCTATGGAATGTGAACACAGCCTAAGGCTTGGACCTGTAGAAACACGTTCAGTGACATATCACATTTTACAAGCACTGTAGGGGATAGCTGAGTATATAGAATGAAAGCTATAGAAGGAACACAGTAAGATATGATAATAAAAAATAAGAATCGTCAAATAACAAATGAATAAATGGGGAAAAAAGGGATACCGTATATACTCGAGTATAAGCCGAGTTTTTCAGCACGATTTTTTGTGCTGAAAACACCCCCCTCGGCTTATACTCGAGTGAACTCTCCGCCCTCAGTGGTCTTCAACCTGCGGACCTCCAGAGGTTTCAAAACTACAACTCCCAGCAAGCTTCGACATCATCCAGCCCCCTCTCACCCCCTTTAGTTCTGTACTCACCTCCGCTCGGCGCTGGTCCGGTACTGCAGGACTGTCCGGTGGGGAGGTCGTCCGGTGGGATAGTGGTTCCGGGCTGCCATCTTCACCGGGGGGCCTCTTCTCCGCGCTTCGGGCCCGGAATAGAGGCGTTGCCTTGACGATGACGCAGAGGGATGTTGGTAATGAACGTACCTCTGCGTCATCGTCAAGGCAACGTGACTACTCCGGGGCCGGGCCCGAAGCGCGAAGAAGAGGCCCTCCAGCCGATGGCTGCCCGGGCTTGCTGGGAGTTGTAGTTTTGAAACGTCTGGAGGTCCGCAGGTTGAAGACCACTGAGGGCGGAGAGTTCACAAGAGGATGATGACAAGGGGATGATGAATGCGGGTGGGGATGATGACAAGGGGATGATGAAGGGGGGGGTGTGGGATGATGACAAGGGGATGATGACAAGGGGATGATGAAGGGGGGTGTGGGATGATGACAAGGGGATGATGAAGGGGGGGTGTGGGATGATGACAAGGGGGGGTGTGGGATGATGACAGGCGGTGATGATGAAGGGGGGATGATGACAGGCAGTGATGATGACAGGCGGTGATGATGAAGGGGGGATGATGATGAGGGTGTTAATGATGGGGGTCTGGATGATGACGGGGGTCTTGATGATGACAGGGGGGGATGATGTATTTCCCACCCTAGGCTTATACTCGAGTCAATAACTTTTCCTGGGATTTTGGGGTGAAATTAGGGGCCTCGGCTTATATTCGGGTCGGCTTATACTCGAGTATATACGGTACTAAAAAGTCCTGGACGGCTAGTTACTCACTTTAGTTTACAGTAGTAAATTGACACATGTATAATTTAAGAGCCGGAAACTATTAGTAGTGAAATCTGTGATTAATAATTCCCAAGATGTTTTACAAGCTCTGTTAATGTAGCTCACAAAAGCATGGAGACTTGGGCTGAAATAGTGTTTACCTCCCTCCTCCGTTGTGTGGCACAATCTAGCCAGATCTACCCACTATGTTTATCCATTTCATCATCCAGTCTGTGACAATCTAGACAATTCTATACACATCATTTATGTCACACCAACAAAGTTTTCAGTCTGCGGTTTTCCAGAGTGGAAAACTACTGGGTTTAGTTTTATAGAGACTGTTATTTTTAAGGTTTCTTTCCTCTGCAAATTTGTGTTGTGCCACAAGTCAGCTATTGAAAATGGTGTATTGCTATTTAAGCATTAACTTAGAATGAAATTAAAACTTATAATCTGACAATATACAGTGATCCCTCAACTTACAATGGCCTCAACATACAATAGTTTCAACATACAATGGTCTTTTCTGGACCATTGTAAGTTGAAACCAGACTCAACATACAATGTACAGACAGTCCAGATCTGTGAAATGTGTCAATGGCTGGAAGAACTGACCAATCAGAATGGACATTTTACTGGTAAAACCCCTGTATTACTGAAGTGTATGCACTGACTGATGTCTGGTAGCGCCTCCTACAGTACAGGGAGGTATTACATGTTCTGTACACTTTACCTGTACCAGGGTTACCTGCTCCTTTGGACACAAGGTAAGGGCGACTCCATGTTACTTTTTTAGGACACTGTGTGTACTGTACAGGATCCTGAAGAAGCTCCTGTCCCCAACATAGACCAGTGTTTCCCAAGCAGGGTGCTGCCAGCTGTTGCAAAACTACAACTCCCAGCATGCCCGGAGTTGTAGTTTTGCAACAGCTAGAGGCTCCCTGCTTTGGAAACACTGACATAGACAGTGATTTACAGCTCCCAGCAGATCTTTATTACTTTCATATGTAAGGATTTGCTTCATCTTTATTAGTTATCTACTTATTTTTGTTTAATTCTCACTTTTTCCTATTTTTGGAAGACATTTTGGTGCCTTTAGAACCAATTACCAGGTTTCCATAGAGTTCTGGTCTCAACATACAATGGTTTCAACATACAATGGACATCCTGGATCCAATTAATATTGTAACTTGAGGGACCACTGTATTCCAAATAATTACAGTGGAATAAAAAAATAAAAAAATGAATAAAAAATAAAAAGTTGTAAGTGCACTTGCATAACACTGAAATGCAAAGGTTGAATGATGCAAATACATTGATGGATCTAAGTTAAGACATAAGTAGGTAGATGAGTTTAGCAAGCAGCTTAAAGGGGTACTCTTCTAAATATTTTTTGGGATAAATGTAATTGGTATAGGAGATAAGTGTCTGATAGCAGAGGGTCCGACTGTTGGGACCCCCTCTTCTACTCAGCACACTCCAGCCCCCACCTCGCTCCCTTGTTGTAAAAAAATGACTCGGCCAAGGCGATCAGACATTTATACCCTTTCCTTTGAATAGGGGATGTTTTATTTAGTAGAATATCCCTTTAAATAATAAATGCCACATATGATCCATAAAATTTACTGACGTTTCGGCCCTTCCGGGCCTTGATCATGGCAGATCCAAAAAGTGGGGTGGGAATGACCTGCTCTAATTGTGTCTCCCTTCAGCCTCTATGTTTTGGATCTTCTGTGATCAAGGCCTGAGAAGGCTGAAACATAGGCGCATTTCATGGATTATGTGTGGCATTTATTTATTTGTGTGTGGTATCATTATTCTCTAAATACATCTAGAAATAAGTTGGATATGGTCCAATGTATCACTTGAACACAACTTTTGACATAACGATCAGACATGTCAAAAGTTGTTGATCGCACCAGGTCTCACTCCTTAGACCTGCTGCAATTGTGAGTTATTTGCCTGGGAAGCTGCTGTCATTGTGCTCTGCTACCCAGCCGTCTGAGATATACATTTCTCTGCACCGACTTCCCAATGCGGAAAAATAGACAAGATTTCTTAACCGGCCAGAGAACTGAGTGCAGTGCCACCAGCTTATGGTGCTTAAAAAATAAAATAAATAATAATAAATTATTATTTACTTTGCAGTAAATAATCATTACTTTGCAGTAAATAAAGGGCAATTGAGTTTCATTGGATTGTTGGGTTATTTTAATTTAGGATAGTTAATTTAACCCTTAAAGGGGTACTCCGCCCCTAGACATTTTATCCCCTATCCAAAGATAAGATGTCAGAGCCCCGGGATCCCCGCTGCGGCACCGCGCTATCATTACAGCACAGAGCGAGTTCGCTCTGTGCGTAATGACGGGCGATACAGGGGACGGAGCCGCGTGACGTCATGGCGCCGCCCCTCGTGACATCACGGCCCGTCCCCTTAATGCAAGTCTATGGGAGGGGGCGTGACGACCGCCACGCCCCCTCCCATAGACTCGTATTGAAAGGGGCGGGCCGTGACATCACGAGGGGAGGAGCCGTGACGTAACGATGCTCCGGCCCCTGTACGGCCTATCATTACGTGCAGAGCGAACTCGCTCTGTGCTGTAATGATAGCGCGGTGCCGCAGCGGGGATCCCAGGGGTCCCCAGCAGCGGCACCGCGGTGATCTGACATCTTATCCCCTATCCTTTGGATAGGGGATAAAATGTCTAGGGGCGGAGTACCCCTTTAACTACCCCCATTTGTGAGGGTCAGGGTTTTTGTTTAAAGTCCCATGCACATCAATGGGAAATGTATGTTCCCATACATAGGAGGATAGGAGGTCGGGATATGAGGACGGGATAGGAGGTCGGGATATGAGGACGGGATAGGAGGTCGGGATATGAAGTCAAAAGCTTCCTCCTTTGTTTACTTTCCTCCCCAACAAGGATTAGGAAGGAAAAACCGGACAACGCCGGGTACTCAGCTAGTATATAAATAAAATAAATGGGGCAGGGCGAGTACTATGGCTAGGACTACATGACAGAAAGTGTCACTAAGTGTTATATAACCCTAGGCCAGATTCTCAGTACCCTTTAATGTGAAATTTTTTCTTAAAAAAGTTTCTGCTTTTGGAGAATTTTTGCTGTCAAAGATTTTTCTGCATAGCTAAATTAGAGGAAAATCCTCACGAGGTGGCGATAAACCTCTGTCCACTGAAGCAGAGCATCTACTGTATTTAGCTTGTGAAGGTTGGCTTCTCTGTTCACAGCTAACAATGGAAAGCCAGAGAGCTTTACTGTAAATCAATGGACAGACTTGACATGCTAAGCTTTCCCAAAGAAGCACAAATACTCTATACGTCTTACTACAATGATTGTGCTGTCCGCACACTGCAGATTTGGTGAATTTCTTGCACATAATTTGGTTACAAAAAGAGGCAAGATTTTTTGTTTCAGAATATAAAAGTCAAGTTCCACTCAGAATGTGGATCCTATTGGAATTTATGTAGATAAATAGATTTAAAAAAAAAGGGTATGTCCACATATGGTGAAAAAATGCTACTGTGGATATCACCGCAAATGTGG
Organism: Hyla sarda; assembly: GCF_029499605.1. Lineage (NCBI taxonomy): Eukaryota > Metazoa > Chordata > Amphibia > Anura > Hylidae > Hyla > Hyla sarda. The sequence goes on along the minus strand of NC_079193.1, from coordinate 192,019,755 downwards.
CAAATCTGCAGAAAAATCTGTGTGTGTTCCTTGAGTAATTTTCTGCAGGTTATGTGGCAGATTCAGTGTTTTTTTTTACCCAATACACTAAGGCTGTGTTCACATGGCGGAATTTCAGAGCGAAATTCCGCTGCAGCAGAATCCCATTGATTTGAATAGGATGCTGCTGCAATGTGCACACAGTGGAATTTTCACAGCAGATGTTTCTGCCACAGAAATCCTGATTCCAGCATCCGCAGAAACATTGATCCTGTACATTGTTTTTGCGGATTCCGCCCAGTGATGCATTGCCGTCTTTGGAGACGCATTTCCGAGCGGTCCCGGTGCCGCTGATACAAGTGTGTGGAACATTCCGCATATTTTTGGCCCTGAGAGCCTGAAAGAGAAAATCTGCACCAGGCAAATTTTCCTGCATTAATAGTTTTTACTACATATGCATGGGGTTTTGTAAACCAAATCTACATGTACTAGACCAGTGTTTCCCAACCAGGGTGCCTCCAGCTGTTGCAAAACTACAACTCCCAGCATGCCTGGACAGCCTTCGGCTGTCCAGGCATGCTGGGAGTTGTAGTTTTGCAACAGCTGGAGGCACCCTGCTTGGGAAACCCTGTACTAGACTATACATTTCCGCAGATTTGTGGTGTAAAATTTCCACTACAAATCCACAGCAATTCCACAGTCTAGCTATTCTTTTCCTTCCAATATATGAATGAATAAAGGCATTTTTAAATCTTTTTTTGTGCCGAGATATCATTTATTAAAAGTAACAGATCTGAGGCTGTTCTGATCTCTGTCAAGTTCCACAGCCTCAAAGAAACACAGAGTGGTTCCAATTTAGATCCAAATTACCATACAAAGCCTGAGGCTGCACTACTGTCAGGGTCAGATGTCCCCATCAGCTTCCTATCAGGTGCAATGTTAGAAAACCTTGTATGAATTCAAATCACCAGGAACACCCCCACACATATACATTAGTGACTGACACTGTCAGGTCAGTAAGGATGATATGAACAGTGTTTAACCCCTTAAGGACTTAGCCCTTTTTCACCTTAAAGGGGTATTCCACCCCTAGACATTTTATCCCCTATCCAAAGGATAGGGGATAAGATGTCAGATCGCCGCGGTCCCGCTGCTGGGGACCCCCGGGATCCCCGCTGCGGCACCGCGCTATCATTACAGCACAGGGGCCGGAGCATCATTATGTCACGGCCCCGCCCCTCGTGATGTAACGGCCCGCCCCTTTCAATACAAGTCTATGGGAGGGGGCGTGGCGGTCGTCACGCCCCCTCCCATAGACTTGCATTAAGGGGACGGGCCGTGATGTCACGAGGGGCGGAGCCGTGACGTAACGATGCTCCGGCCCCTGTACCGCCCATCATTACGTGCAGAGCGAACTCGCTCTGTGCTGTAATGATAGCGCGGTGCCGCAGCGGGGATCCCGGGGGTCCCCAGAAGCGGGACCGCGGCGATCTAACATCTTATCCCCTATCCTTTGGATAGGGGATAAAATGTCTAGGGGCGGAATACCCCTTTAAGGACTCGGACGTTTTTTGCAATTCTGACCACTGTCACTTTAAACATTAATAACTCTGGAATGCTTTTACTTATAATGATTCCGAGATGTTTTTTTCGTGACATATTCTACTTTAACATAGTGGTACAATTTTGTGGGAAATTGCATCTTTTCTTGGTGAAAAATCCCCAAATTTGATGAAAAAAATGAAAATTTAGCATTTTTCTAACTCTGAAGCTCTCTGCTTGTAAGGAAAATGGATATTCAAAATACCAGATTGTTTTTTGCGTCACCAATTGTACTTTGTAATTACATCACTTATTTTACCATAAAATGTTCGGCGCAACCAAACAAATATTATTTATGTGGGAAAATTGAAAATTTAACAAATTTTGGAAGGTTTTGTTTTCACGCTGTACATTTTCCGGTAAAAATTACATGTTTTCTTTATTCTGTGGGTCAATCCGAATAAAATGATACCCATATTATATGCTTTTCTATAATTGTACCGCTTAAAAAAAATCTCAAACCATTTTAACAAAATTTGTATGTTTGAAATTGCCCTATTTTGACCACCTATAACTATCTAATTTTTCCGTATATGGGGCGATATGATGGCTAATTTTTTGCGCCATGATCTGTAGTTTTTATCAGTACCACTTTTGCTTAGGTTTTACTTTTTATAAATTTTTTAGAAATTTTTTTGGGAATAAAATGTGACCAAAAAGTAGCAATTTTTGACTTTTTAACATTTTTTTTAGTTTACGCCGTTCACCGTACGGGATCATTAACAATATATTTGAATAGTTCAGAATTTTACGCACGCGGCGATACCAAATATGTGTATTAATTATTTTTTTTACGCTTTTTTGGGGGTAAAATAGTGAAAACGGACGTTTTACTTTTTTATTGGGGGAAGGGATTTTTCACATTTTTGTACTTTTTTATTTTACATTTTTTTACTTTTTATGTACCCATAGGGGACTATTCATAGCAATCAGTTGATTGGTAATACTGTTCAGTGCTATGTATAGGACACAGCACTGCTCAGTATTATCGGTCATCTTCTGCTCTGGTCTGCTCGATCTCAGACCAGAGCAGAAGACCCCGGGAGACGGCCAGAGCCAGGTGAGGGGACCTCCGGCCGCCATGCTGGATGATCGGATGCCCGCAGCAGCGCTGCGGGTGATCCGATCATCCATTCAAAGTACCGAACTACTGCAGATGCCGTGGTCTGTATTGATCACGGCATCTGAGGGGTTAATGGCGGACATTCGCACAATTGTCGTTAAGGCTCAGTTTCCACTTGTTTTTTTATGGCAATTTTTGGATATCTGTAAAGAAGAAATTGGGAATGTGCAGCTCACAATTAGCTAATCGAGGTAAGAGGGCTGTACACCTACACCTGGTGTTAGAAAGTAGCAGAGAAATTGTTTAAACAGTAGCCAACCCCTCAAAGTTAGCATCAGTTACCTGATACAAAGATGAAAAATGATAATAAAAACTGGATCGTGCTTCAATTATAATATGAAAATGTAAATTTATTACACAATGTAAAATATAGAATTTTTTATCAGTATATCCTCAAAGCACAGGGCCCTTGTGCCGAGGGAATTAAAATATAAAAATAAGATAAAATAACAATATCAACAATCACCGATAGCTTGCATAGAAAAATTTGACAATTTAATGTCACTTTTGATGGTCCGGCCTCCGGTAATCCAAATTCCAAAGTAATATAGGTAGGTAAGATGTATTATAATTACCAGTCCGCAATAAAACCTGATATTGGGTCACCTGGAGTTATATTGTGAGGTCCGCACTTTTGAGATGGTACCAGACGCTGGCATGCGTCTTAGCGGCGGTCCGCCTGCCAAAGACCAGTTGAAAAGATAGCCGCTTTCAGAAACACGGCCCTTTCCTCAGTAGGCTTACTGAGTACAAGCTCAGTAGGTATACTCAGTACAAGCCTACTGAGGAAAGGGCTGTGTTTAAAACATATGAGAGCCCTGAAACGCGTCTAGGTTTATTCTACACCTCCGATACCCGACTATCCACCGGTGACCTCCGATCCAGCTCTGCAAACCAGCATATTGCTCCCGAGACCCTCTCCCATGCAGCGCTGCCAAGCGCCTGTGACGTCACCTACAACTGAGTTTTCCAGAGGCCCGCACCCGTCATTCTGCTGAGTTACCACCTACAGCGAACAACTTCTGAAAGCGGCTATCTTTTCAACTGGTCTGTGGCAGGCGGACCGCCGCCAAGACGCATGCCAGCATCTGGTACCATCTCAAAAGTGCGGACCTCACAATATAACTCCAGGTGACCCAATATCAGGTTTTATTGCAGACTGGTAATTATAATATATCTTACCTACCTATATTACTTTGGAATTTACATCATTTATAGGACTTGAGCTCACTTTCCGGATTACCGGAGGCCGGACCATCAAAAGTGACACTAAATTGTCAAATTTTTCTATGCAAGCTATCGGTGATTGTTGATATTGTTATTTTATCTTATTTTTATATTTTAATTCCCTCGGCACAAGGGCCCTGTGCTTTGAGGATATACTGATAAAAAAATTATACATTTTAAATTGTGTAATAAATTTACATTTTCATATTATAATTGAAGCACGATCCAGTTTTTATTATTATCATTTTTCATCTTTGTATCAGGTAATTGATGCTAACTTTGAGGGGTTGGCTACTGTTTAAACAGTTTTTGGATATCTGCCACTGCAGTTTTTGAGCCAAAGCCAGAAATGTATTCAAAAGGAATAGGACATATAAAGGAAGGACTTACACTTCTCCTCCCTTATGGATCCACTTCTGACTTTGGCTCAAAAACTGCAGTGGCAGATATCCAAAAACTGCCAGAAAAAAACCAAGTGGAAACAGCCAAAGGGAATCATTGTCACCCGCATTAACCTGCTGGTACATACAGGCTGGTAGTGCGGGTAACCCTGATGATAAGTAAAGTTATCTCTCCCCGATCTGCCGTTCCATTAAAGGGTTAATTTCCTGCTGATCTGTTTCATTTTTGGTTTTGCTACGGAGCAGTTCCCAACAATTTATTGTATCCCACTGAGCTTTTTTTCTTGTCATCGCTTATTCGGCACCACTTATTTCCCTAGGTTCAACTTTTCATGACATGTAAAAGGTTTGTACATCAGAACACAAAGGTATTTCAGGATGACAAAGAGCACATGGTGAGACATGATCCATACTATGAAAAATATCTTTTTTTTTTTTTTACAGTGAAACCACTCTAAAAGATCCCCTCTATGAGAAGGCCACCAGATTTTTTGTGACATTTTTAGTTCAAAATACATCATGCATAGTGGCCATTCTCAAAATGGTTTCACTGTAAAAATTGTTAGGAACCTTAGAAGGGTTGCTCCTCTTTCAGCCCTTGCTTTGGGCCTTATTCACGTTGCATTTTCAATGCCACTCGAATACACCAGGATACCAGCAAAAAGCCACGCCGATGTATGTTGTAGCATAACTGCAGAAGGCCCATTGACTTTAAGGGTAGGATCACACATGCCATATTTTGCTGCACATTTTTTGCAGCTGATTTTGCTACTCATTGACTTTAATGGGTAGGAAAATAAGGAGCTGCAAAATACGGCAAGTGTGCCCTACCCTAAAGGACTGAATGTACTTTACTACTGACTACATTAGCTGAATTTCCTTAAAGTATATTTTTTGAAGAACAAAATGAGTCCTGGTAAATTGTCATAACAATGTATTAAGGAAATATTCTGCCCCACAATGCATTTTTTTCTAGGCTCCATAAAGTTATTTACGGGGTGCCTACTGGTGCACAGTACAGACTCCATGCAAAGAACACCATGTCTCACTGCTTCATTGCAGCTTAAATGGATCTGAAAATTTTTTGTTACTTATGAAAATTAAAGACCTTTTGTAATATTGTTGTTTAAAGGGGTACTCCCCACGGGACCCCTGTGATCTTTCACGCAGCACCCCATAATCATCAGCCCCCGGAGCATGTTCGCTCCAGGTCTGATGACTGCCGATCACAGGGCCGAAGTATAGTGATGTCATGGCTCCGCCCCCGTGTGATGTCATGCTCCGCCCCCTCAATGCAAGCGTTTAACGATACGATGAAAATGAAACCCTACTTATATAGGTTTGATTTTGTCGTACTTCTGGAAAAAATCATAACTACATGCAGGAAAATGTATACGTTTAAAATTGTCATCTTCTGACCCCTATAACTTTTTTTTTTTTCTGCGTATGGGGCGGTATGAGGGCTCATTTTTTTTGTGCATTGATCTGAAGTTTTTAGCGGTACCATTTTTGTATTGATCTGACTTTTTGATCGCTTTTTATTCATTTTTTCATGATATAAAAAGTGACCAAAAATACACTATTTTGGACTTTGGATTTTTTTTGTGCGTACGCCATTGACCCTGCGGTTTAATTAATGATATATATTTTTTTTTTATAGTTCGGACATTTATGCAAGCGGCGATACCAATATGTTTATATTTATTTACATGTCTTGTTTTTAAATGGGAAAAGGGGAGTGATTTGGACTTTTATTAAGGAAAGGGTTAAAACCCAATTATGAACTTTTTTTTTTCATAGGGGGCTATAACATTGCATACACTGATTGCTAGCACTGTTCAGTGCAAAGCCGTAGCTTTGCATTGATCAGTGTTATCGGCGGTCGATTGCTCAAGCCTGGATCTCAGGCTTGGAGCAATCAATCGCCGATCGGATGCGCAGGAGGAAGGTAAGTGACCCTCTGCTCGCGTTCTAGCTGATCGGGACACCGTATTTTCACTTTGGTGGTCCCGATCAGCCCCACTGAGCAGCCGGGAAGCTTTAACTTTCGTTTTAGATGCTGCGTTAGTCTTTAGATGTGGCGTTCGAACGCCACATCTAAAGGGTTAATAGCACAGCGATCGCTGACGCGTGCTATTCTCCCCGGAACCCGGCTTCAGTTACATGCCGGGACCGACCCGATATGACACGTGGTCACCGCGTGACCCCGCGTTATATTGCGGGAGCCATCCACGGACGTAAAAATACGTCCGTGGTCGTTAAGGGGTTAAAGCATAAGTCCAGTGTTGCTCTCCTGTTGGTTCTGCAAAGTTCAGCATGAAGAGGTGCTTCATGTGCATGGAGGTCAGATTGCCAAGGCAACCGTACAATGCTCAGCTAATTCTGTGCACAAGTTTTATAAAGTGGAATATGCACAGAACTATCTGGTTATCAGTTACCTCGGCAACATGACCGCCCAGCAAGTGCAGGACAGGAGAGCAATACTGAAGATAGACTTTCAGAAAGGTAAACAGTACCTGTCATCAAACCATATTTTTTAAACTAACTCAGATTATATTCCCTAACTACTCCTCCTCTTCACACCCCTTCTGCCCTAAAAAAAAAATTCTGAGATTTAAAAAGCTCTGTATCATACCTTTCCCCTTGCTCACATAGTGTGAGCTCCCGGCAGGAGAAAGTGGGCGTTCCCCAGCAGTCACTGAAGCCTGCGAGAGTAGTGCCTCACCATGCCCCACACTGCCAGGCTGGGAGGAGACCAAACTAACAGTTTGAATTGCTCAGGAAACAGAACAGAGCCACCTAGTGGCCTTTTTTCCAATCACATTAAAAACATATAAAAGGTTATGGACTTTAAGAGCAAGTAAATAGCAAAATGTCTTACAATTACATAAGGAACAATATAGCAAAAGTTTAGTTTGGTGACAGGTACTCTTTAAAGCAGACCTATTAGCAGGAAAACGGGTGTAAAAAAGCACATGGCTAAAAATGGCTAGTTACCAGAATTCCAGGCATGCCTTTTTTTTATCCCCATAGTCCTTTCTAGCACCAAAATATATGACTTTTTGTTATTATGCAAATGAAGTTCAAAAGCTTTATTTAGTGGCTGTTAGTCAAAAACGGCAGACGGATTCAAGTGGGTCAGTGAGCTAACCTGGGCTTTCCCTGCTGGGGAACTCCCCCAGGGCTTTTGTGTATCATTTACATATTAACAAAATGGCTTATATCACACCATCGGAAAAGATTATGAAGATAAAAAAGATATGCTGTGTTTGTGAACTCAATGAGGGACATTTATCAATGTTTGCTTATGTATTCTTTTTTTAGTAATTTTTTCCTTACTTTTTTTTGCTTATGTGCAACGTATTTATCAACTGGTTTCAGCCTGTTGATAATTTTCTTTCACGTAAGCAATTTTTCCTTTTTTACTTTGGTAGTAGCTTTTTCTGCTCCATGTTTGAGCTGGAGTAAATTTAGTCAATTTTTAACGCTGTTGCGACTGTCGCAGTTAATAAATACCTGACTACCCGTAGTCCATTTTAAAATTATTACTACATAGTAAATTTTAGGAAAACTTGCTTTTCTCGCTTTCCAGTCAAAATGTCGCGCGAAAAATCGTGTAGTCGCGACAATTTTGCAACAATTATAGTAAAGAAAACCTGACTAAACCCGTTGATAAATGTCCATAAATAAGAATAAACACCAACAGGAAAGAGTGCATGCATGTTTTTTATTGTAATGCAGTACTATTTATCCATACAAGAGTGTTCCATTTAGAAAGAATGCCTTTTTATAAAAACAGGTTTTACTATGTTCAGTTAAACTGATCTGGCTGGTAAAAACAGATCCACATGCCAATGCTAGTACATGAGTAAATACCTTACAGCAACAGGCAAGTCAATGTTTTTCCCAAACATATTGACGGGCAAAAATTGCTCAATTATTCATCTATCCTCTGTGCAAAATCAATCTTTCCCTATATTTATAGAGGAGACTGATAACTCCCAAGGGGCCGGAGAACACCGCATAGTGAGTGTTGTTGTTTCATCAATGGTATGCCTGAGTGAGCATTCACTATACTTTCCATGAACAACAGGTCGCTTACTATAGAATGAAACATTTCAACTTGCACATGACACCTCACATAAATAGATCTGTAAAAACAATTGCAAGTGAGCCAGAGGAAAGACTAGGGATACATTATATAATGCTATATGCCATGGATTGAAGGAAAACTCCACTTCTACATAACAATAAAACTTTGCACCGTTAAATGTGGATTAAGTATTTTGATAACATTTTTAGTATTACCGTAATAACAATAAATATTTGCAATACCGTTTCCATTTATTTACTCACCTTGTGTAATGCAAGGGAAGTGTATTGATCCTTATTTTGGTACTTCCATACAAAATGTACATTATGAAAAGTTACCTAAAAACACAATACTTAACTCCTTAAAGTTTGTAAAGGTTTACAAGTCATGGCTGTAAATGTTGGCACCCCTGAAATTTTTCTAGAAAATGAAGCATTTCTCACAGAAAATGATTGCAGTAACACATATTTTGCTATACACATGTTTATTCCCTTTGTGTGTATTGGAACTAAACCAAAAAAGGAGGAAAAAAGCTAATTGGACATAATGTCACACCGAACTCCAAAAATGGGCTGGACAAAATTATTGGCACCCTTAACTTAATATTTGGTTGCACACACTTTGTAAAAAATAACTGAAATCAGTGGCTTCCTATTAGGGATCGACCGATTATCGGTTTGGCCGATATTATCGGCTGATTTTCACGATTTTGGACATTATCGGCAGCGGTCTCTGGCCCTGCAAAAGCAGCTGCAATTCATTGATTTAAAGCGCCCGCTTTAAATCATTGATCTTCAGCGGCTTCTGCGGGGCCGGAGGAAATACCAGATGACTTATACCGGAATATCAGTATGAGTTATCGGCCTCAAAGTTCACTGATTTTGGTATCGGACCTAAAAAAATCAATATCAATAATATGGTGCCCAGACATGTCAAAAGTTTTAATCGCACCATGGCTCACTCCTGAGATCCGCTGCGATCTCTAGTTACTAGCTTGAGAAATTTGTGGCAGCATGCTGCTTACTCCCTGGCTGTCAATCGAATTTGACCTTTTAGCTATAAAAGTCTAAGCATCGAAAAGGTTGGATCTGCCGGCTAATAGAATGAAGTGCGATGCCACATACTTCCCCAGCTAACATCGCCACAAGTTGTGCACAGCGCTGTACTTTCATTTCTCCAAACATTGGAGTAAAGTATTACCAAGAAACAGATGCCCACATTTAAAGGATTGCCTGCTTTAGACAATGCTACATCCTGTACTCTATAAGGACATATGAATCTATTAGACGGTTGTCTCTAACTTGAAATTACAGAGCCAGAGCCACATTAGCCAGAGCAGGGAATCACTACAAAGAGCAGAATATTTGCTCTTGGCTCATTCTGGGTTCCCTTGACAATATAATAATTCCAAAGTGTTCCCTTGCTAGGTCACCCAGCTATTGAGTACATTTTTAACATCGCTCAGTACCACTAGTGAGAGGTAATAAGCACTGCACAGGAGCAATTCAAATCAATTGGTTGTCTGCGTACCGCAGGACAGGATAGGGAAATACACTCTGCATCCATTATGGATAAGAGACAAGGATTTCAAAAAAAGGCACTACCTTTAAATGCCTAAAAGGGCATATGAAAATGTTTTTTTATTTCTAAATTGGACAATCCCTTTACGACCACTTCCCCTGGAAATAGCAGTTTATTACAGGTGGTCCCAGCATTTCAGCACATTACTCTCTTTAGTGTGAATTTACACAGTGACATACTATCCCATGGACACATCAGACTCAGAATCTGCATGCCTTGCCTGCTGCCGATTTCCCCCATTGCATTGTGAATCTATCCTTGAACTCCTCTAGTTTGATGGCAAGTTAGCCAATTCATAGAGCAAAAATGCATAGAAGTATAGTCCGGCACGGCTAACAGAAGTAATAGCGTAACTGTGTTTGTCCAATGTTAGAGCTGCAGAGGTCTACTTATCTGGAGACGGTGAGCAGAGTTTGTAGCATAATAATAAACATCAGAGGTCACGGGCCAGAAGAAGCGCCTGTGTGCGTGAAACTAGTTGCCCCCCCCTGCCTGTTCCACCACGAGCTCCCTGTGTTGTGTATCGTCTACTTGGCAAATAAAGCCTGAATATTCCCACATAGCCTCTGGTGAGTCCGCTATCCATTTCCTTACCTCTGATGTTTATCAATTCACAGAGCAGCATAGGCCTAAAAGGAGGCAGGAAGGTCAGATTTGCTGGTGCTGTTCTGCACATGTTAGCTGCAGTAGCCTGTATTCAGTGAGAAGAGATGCTTCCACATGATCTCAAGGGCCTACAGTACAGTACATGCTTTACCCATAGCTGCTGGTTATATACAAGTGTAACGTAGCTAATGAGACTATGTATGGTAAGGAACGGTTGCCTAGCAGCAATGCTTGAAAAAGCTAACCATTTGGGAGTATCAAGGCCTCCCTAATACACGATTACCATAGGAGCTATATATTTCTGTATTAATAACCTCATTATCCTAAAGAACTGTAGTAAATACGGCAACCCATAATGGCCCAGAAGACCAACTAAATGATGCATATTAAATCAGCCAAAAATGGTGGTGTTCCGCTGAACTGGTGTTGGGAGATCAGACAGCATCAATGAGAATAATCTTCTGATGCAGGTACTATGGCCTATCAGGATCAAGTGGTAAATACAAAATGGGCTAAACAATAGTGTACCCCAAATGTGACCTGTTTTAGAATCTAATCCCCTCGCACTGCACTTCCTTGTGCTGTTCTTGGCACAAGGACCCGTCCCCTTACCCTGTCAGTGGCTAAAATGATGTGCCACCACAGCAAGATTAAAGATAGGCACCATTTTTTGCATATGTTTTGCTGTATATATGCAGAGCTAATAAGGTGTAATGAAGAGAAGTGTTAAAAACATCCATAGGAAGAGATAGTAAATATTATGAAACTATATGATATATATTTGTTAAACTAAAAACACAATATATTATTCATATCAGACGCACTTCAGCAGATGGGCACGTTTCACTTTACGGAGGCTTCTCATAATTAAAATCAAAGTAATTATCTGCTAATTACACTTTAATTTCTGAAAAGCAGGTAAAATTTATATGGCTGATCTGAATACAGATAGAGAGTTAGATCATAAGATTACATAGAACAAGATTGTGAGTTAAAAAGGGTCTAAACCTTTTATAAATCGACCTGTTTAATAAAATTAAGACATCAATGCAAATTGGCAGCTTTCTGTGACAGCCAGGGCTCAAGTACAGGTCACTTCTGTGCAGATACAGTACATTTTTACTCCTATGGGTCAACAGCATAACACCATGTAATTTTAAATATTTTTTTTTTTAAATAACAATTTATTGAACTTTTTTATAAAGCAAATGTACATACATTCATGTCAGGTAGTCATATAGCAAGATCGCAGAAAGCATCTGTGCAGTACAGAGATTCCCGCAACATAAGAAAAGAGACATACATATTCCTAAAATGTGACTACCGTATATACTCGAGTATAAGCCGACCCGAGTATAAGCCGAGACCCCTAATTTCAACCCAAAATCCCAGGAAAAGTTATTGACTCGAGTATAAGCCTAGGGTGGGAAATACATCATCCCCCCTGTCATCATCCAGACCCGTCATTAACATCCTCATCATCATCACCGCCTGTCATCATCCAGACCCTCTCATCATCATCACCCGTCATCATCCCACACATCCCCCCTTCATCATCCCCTTGTCATCATCCCCACCCCCCTTCATCATCCCACACCCCCCCTTCATCATCCTCTTGTCATCATCCGCCCGCAGTGGTCTTCAACCTGCGGACCTCCAGAGGTTTCAAAACTACAACTCCCAGCAAGCCCGGGCAGCCATCGGCTGTCCGGGCTTGATGGTAGTTGTAGTTTTGAAACCTCCGGAGGTCCGCAGGTTGAAGACCACTGCAGCCTTCAACATCATCCAGCCCCCTCTCGCCCCCCTTTAGTTCTGTACAGTGCTCACCTCCGCTCGGCGCTGGTCCGGTGCTGCAGGACTGTCCGGAGAGGAGGTGGTCCGGTGGGATAGTGGTTCCGGGCTGCTATCTTCACCGGGGGTGCCTCTTCTCCGCGCTTCGGGCCCAGCATAGAGGCGTTGCCTTGACAATGACGCAGAAGTACGTTGGCAATGAACGTACCTCTGCGTCGTTATCAAGGCAACGTGACTATTCTGGGGCCGGGCCCGAAGCGCTTAGAAGAGGCCTCCCCGGTGAAGATAGCAGCCCGGAACCACTATCCCACCGGACCACCTCCTCTCCGGACAGTTCTGCAGCACCGGACCAGCGCCGAGCGGAGGTGAGTACTGTACAGAACTAAAGGGGGGTGAGAGGGGGCTGGATGATGTCGAAAGGCCGCAGTGGTCTTCAACCTGCGGACCTCCGGAGGTTTCAAAACTACAACTCCCAGCAAGCCCGGACAGCCGATGGCTGCCCGGGCTTGCTGGGAGTTGTAGTTTTGAAACCTCTGGAGGTCCGCAGGTTGAAGACCACTGCGGGTGGAGAGTTCACTCGAGTATAAGCCGAGAGGGGTGTTTTCAGCACGAAAAATCGTGCTGAAAAACTCGGCTTATACTCGAGTATATACGGTATGTCGTACATACAGAGCAACCAAGGACTACAACCAGGATAGAACAATGTATCTCATGTCACATCGTGGTCTGTAAAATTTCCATCGAAATATAGAGATCCCAAATCCAAAAACAAAGAACACAACAGAGCATTATGAAACAATATCATCATATTTTCATACAAGCGGGTAATCATTCCTCCACTACAGCAAGAGCTCCAAGAGTTCCCTTCAGGGACTCCAAAGCATACCATTCAGTCATCCGATATTTGAGCATCAGATGTCTCCTGTCCCCATCAGGCATAACCCTTTCAATGACCCTTCTCCATTTAAGAAAAAACGACTTAGCAAGTTTGTCAGGGTCTTTAAGCGTCTCCCGTGATTCCATTCCTAAAAGATACAGCAGAGTGTCTCTCACCTCAGTAAGTGTAGGTACTGTGTCTACAAGCCAATGGCGCAATAAACATTTCACCCCAATTAATAAGGAAATATGCACATCCTTGGAGGCCAGGGTGGTCGATGTACCACCTGGTGTCGGCCGAGGTATATAGTGAAAGATAAAGTGCAATGGGTCTAGAGGTATATGGGTGTCAAAGATTTGAGATATAAAAGGTCTGTATGTCCTTCCAGTAACCATCAAGACTGTCGCAGTCCCACAGGCAGTGCCAGAGGTCAGCTCCCTCCAGCAGACATTTTGGGCACGCCTTTAGATAATGAGGTGGGACTTCCCAGCGGGAGAAGTGAAAGGCGTATATAGCTTTGTGTAGTATCTTAAAGTGCATCTCCCTCCAGTCCTCCCCCACAATCGCATCCCTTACGTGTCGTAGTCCCTGCAGCAGTTTAGGTGTCAGGTCGTCTGTGGAAACAGTTGGGGCCCAGTGATCAAACAATCTGTCCGCTAGTCCTCTGGAGCCATGGTCTCTCATTGCTTTATAGATATGGGATAAGGACAGCGGCTCAGAGCATTGGCCTACCAAGTCCGCAAACTGTACTTCCCCCGGCAGTTCATCAAAATTAGAGGCCCTAGATCTACAGAAGGTTCTGATCTGGTAATACTGTAGTATCTGTGAGGAGGGCAAGTGATACCTGTCCCGCACCTCCGGCCATGACATGAGAGTCCCTCTAGGGGGCAGTAAGAGGTCTTTTATAGAAGTGATTCCCTCAGCCTTCCATTTATCGAACAGTTTATTAGAATGTCCAGGGAGGAAGGCTGGGGAATTCCACAGAGACATGACCGGAGAAATCCCAAAGGGAAAGTTATACATTTGTCTAATGGCTTTCCAAGCAGCGATTGTGTCCCTTAGTAGCGCGCTATGTCTAACTGACAATGGTAATTCAGAGTATTTGGAATGTAGTAAAGCATTAAGGTTCCAAGGGGCCGCTAATTGTCCATCCACCGTCAAGTCAGAGAAATGGGAGCTATGTAATATCCAGTCTCTGGCATGTCTATATAGTGCCGCTAAGTTATAGGTGCGGATACATGGCATGTTCAAACCTCCCAGGGATTTACTGAGTTGCAATTTACCATAGGCAATACGCGACCTGCGTCCCTTCCACAAAAATTTGATTATGAGTGACTGAAGAGATCGGATGTCACTATGTCGGATCAACAATGGTATTGTCTGTAGGGGGTATAGAAGCTTACCGAAGCACATCATCTTGATCAGGTGCGCTCTACCCACAACAGACAACGGAAGAGAGGCCCATCTGTCTAAGAGAGAGGAAGAGAGGCTCATCTGTTAAGTCCTTCTTAATCTTATCAAAAATGGGTTTGTAGTTAAGATTGTACAGGTCCGTCGTGGTACGTCCTATCTGTATACCTAGATACGTCATGTGTGAAGTCGGGACCTCCACCACCGGCATGGGTATCCGTGGCATTCTACCCGTCCCAAGAATAGCAGCTGGCATTTGGTGGGATTTATTTTAAAACCAGAAAAAGTGCCAAAATCTTGTAGCATGGATAATACTGACGGCACGTGGAGATCTGGCGATTCAAGAAAGATCAGCATATCGTCTGCAAAACACGTCAATTTGAGTTCTTTAGATCCCACCCTAATACCCCCGAACTCCGTCGAGGAGATCAGGCGACGCGCCAGAGGCTCCAAGGCCAAGTCGAAAAGAAGAGGTGACAATGGGCACCCATCGCGTGCCCTTCTGCAGACGAATCGGCTGTGACAGAAAACCTGGGGTATATACTTTCGCTACCGGGGCATTGTACATGGTCTGAATGTACTCTCTGAACGTCCCTCTAACTCCGAATCTGTCCAAGACATCCCCCGGCAAATGCCAGCTGATGTTATCAAATGCTTTTTCAGCGTCTATAGCCAGCAAGGCTGGGGGAGTCCTGGAGGGATCCTGCCTGGTTGCTATGTCCTGGGCAGCAATAACCACCCTAATATTAGTAACAGCTGACCTCCCCTTTATGAATCCCACCTGGTGCACTCCAATCAGTTTTGGTAGGAGTCTCGCCAGCCTATCAGCCAATATTTTAGAAAGCAGTTTGCAATCCTGGTTAATGAGTGATATCGGCCGATAGGATGATGCGAAGTCAGCGGGCTTACCCGGCTTGGGTATGACTTTGATATACGCCATGTCCCCAGACGGTAGCATACGCTTGTCACTTAGTATGGAGTTAAACAGTAATGTTAATGTAGGGGCCACTTCCTCTCCCAACAATTTATAAAAATCTGGTCCAAAGCCATCTGGCCCTGGTGCCTTACCTCTCTGCAGTCCACCGATAGACGCCGTAACGTCTTCTAAAGTAACTGGAGCATTCAAATAAGCTAGATCTTCCTCAGATAAGCGAGGTAAATCGAGTGACTGCAAAAAGGCACGGCCCTTTTCCCTGTTTAAATCATCTCCCTGATATAGAGTTTGATAATAGTCGCCCAAAATGGCATTTATTTTTTTAGGCAGCGTTGTTGGTATACCCCCGGCATCTCGCAGGCATCTAATGTCAGTCAGGGGTCTCCACCCCTTGGCCAAGTTTGCCAGCAGTTTTCCTGCTTTATTCCCGTATTTATAAAATGTGGCATTCCTTTGGTCCCTAAATAAAGCATCTAACCTTTCCAGCTTCTCCAAAAAATCAGATCTGGCGTCTACCCATTTGGCCTTGTTCTCCGGACTAGGAAACTCCAAAAATATGGTGTACGAATCCCTCAATGTTTGCGTTGCTGCCTTAAAGGCTGCCGCTGTAGACCGCTTTTTGTGGGAGACATACGCCATGACCCTTCCCCTTAGTACGGCCTTCGCTGTGTCCCAGAATAGTCTCGGATCACCTTCATGAGCAGAATTCGTGATCTTATAGTCCATCCACCAGCCAAGTAGCTGTGTTCTAAAATCAGAGTCAGCAGCCATGGCCAATGGGAAGCGCCACAAGATATCCTGTCCCTTGGGAATTACAGGGGTCATATTCAATAGTATCGGGGCATGGTCGGAAATAATGTCTGCTATCTCTACATCTACAATTCTATTAAGCAAGGGAGGGGATGCTAAAAAATAGTCTATACGAGACCACGTCTCCCATGCCGGTGAGTAAAAGCTAAACTCTCTCTCGTCCGGGTGTAAGTGTCTCCACGTATCTGTAAGGGTCGTACAGTCAAGTAAATCAGTAATCCAAGTTTCACCCCCCCTTCTTCGCATGGATCCCCCTGAGGAACGTCTTCTATCCTCTCCACTAGAGTGTACCGTATTAAGGTCTCCCCCAATAAGTATGTCTCTCTCCCCGTCACCCTGAATGGTGTCTTGCATGTCTCGAAAGAAAGAGGAGTGATTGTCATTGGGTGCATACACACTGTATAAGCTCAGTCGCCCCATCGAAGAGTCAATAACAATGTGACACATTCTGCCCTCAGCGTCAATAGTCTTGGAGATGAGTGTGTGCGCAAATGTCTTATTAATCAGGATCAGAACCCCTGCCTTCCCATTCACCGCTGGGGAGCCATACACCTCACCGACCCACATCTGACGCATCCTAAAAAAATCTCCTATCTCTAGGTGCGTTTCTTGCAGGAGTGCAACACTAGCTTTAAGTTTATGCAGGTGTCTCAGCACCATACGTCGTTTAGTAGGGGAGCGTAAGCCCTTAACATTCCAGGTTATGAAAGTCATGTCCGCTCACATCTCTCGGTGTCACTCTGTATAGATCTGGGGACAGGAAACATCTCAGCAGTCAGGCACTCCGTATACCATCTCTGTGTATGACCTCTGGTGGAACCTAAGTAAAGTAGCAATGTAAACATAACCCAAAAAAAACGTGAACGAAGAAAACTAATAACCAGGAGCATGTAACATCCCCCTCCAGTGCCTATATCGTAATGGGCTTCACTTTTTTCGCTGATGGAAACCTGTGGGGCACTGAACCACACTATCCTAACCCCCATGGGGATAAAAATAAAGAAACTCAAAAGGCGGCTCCCCGCCCCCCTCCCAAAAGCTAAAACATCTAGATACATCCCCCTTTCCTCCTCCACGGAGAGAAAAAGAAAAAAAAATATATATTTTTTTTTTCCCCCCCAGTTATATATACATAAATATATATGCCGTCACAGAACAGGGTGTCAGCACATCTAACGGACATAAGCTGTGCAGTATGATCCCTAATGTGAGAGCGGAGGGTAGGAATAACCGTTATGCATTAGAACCCCCCATTAAAGCTTGTTAATAACACATCATATAAAGGACTTTGTTCGGTGTCCATCGTCCTCCCAATGACTCCGAAAACCTGTAGGGGAAAAATGAATGTTAGGGCAGAACCAGAAAGGCACTATGCCTGAGAAACAAGAAGGGGGCACTATTCGTGGCAGAACGGCACTCAGAAGAACCCCCCTGAAAAGTCTGAAACTGCAAGAACAGTCTTTCAGTCAGCCACATAAGAGGAGAAAAAAGAAAAATAGGGCAAAGTTAGCAAACAGCACTCTCATCCTGTAGGTTCTGGTGATGATCCGGTCTTGTCGTCCCTTCTGCATTTTTGTGCTGATCTGGAAGAGGTCTCCATATCTTCTGTGGAGTCCAACAGCACGGCCGCCGCCTCAGGAGTCTGGTAAGTGGAAGAAGACCCGTCCTTCAGGAACACTCGCAAGATGGCCGGGTATTGTAGAGTAAATCGTATCTGTTTCTTTACAAGGCTGGTGCAGATGGGGGCAAAGGCTTTGCGCCTCTGGGCTACTTCTGCCGACTAGTCTCCGAAGATGAGCAATTTATGGCCCTGAAAGAGGAGTGGAGTAGAGCGTTTCTTAAAGGTACGGAGGACCAATTCTTTGTCTGTATAGTTGAGAAAACGGGCAATCACTTGGCGCGTTTTTGGAGAGCGGTTAGGTCTGTTAACGTCCACCTGTGGCGGGGGGCCCACCCTATGTGCCCGTTCAATCAGGTAGCCACCGTCTAAGCCAAGCACTTTAGGTAGATCCACAGACAACAGCTTGCCAAGTTGGCTGTGTGGCACCGATTCCGGGAGCCCCACCACCCTCAAGTTGTTCCTCCTGGATCTATTTTCTAAATCCTCCACCTTGTCCTGGAGCGCTTGCTGGGCCTTAGAAAATAAGCGCAACTCCCTTGCCATAGTATCCATCTCATTGTCCATATGAACATATCTGCGCTCCAACTCATTAATCTGTGAGGAGTGGGTGGCCACCTCTAATTTTAACTGCGCCACAGCCGTGGATATGGAAGACGCTATGGTGGCGGTAATCTGGGGAGATAACAAATTTGCCATCTCCATAACAAACTGCTTGGCGTTCATTCCCAGGGGCTGTATCAGAGTGTCAATCACCCCGCTTACTTGTGAGTCCTGGGTCCTCTGTGGCATCTGTGGCATCTGCTGCTGCAGCGTCTCCACCTCCGGAGCTGGGCCGCTCGCCGCCATTTTGGGAGCCGTGCTGTCCTGTGACTGCGGGCTGTGCGGAGGCTGGGAGGAAGCAATAGTGCCGCGGGTTACAAACCTCTCCATCGGAGAGTAACCAGAGGAGATAAGGGCAGTAGATCACCCTCGTGTAGCAGGTAAACTGGCTGGGTCAGCGGCGAATGTCCGGGGGTAGGACGGAGCTCCCACGAGTGCGACTACACCATCAGCGCGCCGGAACCGGAAGCCTCGTAATTTTTATTTTATACATAGGTAAAAAAATATTATTTCACCACATGCTCTACAACCAAGATTTCCTATCAATGATGCATTACTTTGTAGGGGCAATTAACAGTGTCTCAAGGGGGCACTACACTTTAGCATACAGAGCGTCAGTAGAGACTCTTATACAGGTACCCAAGCACGTTCCTTAAAAGGGTTATCCAGAAAAAAAAAAAGTAATGTGCCCAAGCTGTCTGATAAAATACAACCTCCCTCATCTTTCTGCCATGGACACCATCAAAGGGTTAAACGGGCAGGATCTGAGATTGCAGGGTTTTATAAGTTTTTTATCACAAAAACTGAGCTCTAACCCTAAGGGTACATTCACACGAGCTGACACACAGCGTATTATACGCTGCAGATCCGCCGCTGAAGGACCCCTGCATGGTGGCTTTACATGTGCCTGCTCAGAGCGGCAATACGCCGCTACGAGCAGACACACTGCGATGTGAGAGTTGCAGCGCGCATACGCAGTATACTCGCACATCGCTGCAGCTCTCGGCCTAGCTCATGGAGCAGGGGGAGCGGCCGCGATGTACACCGCACATGCACGGCAACCTGCACATCGCATTGTGTCTGCTCATAGTGGTGTATTGCCTCTCCGTGCAGGCATATGTAAAGCCACTATGCAGGGGTCCTTCAGCGCCGGATCTGCAGCGTAAAATACGCTGTGGCTCCGCTTGTGTGAACGTACCCTTAGGCTAGAATTCCACTGAGGTTTTTCATGCAAAAACTTGGATAAAAATGCCCATTTTGCTGCACTGTGTTTTTTCTGTGAAAAAAAAATGCCGCGGACAGATGTTAGCTGCTAGTCAATAGTGAATTGCAAAATGCCAGATCCGCTTGGAGTTTTTCATTTTGGCATTTTTTTTTTATCCTTTGGGCGTTTTTCAGCTTTGGGCTTTTCGAGTGTGGCTTTTTTGGGGGGGAAAATCTTGGCATTTTCCTCCCATAGAAGTCTATGGGAGAGAAAAAATGCCAAGAAATACGCCATGTGGGTTTTAACTTTGGCCTTTTTTGCAGGCAGTTTTTATTCTTTCTTTGGACTTTTGCGATCCAAAAAAGTGTTGGAGATACCTTTTTGTTAAATTCCGTAGGGTACCATTGAAAAAAAAAAAATGTTTTAAAGATACAGTAGTGATTAAAAAAAATTGTATTTAACGAAATTTATATTTTTTTAGAACAAAATTTTTTATAACATTTTTAAACAGGGGCCATTTAATTATAAAAATAATACATTTTTTTATAATTAATTTAGTAAAACTTTTTAGTAGTAATGTATTTTAATTATGTGTTTAATAAAATGTGTGTGCTTTTTTTTTTTACTATTTATTTTTATGTAGTACTACTACTCCCAACATGGAACAGACTTTTCCACGATGGGAGTAGTAGTACCTATACTAATAGACAGATCGCAGTGGGTATCACACCTGACACCCGTTGTGATCCTCCAGTATAAGCTATAGAAGCCGGCGGACAGCTGCACTTCTCGCTCCACTACCCGGCAATATACTCAGCTGTGATGTGAAGTTCTCTTCACTTCACAGATTCATATTTCCCGCTGAGAGCTGTGATTGGCCACATAGTGTTGGCCACTCACAGCTCTCAGCGGCATATACGAATCTGTGATGTAAAGAGAACACCTAACATCACAGCGGAGTATAGTGCCAGGCAGGGGACCAGACAAGTGCGGCTGCCGCCTGCTTCTATAGCTTATACCAGAGGATTGCAGCGGGTGTCAGAAATGACAACCGCTGTGATCTGACCTTAACTGCAGGTACTACTACTCCCAACATGGAGCACACTCTGCTCCATGCTGGGAGCTGTAGTACCTCGCAACGGGTGTCAGTCAGAAGGGACACCCAGGCCATCTGTCTATTAGTACAGATACTACAGCTCCCAGCAAAGAGCTCAGTGTGCTTCATGTTGGGAGCAGTAGTACCTGCAGTAAGGTAAAGATCACACCAAGTGTCACTCCTGACACCTGTTGCGATCCTCCTGATGTGAATTTCGGGACTCAGCTGTGCTCATGGCTACAGAGCCGGGAGAGCAGCTGATGCTGAGCAGTAGCTATACGTCATATATCTACAGCCCAGCAAGAACTTACAGTGAGCCTGCAATGTGTATACAGTATACACATTGCTGTCTCGCTTAACCCCTTGCTGAGATGTGTGCTATGCGCCAGCCCAGCAAGTAAAGAGTTAACTTAAACTGCTGGACAGTTTTTGGGGCTGACGCTAAGCCCCAGCTTAATAATGGATTCCATCAATAAGACGGCTTCCACTATTAAGCCTGAAATTCAATTAAAACCCTTTGGGTGGCATACACTATATGCAGCTATCTATAGATAGCTGTATATAGTGTATACAGAAGACAAAGTCCACTTACCTCCCTCGCTCCAGTCCCGGTCTGGTCCGTGTAGCTCTGGCCCTAGTGATGTTATTAGGGGGTGGAGCTACAGATGGGAGGAAGGCTGATAAGGGTGTGAGGCTCTGTTCACATTGTACGTTTTGTATAATGTGAACAGACCCTTCTGTCAGCGTCCTCCCAGACAGGGAGACTCCTGGGAGTTGTAGTTTTGCAACAATTGGAGGCTCTCTGTTTGGGAAGACATTGCAATACGGGCGCTCTCCCCAGCGGAGAGTGCCAATAATGTCCTAACCACTTTTTTGTGTTTTTTTTTTTTTTTTTAATTCTCCTTTCAGATCCGTGTATGCTGAGGATTACGACAGATTCGGAGGACTACTGTGGATGAACTGGATTTTTTTTTCTTTTAATAAAATGGCTAATGAGGGCTGTGTGGGAGTGTTTTTTCCCCCAAAAAATAAATTTTTCCAATGTGTTTTTTTTTTTTGTTTAAATTGAATTTTCAGGCTTAGTAGTGGAAGCCGTCTTATTGATGGAATCCATTATTAAGCCAGGGCTTAGCATTAGCCCCAAAAACAGCTAGCGCTAACCCCCAATTATTACCCAGGTATCCACAGCCACAGGGGTGCCAGAAAGAGCCAGTACCAACAGGCCCAGAGCGTCAAAAATGGCACTCTTGGGCCTAGGCGGTAACAGGCTGGCGTTATTTAGGCTGGGGAGGGCCAGTAACAATGGTCCTCACCCACCCTGGTAATGTCAGGCTGTTGCTGCTTGGTTGGTATCTGGCTGGGAATAAAAATACAGTGAAACCTATGCGTTTTTTTTTTTTCATAAATAAATAAATAAAAAAAAAAACACGCATAGGATTCCTTGTATTTTTATTCTCAGCCAGATACCAACCAAGCAGCCACAGCCTGACACTACCAGGGTGGGCGAAGACGATTGTTACTGGCCCTCCCCAGCCTAAATAACGCCAGCCTGTTAGCGTCTAGACCCAGGAGCGCCATTTTTGACGCTCCGGGCCTGTTGGTACCAGCTCTTCGGCATCCCTGTGGCGGTGGGTACCGGGGTAATAATTGGGGGTTAGAGCTAGCTGTTTTTGGGGCTAACGCTAAGCCCCAGCTTAGTAATGGATTCCATCAATAAGATGGCTTCCACTATTAAGCCCGAAATTCAATAAAAATTTTTTTTTTTTTAAACACATTGGAAAAAAAAAATTATTTTAAAAAACACTCCCCCACAGCCCTCTTTAGCCATTTTATTTAATCCTCCGAATCTGCCATAATCCTCTGCATACACGGATCTGAAACGAGAAGAAAAAAGAAACACAAAAAATTGGTTAGAACATTTTTGGTGTTCTCCGCTGGGGAGAGCACCCATAATGCAATGTCTTCCCAAACAGAGAGCCTCCAATTGTTGCAAAACTACAACTCCCAGCATGTCCAGATAGCATGCTGGGAGTTGTAGTTTAGCAAAAGCTGGAGTCTCCCTGTCTGGGAGGACACTGCCAGAAAGGTCTGTTCACATTATACAAAACGGACAATGTGAACAGAGCTTCACACCCTTACCAGCCTGGCTCCCGTCTGTAGCTCCGCCCCCTAATGACATCATCACTAGGGGCAGGGCTACATGGACCCGACGGGGACAGGGAGCAAGGGAGGTAAGCGGCCCTCCTCTTCTGTATACACTATATACAGCTATCTATAGATAGCTATATATTCTGTATACCGCCCAAAGGGGCTATAGGAGCAGGGAGTCCTGTCAGTCTGGTAACAGGATTCCCAGCTCCTGTATAGTATACACGGGTACACTATGTCCCCCTGTATACTATACGGCTGGGGGAGGTGAATAGTGATGCTGTACATCACTCCTCATCTCCTTACACTCTGTGGACCGGGCGCTCAGCATCAGACCCACAGAGTGGTACCCAGAAGGCAGTGAGAAAACTGCCACAGGGGACAAATTTGGCTGTTTCCACACACCAGGAAAAATGCCAGAAAAACTGCCAAAATGCAGGAAATATCTGTGGCAGTTTTTCCAGGCGTTTTTGCTGGTGGGAAAAAGCTCAGTGGAATCCTAGCCTTATTAAGATATAAGAATATGTGTATATTTAAAGGGGCTGTCCTATCTTGCCCATTAGCTTTTTTGGCCACCTCCAGCCTGTTTGCAGTAGCCAGAGGTGGTTGGGAAAGCTGAAAGCAGATGAAGCGGGGAAGTTACTTATTGACTTTAATGTGAGCTATGCAAATGTCGTAGCCCCGTGTGCAGCAGTTTACGTTAGTCCCAGAGTTAGGCAAACAGAGTGGCCCGCGGGGCTTCACCGTTCGCACAACTAACATTACAGGCAATTGGACTCATGGAATTTGCTTAATCTGCTGCTTTTGGCTTTCTGGACCATCTCCGGCCGACACATCCAAATGCCAGGAATAACATGTTATTTTCCTCACCATAAGCAATACAATATTTCAGCTCAATTTTAAATCTAAGAAAGGTCCAGTATCATTAGCTGGAGTGATCTTGTCTGGTGGAGACCATCAAGGTCATAGAGAATACTTTGTATTCCAGGAAACACTGACTGTTCAGGTTCCCTGTTCTGTTCCTCATGAAAGGCTCTGCATGTGTGACTGTTGTGTAATGTAACGCCAGATGAAGCAGATCGTTTTGTGCATGAGAAGATTCAGCTGACTGTATGTTGTCAGTGTGATAGGGCTGACAGTTCTGTCCTAGGTTGGACACACTTGGCTGACAGTGACCCGGTTGCATTTGTAGAGCCCACCGAAAGAATAAAGGCTGCAAACAATATTCTGGACTGGGTACTAAGTGGTCATTATCAAGAGGGCATGTAAACACATAAACCAACAGGCAGAAGAATTTAACGGTGAAAATCGAGAGGTAAGAAGCCAAGAGATCACAACATGCAACAGGAGTTATAGGGAATGTGTCATCCAAAAATAACCATATTAATAAAGAATTTTTGGTTATTTTTTTTCTAATTTTACAGCTCTATGGGAGAGGCGGGGATGCACGAACGCTACGTCTCCGCCTCTACCATAGGAGGAGGGGGCGTGTCAGCCACGGCGTCATGCTGCGGGTGACACGCCTATTGCACGGGAAGGCCATGGCAGAGCCGGGCCCCGTACAGGAGATTGCAGGGGGTACAATCATTTGGACCCCCCCACGATCAGACACCTATCCACGCCCCCTCCATTCAGGTCTATGAGAGGGGCGTGACGGCCATCACTCCCCCTCCCATAGACATGAATAGAGGGGGTGTGGCGTGGCATCACATCCACAGTCCCGGAAACCCAGAGGTTTCCGAAAGTGGAGACACAGGCCCTCATAGAATGCGGGTGCTGCAGGGAGATCGCGGGGGCTCACAGCGGCGGGCGCCCTGCTTATCCCCCAAGATGTTTTTGCCCAGAATACCCCTTTAACTTTTTGCAAACACAAGTAAGGCTTAGTTCACATTGACGTTGTCTTCCGTCCCATTCAGGGTCCGTTCGGATCTTTTTTTTTTTTTTCTTGAGCAGAACAGACCCTGAAATAGTTCGGAACACCATAGACACTGCCGGGTTCCGACAGACCCTATTCAGTTGAATGGAGTCTGTCGGGGATCCGGTAGTTTAGCGGAGAAAAAAAAAAAAAAAGAGTGCGTGTAATGTGATATCTAGCAAAAATGGCAGTGAGTACAGCCTAGGCACATGGCTTTTATCAAAGCCCCCAATACTTTGATGGAGATAGCCATGCATACTTGCAGCCACTTTATCATTCCATTTCCTTATGGATTGCAGAATGAAAGTCAGGAAGTCATTGTTCTTCCCAAAAGATGAGGGGTCTCTTCCGTAATTTGGGGGAGGAAACTGAAAGTATACTTTCAATGTAACTAAAAAAATTGCCCATATCCCCTTATCTTCATAAACCCATATCCCTTCCCTCTTTGGTTGAACTTGATGGAAAAGTGGCTTTTTTCAATTGTACCTGTGGAACTAAAATACAACATAGATACTACATTAGTATTATGAGCTTGTCCAATGCTGGGTATGCATATAAGGTAGCTGTTGACTGAATGTTCTTTTGTCCTACTATCATCCCATCTATGCCAATCCCAAATACATTAGGAGGGAAGAAAGCTCCTGCCTGACTTGTCTGGCGGCTTATCTCTTGAAGAAATCAGGCAGGTAAACTCCCACGTACCTGATCCTTATGTCCCCCAACATCTGCCATCAGGTGAGAGTTGAAAGGCCGCCATACACCTTAGACATATATAGTCAGGTTTTTTTTTTTTTTATCTTTCTTTTGGATATATATTCAATATTGAAATTTTGACAGGTAATTTTTTCATTTTACATTAAAATTTGACTTTTGTGTCCAATCATAACTGTCAGATTTACTTTTTAAAAAGTAAAAGTTTTTGCGTGTCCTTGAGATGTCACATTTAATAGAATGGCCTGATCCTAAACTTTTGTCACAATAAGACTGGAATACCATCAACGATTCTATGAATGCTGTTTTCCCACTCAAAAAAAACAATGCCATTGTTTTCGATAAGATACAAGGCACTAAGTGTGTGTGTCATTGATTTGGGGATGTGAACAGGCCTTTTTTTTTTTTTAACAAAGTAAAACTAGGACACATGAAAGTCAAGGCTATGCTCAACACAGGAACCTCAATGTCACATACTGCTACTAAAGGTGTAAGTCGTGTGGTAAAAAGTTTAAAAAAAACTCTGTAGTAAACAGTTTTAAAAAAGTAGCCACCTTTAAAGGTACATAGAGTGAAACCCAAAAACCCAATTCTGAGAATGAAGACCTACCACGTTTTGCCATCTTAAATAGTGCAGTGCTGCCCAACCAGTGGTAAGGACTCTTCCTTCTCATAATCTGCGGGGTCCCTAGAGGTCAGTCCTCCACTGATTATAAAAGTGTACCTCTCAGCTTTTAAAAACTTTTGACATGTCCGCGAGACATGTCAAGAATTTTGATCAGTCGGGGTCTGAGTGATCAGACCCAAACCAATTTTTAGAACGAGCAGGGAGAAAAGTGCCACAGACCGAGACAATCCCATAGACTTACATTGTAAGTTTGTCCCGATTAGCACACTCTTCTCCCAGCTAGTTCTACCTATCTGTCATGGTCTGAACACTCAGACCCCAACCAAACAAAACTTTTGACATGTCTCTAATACATGTCAAAATACTTTTTATTTGTTTTTAAGTGACAGTGCCCTAGTTAGTATTCTTTTACACTGCCGTTATGACACAGCAGTGTGACGCACGTCAAGGGAGGTGGGGAAAATAGCGGAAGAAAAAATGCTGCTTGCGCCATCTTTTTCTCCCGCTATTCCCGATAATAAACAACGTTGCCCGACAGACCCCATAATAGTAAATGGGAGCCGTCGGCACAAAAAAAGAAAGAAACTATAATGGCCGTTCTTGACAGGATGCAACTGCAGTGTGAAAGGGGCCTTATTCATATATTTGTCACAGACCATCACTTTATGAGATGGGAATACCCCTTTATGCCATTATACTTCCCAACATTTCTACAGTACTTGCTAATAAAAAACTTTTAGGAGAAGATTATCTAAGCAGATTTTCTAGTTAGGACTCCAAGAAAGAAGCATAATAACCCTGGTCAGAGTTCATATTGGTTATCTTCCATTTTTCACAAATTTAAAGTAACACCTGATAGGGCTGGGCGGTATACCGGTTCATACCGAATACCGAAATTTTTGTGTTGCACGATATGAATTTTAACCCATGCCACAATACCGGTTTGGCCCCTCCCCCTCGGGAATGAATGAATCATCAGCCCAGCACTGTGCTGTCCCCACATCGGGGAACTCATCATATTTGACCCGTGAGCGCTGTTCTGCCCCCCCCCCCCAATTAATTATTATCCCAGCACTACTCACATATCACCCGCAAGCGCTGCCCTCCTCGTCCTCCTGTTTGTTGCGGCCGCCGGCGCTGACACTCTATACCAGTGGTCTTCAACCTCCAGATGTTGCAAAACTACAACTCCCAGCATGACTGGACAGCCATTGGCTGTCCGGGCATGCTGGGAGTTGTAGTTTTGCAACATCTGGAGGTCTGCAGGTTGAAGACCACTGCTCTATACTGTATCCCTATGTCCGGACCTGCTTCCTGGAGACGGAAATGCCGGACAGCCGTCAGCCTATCACCGGCCGCAGCGATGTTCCGCCTCAGCCGGTGATAGGTTGAGCCCACTGTCATGTAAGAAGCCGGCTTCTTACATGACAGTGGGCTCAACCTATCACCGGCCGAGGCTGAACATCGCTGCGGCCGGTGATAGGCTGACGGCTTTCCGACGTCCACGTCCCCAGCGTAAGGCCGACGTAGAAACATGCGTTAAAGTTTTATTTTTGTTTGCCTTTTGCAGCCCAGGCATAGGGATACAGTATAGAGTGTCAGCGCCGGCGGCCGCAACAAACCTGTGATGGAATATATACAGGTATATGAATTTATTGATCACTGTTCATCAATACACGAGCACTGACATTCAACTAGTAAGGACATGTAAATATAAAGACAACAGGAATTCCCTGTGGCATAAGCAGTGTAAGTACTCGTGTGTTCAGTGGGCTGGTAAATCCTCATGCGGTGCTCAGACATGCATTAGGGTTAAGCACACAGGGCGGCTTGTGATGTAGCAGCTATCCCATCACATCCAACAAGAAGAACAAATGATATAGTTAGTTCTGACAACTGTAATGAATGAATGTTAGAATGTGTATGACACGGGGGGATAGTATTATATACTGTATAAAAACATAGTAGATGGGGTTAAAGGCATCTGACGGGAGCAGGAGCCAGGGGTTTACATAATGCTCCATTGCATAATCTCCCAGGGCACAGAGTATATATTTAATGACTGTGCACGAAAGATTATACTGCTCACTCATGGTCACTGTCTGGGGTCATTGGCGTCTTTGTATGATAAGGCGCAAACAAGGCCACACTAGTGAGAAAGTGAGCATTTGTTACTGATTATCCTCATAACTGTCTTCTGAAGCGCTCTATAGAAGTTTGGTGATCTTATTTAGGATATTCAGAAACCCCATATGTAGCACTTTTATAATGCGCTTCTATTGTCAGAATAACAATAGAATAAGAATATATATTCATTTATATAGTGCCATCATATGCAGCACTTTCTATCGCTGGGAGGAATTCTTTCACGTTTCTTTAAAGGGCTTGTCCAGTGAAAAATATCTTATCCCGCCATCGCCATCATCTTAAAGGGGTACTCCAAATGCTGGAGCTGAGGCCTGGAGCTCGTGACTTCATAGCCCCGCCCCCTCATGACATCACACCCCGCCCCCTCAATGCAAGTCTGTTGGGGGGGCGTGACGACTGTCACACCCCCTCCCACAGACTTGCATTTAGGGGTCGGGGCGTGATGTCACAAGCTCTCTGCGTCAGCTCCAGCACTTGGAGCAGTTTGTTCCAAACACTGAGCAGCGGAGTAACCCTTTAAATAGAGCATGTGCCATCCATATTTATTAAGCTACTTTTACTGTTTGTCTCCAACAGTGTCAAGTGTTATTTTTGGATTGCAAATAATGGGAGAAAAAGTTGTGCTCACACAAATTTTTTTCCCGCTACTCACCACTAAAAAAATAACGGGTCAGTCCGGACCCCATCATAGTGAATGGGGTCCATCGGGACCCGTCGGCACCCATTAGGACCCGTCGGGTAATGGGCCTGTTTTTGGCTGGAAAAAAATAAATAAAAAAATAGAGCCTGACCGACCCATTATTGACGGGTCCCAACGGCAGCCTTAGTTTGGGAGCGCCAGAGATGCCTGAGAGCTCGGGTATCTTGGTTGATCCCCTAGAAGTGAATGGAGAATGTGAAGTCTACAGCACGTGCTCTCTCTGAAAGCTGGGGCCTTGTTCTGGAAATCGCTGGGGGTCGCAGCAGTCGGACTCCCCTGTGATTAGATACCTATCTCCTATTTTCTTCATAGGGATTAAGATATTTTTCACTGAACAACACACGTGCTGTATTTTGCTGCATATTTGGGTAGTAAAATCAGCTGTGTATTTTGCTACCTATTGACTTCAATGAGTAAGAAAATACACAGCAGCAAATACTCACCAAAATACAGCATCAAGAAAGAAAAATATAGATAAATAAATAATAAATATTTTTCTATTGACCTGTGAGCTTGATAGTAGAAACCAGGCTACCTTTCATGACAGCCTGTAAGCTGCCGACAGATAAAACAGCATGTTTGCTTATTGGTAGTTTATTTATTTATTTTTAGGACTGACCTGTTCAGCAGCGCATGCCCTGGTTGGCTATGTTCACATGTGCGGAATTCCACGGAAGAATTCTACTGGAAAATCTGCCGAAATGTACTCCCCATTGACTTCAATAGGATTCCGCTGTCCCATTAACACAGTGGAATTTCCGCATCCCGCAACATTTAAAGGGGTACTCCGGTGCTTACACATCGATTAAGGTCGACCGCAGGGCCGGCGGCGTTTGACATCACGCCCCCGCCCCCGTGTGAGGGGCGGAGCGTGACGTCACACGGGGGCGAGGCGTGACGTCACACGCCGCCGGACCTGCGGTCGACCTTAATCAGACCCGGAGCGAACACACTCAGGGGACTGATTACTAACTGGGGTGCCGCGTGCATGATGGCGGGCGTCCCTAGCTGCGGGACTCCCGCGATCAGGCATCTTATCCCCTATTCTTTGAATAGGGGATAAGATGTGTAAGCAGAGAACCCCTTTAAAGTCTTGTCTTTAATTTTACCACATTCCAAGGTGGAATCCCACTGAAGTCAAGGGGGCTTTGAATTTTTTGCAGAATTCTGTGTTTTGAGAACATTGAAATTTAGCTGGAATTCTGCAAAAATTCAGCTGCAAGCTTTGATTTGCGGAATGCTTTCATCATGTGAACATAGCCTTAGGGTGCATTCGTACCACGTTTTTTCAATACAGTTCCCGTATAAGTTTTCAATTTGAAAACCATATTGAAAAACGTATGCATTGACTCTCCATTGAAAACCATATGCCAAACAATGCATTTGGTTGTGAACTTTTTGCGTCTTGTATGGTTTTGTCCATTTTTTCCCCGTACACAAAACCGTAGCCTATCACAGTTTTTGGTCCGGGTGAGAAACCGTAGTAAAACCGTATGCAGTTCCTTTAAAGGAGTAGTCCAGTCCTGAAAAACGTATCCCTATCCTAAGGATAGGAGAGAAGTTTCAGATAGCAGGGGATCTGACCGCAGGGACTCCCCGCGATATCCCGTACAGGCCCCCGGCAGCCCGCGGGAAGGTGGCGTGTTGACAACCGCTCAAAGCGGCCGCTGACATGACCCCTCAATACAACTCTATGGCAGAGCCGGAGCGTTTTGGCTGCCGCTTCGTGCGGTGGTCGTCACACGCTATCAGGAGCCGGGGCCCCCCGTACAGAGAGATTGCAGGGGTCCCAGCAGTCAGACCCCCCGCTATCTGAAACTTATCCCCTATCCTTAGGATGGCTGATCAGTTTTTCAGGACAGGACTACTCCTTTAACATGGGAGTCATTGAGAACTGTATGTGCATACGGTTCCATCCGATTTGCACAATACGGTTTTTGAGTTTGCACATGCGAATGAGTTTGCACCGAATGGAATGAAAAGTTAAAAACGTAAACTTTTTTTTTAAATAGATGCAACCGGACGTCATTTTTCAAACCGTATACGTATTTCATTTTTGTATACACGTTTTAATATGGTTTAGTCCGGTTTGGTGGAATGCATTTTATTCATCAAAAACCTGATACGGGTATCGCAAAAACGTGGTGTGAATGCAGCCTTAAGGTGGGCTCACACCACGATTTTGCTATATGGTTTCGGCATACGGTTTCATAAAAAAAAATTTATGCAACCGTACAGAAAACCGTGCCCATAGACTTCCCATTCAAAACCGTATACACCATAATGTATACGGTTGTCTCCGTTTTTCAAACCATACAGTTTTTAACTTTTTTTTTCCCGGACAGAAAACCGTGGCCTACCACGGTTTTTGGTCCGGGTGAAAAAACGTTCACATCACGTTTTCTCCCATACGGGAGTGCATACGGCAGGGGGGAGCTGAAACCTTGCGCTCCTGTATGTAATTCATTTCAATGAGCCGGCCGGAGTGAAACGTTCGGTCTGGTCGGCTCATTTTTGTGCCGTATGCGCTTTTTCCCGGACCTAAAAAACTGTGATCAACTATGATTTTAGGTCCGGTTGTAAAAGCGCATACGGCGCAAAAATGAGCCGACCGGACCGAAAGTTTCACTCCGGCCGGCTTATTGAAATGAATGACATACAGGAGCGCAAGGTTTCAGCTCCCCCCTGCCGTATGCGCTCCCGTATGGGAGACAACGTGATGTGAACCAGCCCTACCACGGTTTTTGGTCCAGGTGAAAAACCGTATTAAACCTTATACGTTTTTTTTTTTTTTAACATGGGAGTCAATGGGAACCGTACAGAACCGTATGTGTGTACTGTTCCATCCGGTTTTCACCATACAGTTTTTGACTTTCCATAGTTTTTTTTCTTGGAATTTCAACCAAACAAGTGAAACTTTATTCATAATGGAGTGAAAAGTTCAAAATGTATATGTTTTTTTCTTAAAAACTGATGCAACCGGACATCATTTTTCACACCGTATACAGATTTTGTATAATTTGTACACACGTTTTAATACAGTTTAGTCAGGTTTTGAGGAATCCGTTTTTGTTTTTTTTATTAAAAACCTGATACCGAACTGTATTGCAAAAACGTGGTGTGAACCCAGCCTTAGGGTAGGTTCACACTACATTTTTGCAATACAGTTTTTTTTATCAGGTTAAACTGTATCAAAACGTGTGTACAAAGTTTTAACCGTATACGGTTTGAAAAATTATGTCTGGTTGCATCCGTTTTTTAAGAAAAAAAACGTATACGTGAACTTTTCGCTCCATTATGAATAAAGTTTCACTTGTTTGATTGAAATTCCAAGAAAAAAAAACTGTGCAGGGTCAAAAACCGTATGGTAAAAACTGGATGGAACTGTACGCACATAGAGGTCTGTATGGTTCCCATTGACTCCCATGTTAAAAAAAAAAAAAGTATACGGGTAAATACGGTTTTTCACCCGGACCAAAAACCGTGGTAGGCCAAGGTTTTCTGTCCAGAAATTTTTATTTTTTTTTAAACCGTGTGGTGTGAAAAACGGAGACAACCGTATACAATATGGGCCCAGATTTATCAAACTGTGTGAGAGCAAAAATAGAGGGATTTTCCCCCAGCAACCAATCACAGCTCAGGTAATGAGCTCTGGTAAAGTGAAAGCTGATGTGTGATTGGTCGCTGTGGGAAAATCACTCTATTTTTTTCTCTCACACAGTTTGATAAATCTGGGCCATGGTGCATACGGTTTTGAATGGAAAGTCTATGGCCACGGTTGCATACGGTTTAAAAAAAAAAAAAAAAAAAAGGATCCAAAAACTGTATGGTATTAACCCTACAGTGAATCCAATGAGAGAAGACATGTATAAAAGCAAAGAGTACAGTATAGGATAGCAAAGTGCTGAAATACGGATTGGACATCATTTGGATGGATTTGGATTCTTGCAGGCGTGATCGATCCCAACAAGTGCGCCTGCAGCTGTTGCAAGACTACAACTCCCAGCATGCCCGGACAGCCAACGGCTGTCCGGGCATGCTGGGAGTTGTAGTCTTGCAACAACTGACTGGGAAAGACTGATCTGAGCAGAACTTCAGTAAAGTGTGATCTGATCTGCCGATCTCTATGGCAGGTGCATTGGCTGTAGTGGTGTAAAGGATCAGCAGGGGAGCAGATGACCTCACCACAGCATCCTCCATCACTAACACTAAACAGGCCCGCACACATGATCATAACATAAACAGTAAATCATTGTTATTATGACATCATAATGTACATAGACAGTCCTATATATGACATCATAATATACATAGACAGTCCTATATATGACATCATAATATACATAGACAGTCCTATACATGACATCATAATATACATAGACAGTCCTATATATGACATCATAATATACATAGACAGTCCTATACATGACATCATAATATACATAGACAGTCCTATATATGACATCATAATATACATAGACAGTCCTATACATGACATCATAATATACATAGACAGTCCCGATCCATAGACAACAATGACAATTATGCCGATCGTACCTGCTCCCCGAAGTCGATGGCTATATTGGTGATCCCCAGAGGAACCAAGAAGCGGATGAGGGGCCAGTAGGGGGTGAGTGCCGGGAATTTCACCATAGTAGTGGCCGTGTATGGGGGGAGAGGTCACACACCTCCGATGGCCCCCGAGCAGCAGGCAGCCTGCACAGCGACGATAACGGTCCGCATGTGGATGTCTAGCAAGAAATGCTAAAGATCAGGACCATCCCTGCCCTCCCACACAGCAGTGATCTGCAGCCAGGAGGAGGAGGAGGCACGCCACAAATATCTGCTGACAGATCTGCCATCACCAGACAATGGAGAAGAGGAAGAAAGACGCAGCGGTGGCGGATGGCAGTGTGCACACGATGGCTGCGTGCAGTGTGACAGCGATATCAGGAGATTTACTGATCATGTGTGTCACCAGGATCCTCTCCTCCCCCCCGTTATCACAGCGTGACAGTGATGAAACTGGGAGAGCTGCTCAGGGAGGACACCGTGCGGCCACACAGGTGTACAGCAGGGAATACACTTCCCGCCTCCCGCCAGCTCCAGTGACAGTGCGGAGCTCGTGTGAGAGCTCCCCCTGCAGGGACAAGAAAGAAGTACTGTAGTCCTTGTCAGCAGCTACAGATCAGAGCTGTGGGGAGGATTTCATTATTTTAGGTTTAGGGGACAAATTGGGGGAGATTTATCAAAACCTGTCCAGAGGAAAAGTTGCCCAGTTGCCCATAGCAACCAATCAGATTGCTTTTTTCATTTTTAACAAGGACTCTGCAAAATGAAAGACGTGATCTGATTGGTTGCTATGGGCAACTGGGCAACTTTTTTGTTGCATAAGTTTTGATAAATCTCCCCCAAAGTGAAATAATATTAGTCTGAAATAATGTTGGTCGCGAATATTCGCATTTCAAATTTTTTTCACCAATATTGCTAATATATTCGATATATATGCGAAATTCGCGAATATAAGACGAATATTCGTCTATGTATTCGCGAATTCGACTATGGGCAATGCCGCTCATCACTAGTCTGGAAGTCATTTTTAACATGTGCAGAGGCAAAGTTGCCCATAGCAACCAGATTGCTTATTTCATTTTCCAGATGCCTTGTTAACCCCTTCACGACCCAGCTAGTTTTGGCCTTCATGACCCAGCTAGTTTCGGAATTCATGACCCAGTCCTCCATTTTTTCAAATCTGACATGCGTCTCTTTAAATGGGCACTGTCATGAACTTATTTTTTTTATATGTTGTAGTACTGATGTACTACAACATATTTCTAATATACAGTGACCCTGATGTACTACAACATATTTCTAATATACAGTGACCCCCCGACCTACGATGGCCCCGACATATGATGAAATCGACATACGATGGCCTCTCAGAGGCCGGGAGTATTACTTACCCCTCCACGATGCTCCGGGGTGCCCTCCGGGTCCAGCGCTGGTCTTCCGGTGTCTTGTCGGCCCTCTCCGATGACGTCAATATGCTGCTGCGCACGCCATCCAATAGGAATGGCATACGCAGCGGCGTAATGACGTCGCTACGCAGGCCCAGTAAGGCCTTGCGGAAGACAGAAGAGGACCGGAGAAGACAGAAGAGGACCGGAGAAGCGGAGGACCGGAGAAGACCAGGAGAGCCCAGCGGAGGCCCGGGATCACCATCGGGAGCTGCGGGGACACCATCTCGAGCGGCGGGGACAGGTGAGTACAGCTTCCTATACTTTACATTGCACGAATCCCTCAACATACGATGGATTCGACAAACGATGGCTCGTTTGGAAAGAATTACCATCGTATGTTGAGGGACCACGGTTTGGGGGACTGAGAGCGGGGTTCGGGGGGGACTGAGAGCGGGATTCGGGGGGACTGAGAGCGGGGTTCGGGGGGGACTGAGAGAGGGGTTCGGGGGGGACTAAGAGCTGGGGTTCGGGGGGACTGAGAGCGGGGTTCGGGGTAGCGCCATGGCCATAAAGTTTTCGTTTCCAACACAAGCTGCCTCCAGTTGTTTCACCACTACAACTCCCAGCATGCCCTGACAGCCAATAGATGTCAGGGCAAGCTGGGAGTTGTAGTGGTGAAACAGCTGGAGGCACCCTGTATAGGTGAACTAAGGGCAGAAGTGTCAGCCCCAGCAGGATGGTGGGAGCTACTCTTTAAGACTAAGTTTCCACTTGTTTTTTTTTCTGACAGTTTTTGGAATACTACCACTGCAGTTTTTGAGCCAAAGCCAGAAATGTATTCAAAAGGAATAGGACATATAAAGGAAGGACTTACACTTTTCCTCCCTTATGGATCCACTTCTGACTTTGGCTCAAAAACTGCAGTGGCAGATATCCAAAAACTGTAAGAAAAAAAAAGCAAGCGGAAACTTAGCCTAAGTGGTAATAACTTTGGACTGCTTTTACCTGGCAAAGTGATTCAGAGATAATTTTTTAGAGACATATTGTACTTTATATTAGTGGTACATTTTTGTTGATACATGAAGCTATTTTTGCGAAAAACTTTAAAATAATGTGAAAAATTGGAAAATTTTTCATTTCTCTATGTTTGAAACACTCTATTTGTAAGAGAAATAGTCATGCCAAATCAATGTAGTTATTAATTAACATCCACAACATGTCTACTTTATGCTGGCATCATTTGTTATATATTGTTTTACTTTTTTACGACATTAGAAGGCTTATATTATTATGATCATTTTTTCAAATTCTCTACAAAAGTTCAAAATCACATTTTTTGGGAAACAATAACATTTTGAAAATATGTATATATGTGTGTGTATATATATATATATATATATATATATATATATATATATGTGTATAATATACATATATGTGTATATATATATATATATATATATATATATGTATAATATATATACACACATATATATACACACACACACACATATATATATATATATATATATATATATATATATATATATATAGTTATTACCTGAAAAAAAAATTCTGTTCAACAGCTCCCCCTAGTGTCTGGTGAACAAAACATGCAGTAACAGGTTTAGGACACTAGGGGTACAACTAAACAGCACCTAAACAAAAAAAAAAAATGCATTTGCTTCACCCGTAAGTGAAGCATGCAGACGGACACATCGTCAGCAGCTCGGGATGGGTAAGGGACAACGGTGGAAGGGGGACAGATAAGGGACACTGGGGTCTCCTAGAGAGCAGTGTGTGTGTCCCGATCCCGATCAGGACACACACACACCGCTGCTCAGGATTTTTATGTGTAAAACGCTGCCATCAGCTAGTCAGATTTGACTAGCTGATAGGAGCGATCGCTGGGGGAGGAGAACGAAACCCCCCTAGGTCCCGAGGCAAGATGGCTGGCTATTAGTGATAGCCACCATCTTACCGGGCGCAGCGGGATGCCGTGAATAGCGGCCAGTATCTGCATGACGAACATGTATGTCATAGGTCGGAAAAACCTTCCCGGTCATGACGTACATGTATGTCATGGGTCGGGACGAGGTTAAAGATGGAAGAAATAAGTTGATTGGTTGATATGGGCAACTTTGCCTCTGCACAGGTTTTGATAAATCTCCCCTATTTGTTCCTGAGGGTTCCCCTCAGTACTCCTTTATTCCATTCAACCTAAAAACAAAATACTGACAGTAGTGTTTTCCAAACAGCGAGCCTCCAGCTGTCGCAAAAGTACCACTCACAGCATGCATGGACAGCCGAAGGCTGTCAGGACATGCTGAGAGTGGTAGTTTTGCGACAGATGGAGGCACACTGTTTAGAAAACATGTACTAAGAGGCTAATGGCTTCTTGTAGAACTGTGTGTCTGAGATTGAAGGGACACATGGGATGACATGCAATGTACAGCACCTCAAAATATGTTGGTGCTATATAAGCAGGGCCAACTCTGCTGATTGGAGCACCGCTCTGCTTGCAGCAATAAAGTTAGCCAGCATCTGAAGCACCCACTCATCCAGCAAAACCCTGCCACCCCAGTAGTAAGGTGATTACATGAGGAGGAGGTTTGTTACAGTGTGTCATCCCAGTAGTAAGGAGGGGCATGTGAAAGGCTGCAGCCAATGGGTGGGGTCAAGGGGCGGCAAAATTAGCTTTCACCTAGGGTGGCAAAAATCCTTGCACAAGGCCTGTATATAAGCATATAAAAGGTATACTATATCTGATACAACCTATTGTAAATGTGGTGGCCCAGTATGGGAGTTGTTACCCCGTACTCTTGCTGCCCTGTCAGGCAACCTCCCTGCGGTGTCCCTTGGGCCCCCCTGCATCTGTTCTACTGAAATTGTAATTTAAGAATGTTGTATCTTTAAGAAAGGTTAACATGTGATCACCTGCTGCCATGTGAGCTGTCATGCGATTGTTACCCAGAAGGTATCAGTGACCAGGTGACTTAAGGGTGACCGATGGGACCCCACCAGAGTCTTCCCCATAAAAGCCCTGGGAGGAGTCTCTTCTCTCTCTTAGTTCCTGAGTCTTTGCTGAGGTGTAGTCAAGCCTAAGATTGTATCTGGATTCATAGGAGGGATCAAGTCAAGTTTGCAGCCACAAGGTACAAGTCTACAAGTAAGCTAAAGTCACAGCTTAGTCTGTCTCCAGTCAAGTCAAGTCAGTCACTGTCATCTATTGTCAAGTCAACGTTGCCTGCACTAAATTGTCCAAAACCACTTTAAGTCCCAGCAAGCCCTTAAGGTTTCTGAAGTCACTGGTCATCTCCGTGGGCCTGGCTACACTGTATAGACTGTACCTGTACCTGTCTGTCACTCAGTAAAGCTACCATTGTCCGTAACTTGACATCGGAGTCAATATTGCCCCCGTGCCTAGCGCAGGATTCAGCTGCATTCCTTCGGGTGGTATTGAGGATAAACCATGCCCTGGCATCACGAATACAAGGGGTTAATGCCATCTGCACCTAGAGTAAGTGCATCTGCCCTGCATCTCACACCCCATACCACAACTTTTGGCGTCCTACGAACAGGATGTGCGCCTTATTTGACAAGTCCTCCCCCAGTCTGAACTGTGTCCAATATTGTCAGAAAATCGCATGCCGATGCGAATAAAATTTGTGCCAGAAAGTGTACGGGACCTTACCAGTGAAAAGTGTTTTACCCGAGGTGCTTGTGAAATAGAGGGGGAGGTGAGGAAAGGACTGTTATTTGGCATTATGAACTGCAGAGAGTAGGTCTCTGAAAGGGTTAACTTGGTCCAGTGTTTACCGTGTAAACGGTTGCAGCTCCGTCCTGTCAATCCCCAGCGGTGACGCCTCTTCAGTACAGCTAGGAGGAACCAAAGAGCCGTCCTGTGTTGCACAGGGAAAGATTTTGCCAACCGGACCAAAACCGGAAGTTCCCTAAGTCAGGACTCTCAATTTATGTTGCCTCCTGTCCCTATGTAAAGATTGTTGTAGAAGGTGTACCATTGGAGGCGTTGATAGATACAGGGTCACAAGTGTCTACTATACCTAAAAGTGTTAACTTCCGAGTAGTTGGGCAACCAGTCCCTAGACATGGATACTGGGAGCCAACTATTCAGTTGGGAAAGCATGTACTTACCGGACAGGGAGTGATTGTAACTAATGGGAGAGATAAGGGGTCTGCTGAGTTTATATTGGGGATGAACATTATGAAATATGGTTTTGCTGAAATAGTAGATGCCTTGCATGCCTTTCTTTCCCGTCTGTCCCCTTCAGGCCAGTGGGCTGTGCAGCACCACTTGAAAGTTCTACAGGAGGAGCAGAAGTTTGCCAACAAGCAAAGTGAAATCTGCAGAGTACGAGTTCAAGACATCAGGTTGGTGACCTTACAACCCAACACAGAGACCATCATCTGGTGTCGTGCATGTCAAGAATAGGGACTATCAAGCCCTGCTGGAACCTATGCCATTGGAAGATCATCCTCTTGTTCGAGCTGTGAGAAGCCTTATCACTGTCACCAATGGGAAAGTCCCGGTGCGGTTAGTAAACCTGTCGAATTCTGCTACTGCCTTGCCTAAATACACTTCTGTAGCCCAGCTGTACCTCCTAGAGTCGAAGGACATTGTGACAGAACATCTGGTGGCTCGACAGCGTGCAGCTCAAGTGGCCGAAGGATCCAATGTGAGCCCTCCAGAGTCCTAATGGGCGCAACTTCAATGATCCAGCACCAAATCCTCATACAGTGGGGATCAAAAGTTTGGGCACCCAAGGTAAAAATTTGTATTAATGTGCATAAAGAAGCCAAGGAAAGATGGAAAAAAATCTCCAAAAGGCATCAAATTACAGATTAGTCATTCTTATAATATGTCAACAAAAGTTAGATTTTATTTCCATCATTTGCACTTTCAAAATAACAGAAAACAAAAAAATGGCATTTACAAAAGTTTGGGCACCCTGCAGAGTTAATATCTTGTACTGCCCCCTTTGGCAAGTATCACAGCTTGTAAATGCTTTTTGTAGCCAGCCAAGAGTCTTTCAATTCTTGTTTGAGGTATCTTTGCCCATTCTTCCTTACAAAAGTCTTCCAGTTCTTTGAGATTTCTGGGCTGTCTGTCACGCACTGCTCTTTTAAGGTCTAACCATAGATTTTCAATTATGTTGAGGTCAGGAGATTGTGAAGGCCATGGCCATGGCAAACATTCAGTTTACGCCTCTTGATGTAATCCCCCGTGTATTTCGAGGTGTGTTTAGGATCATTATCCATTTGTAGAAGCCATCCTCTCTTTAACTTCAGCTTTTTCACAGATGGCATCAAGTTAGCATCCAAAGTTTGCTGAAATTTTATTGAATCCATTTTTCCTTCTACTCGTGAGATGTTCCCTGTGCCACTGGCTGCAATACAACCCAAAGCATGATTGATCCACCCCCATGCTTAACAGTTGGACCGAGGTTCTTTTAATTAAATTCTGTTCCCTTTCTTCTCTAAACGTACCTTTGCTCATTCCGGCTAAAAAGTTAAATTTTAACCTCATCGGTCCACAGAACTTGTTTCCAAAATGCATCAGGCTTGTCTATATGTTCATTTGCAAAGTTCAAATGCTGATTTTTGTGGTGAGGATGTAGAAGAGTGTCTGTCAGATCTTTCTTGGGGGATTGTGCAGTCAAACGTGGGTTTTGATTAGTTTTTCTCACAATCCTGCAAGCTGTTCTGTCTGATATTTTTCTTAGTCTTCCAGATCTTGCTTTAACTTCCACTGTTCCTGATGACTGCCATTTCTTAATTACATTCCGAACAGAGGATATTGACATCTGAAAACGTTTTGCTATCTTCTTATAGCCTTCTCCAACTTTGTGAGCGTCAACTATTTTCAGTTTCAGAAGTACCCATGGTGCTGATTCTTGGGGCAAGGTCAGATGAGTCTGGGCATTTGAAACCTTTGAGATTGACATCATCTGGTCTTCCCAGATGATGATTGAGAACAATCAATGGCACTGGCAGGTCTCAGCTTTGCAAAGGGGGCAGTGCATGCTATAAATTCTGCAGGGTGCCCAAACTTTTGCAGATGCCATTTTTTTGTTTTCTGTTATTTTGAAAGTGTAAATGATGGAAATAAAATCTAAATTTTGTTGACATATTATAAGAATGTCTAATTGCATACACTAATTTTTTTCTCCCATAGACTTCCCTCATTCTGATGGAATTGCCCATGAAACTTGGAATAATGGAGCCCGACAGCAATGTGAAACTAGCCATAATATGTCATTGAAGTCATTGATGCGCAGGATTAGAAGCTGCAGATTTTGTGATGCAAATTTTTATGTAACCTAATTATTAAACAGAACATCAAATCTTCAGCTTCAAATCTTGCGCATCAAATATGCGCAGGATACTGTACATATGAAAACACCCTTAAAGTAGATGTTTAATTTTTGCTGCGAACCACAGTTCCAGAACTTGAGAAGTTAATATATAAATTTCTGTGATTGGCGTAAACATCAACCAGTGATAGTCAGGACACTGGGAAGTTCCTCCCAGGCCCTAATTGTCCTTGCCAATGGAATCTTCATGTAGGGCAGGGTGTTTTAGGGGGCAGATTATCATATTTATACCTGGTTCATAACCAATGCTAGATATGTTAAAGTCCTGGTTCTGTGAAAAACACTGCTGCTGTATACTTGAGTCCGTGCACCACAATTGGTTGCTGAAAAGGGTGTAAAAAGCCTCTCTGCCAGGTGAGGGATCCAGGTAAGGATAAGGCTGCATTCACACCATGTTATGGGGATACGGCACCAGACAGGATAATTTAAGAACCGGCCACTGACGTAGCCATGCCTAACTCGGCAGGGAATTGGCACAAAGACCACAACACAACAAATCACAGGAAGCAAGGGCGGGACTTAGCATTCACACCACATTTTTTGGATATGGCAAGGGACCTAGAGGGAGAATTTAAAAACCGGATGCTGCCATATCCCCGCCGGACTCACGCCGCACCCCATTCATTTGAATGAGTAAGAAAGTGACTCCGGTCGGCTTATTTTTGACCATATCCGGTTTTGCTGCCAGACTGAAAACCGTGGTCTGCCACGGTTTTAAGTCTGGCAATAAAACTGATACAGACAAATAGTCTAGCCTGGGCTAATATTTATAAATTGAAAACTTTGTCCTTGTTGGTTTTTCTTCTTCATCCAGCAAAAGGTAAACTGCTTGTTCAGAAAAGGGGTTAGAGGAGGACTATTAACAACTGTTCTCATGTACAAACAATATACAGTAGGGCAAAAAAGTATTTTGTCAGCCACCAATTGTGCAAGTTCTCCCACTTAAAAAGATGAGAGGCCTGTAATTTTCATCATAGGTATACCTCAACTATGAGAGACATAACAAGAAAAAAAAATCCATGAAATCACATTTTTAAAGAATTTATTTGCAAATTATGGTGGAAAATAAGTATTTGTTCACCTACAAACATGCAAGATGTCTGGCTCTCACAGACCTGTAACTTCTTCTTTAAGAGTCTCCTCTGTCCTCCACTTGTTACCTGTGTTAATGGCACCTGCTTGAACTTGTTATCAGTATAAATGACACCTGTCCACAACCTCAAACAGTCACACTCTAAACTTCACTATGGCCAAGACCAAAGAGCTATTGAAGGACACCAGAAACAAAATTGTAGACCTGCACCAGGCTGGGAAGACTGAATCTGCAATAGGCAAGCAACTTGGTGTGAAGAAGTCAACTGTGGGAGCAATTATTAGAAAAAGGAAGACATACAAGACCACTGATAATCTCCCTCGATCTGGGGCTCCACGCAAGATCTCACACCGTGGTGTCAAAATGATCACAAGAACGGTGCACAAAAATCCCAGATCCACATGAGGGAAACCTAGTGAATGACCTGCAGAGAGTTGGGACCAAAGTATTAAGGCTACCATCAGTAACACACTACGCCGCCAGGGACTCAAATCATGCAGTGCCAGACATGTCCCCCTGCTTAAGTTAGCATATGTCCGGGCCTGTCTGAAGTTTGCTAGAGAGCATTTGGATGATTCAGAAGAGTATTGGGAGAATGTGATATGGTCAGATGAAACCAAAGTAGAACTTTTTGGTAAAAACTTAACTCGTCGTGTTTGGAGGAGAAAGAATGGTAAGTTGCATCCAAAGAACACCATACCTACTGTGAAGCATGGGGGTGGAACATCATGCTTTGGGGCTGCTTTTCTGCTAAGGGACCAGGATGACTGATCCATGTAAAGAAAAGAATGAATGGGGCCATGTATCTTGAGATTTTGAGTGAAAACCTCCTTCCATCAGCAAGGGCATTGAAGATGAAATGTGGCTGGGTCTTTCAGCATGACAATGATCCCAAACACACCACCCGGGCAACAAAGGAGTGGCTTCGTAAGACGCATTTCAAGGTCCTGGAGTGGCCTAGCCAGTCTCCAGATCTCAACCCCATAGAAGACCTTTGCTGGGAGTTGAAAGTCTGTGTTGCCCAGTGACAGCCCCAAAACATCACTGCTCTAGAGGAGATCTGCATGGAGGAATGGGCCAAAATACCAGCAACAGTGTGTGAAAACATTGTGAAGACTTACAGAAAACGTTTGACCTCTGTCATTGCCAACAAAGGGTATATAACAAAGTATTGAGATTAACATTTGTTCTTGACCAAATACTTATTTTCCACCATAATTTGCAAATAAATTCTTTAAAAATCAGACAATGTGATTTTATGGATTTTCTTTTTCTCATTATGTCTCTCATAGTTGAGGTATA
Source organism: Hyla sarda (assembly GCF_029499605.1). NCBI lineage: Eukaryota > Metazoa > Chordata > Amphibia > Anura > Hylidae > Hyla > Hyla sarda. The sequence continues at coordinate 191,975,800 of NC_079193.1, read as the reverse complement.
CCTTTGATGAAAATTACAGACCTCTCAAATATTTTTAAGTGGGAGAACTTGTACAATTGGTGGCTGACTAAATACTTTTGTGCCCCACTGTACAAATAGGCAAATTGCTGCTGAAAAGCTCTGGCAAAAGCCAGACCCAGACTAGTCACTAACTGCTTTAGGTCCTCCAATTTTCACAGGAGAGAAAGGTTGAACTAGGGACTTTCTCGTGCAATTATTGGTTAGAAGATTAGTTGAAGCAATGTTAGGAATATTAAGCATTAGAACTGCATGAAATGCACCAACTTAAGTGCTATACAAAAATATACATATATATATATATATCCAGCAATTTTTTTTTACACACAGCCACCCGACAATTCTATACTGGGTTGCAGCTGCAACAGCTGTATTGGGACACCACAAGTTATACTGGAAAACTGACCCATTCTGGTTCTGCCACTTAAAATGACCTGAAATGTAAATTCTGAGAACATAAAGGAGTTATGGCTGGAGGACTACTACATTCAGAAAGTGTCTGCATATCCTGTATCTTTTCACTTAATATGCTTTATTACTGTGCTGTTAAATATAAAAAAAAGTGTCTGTATATATTGCATGAAATTTACTCCATGTTAAATATCTGCTGTAGCAATTAAAGGGGTACTCTGGTGGAAAACAATTTTCTTCATTTCAACTGACTCCAGAAAGTTAAACAGATTTGTAAATTACTTCTGTTAAAAAAAATCTTAATCCTTCCAGTACTTATCAGCTGCTGTATGCTCCAGAGGAAGTTGTATAGTTCTTTTCTGTCTGACCACAGTGCTCTCTGCTGACACCTCTGTCTGTGTCAGGAACTGTCCAGAGTAGGAGAAAATCCCCATAGCAAACTTCTCCTGCTCTGGACAGTTTCTGACATTCTGAGGTGGCAGCAGAGGGCAGTGTGGTCAGACTGAAAAGAACTTCCTCTGTAGTATACAACAGCTGATAGGTACTGGAAGGATTAAGGTTTTTTTAATAGAAGTAATTAGCAAATCTGTTTAACTTTCTGGCACTAGTTGATTTGAATTTTTTTTCCCACTGGAGTACCCCTTTAAACCTATCACAGAAAAAAGAAAACAGCATAAACATGAAAACATTGCAGACAGAATAGGGAATAACAATAAGGATAATTCATAAAATAGCACTGAAAATTACATATCTTGACAAAATGCAACTTTTTTCCTCCCTTAAGGAAATGAGCTGCACATGCTAATTATATTTGTATTTTTAGAACATTGTGGTAAGACCAGTGTTGAGTCATACCTTTTAAGCTATAGTTTTGCTTTAGGGGATTCCCACTGAAAACTCTTTAGTAGCAATGCCTTTACAGCATCTCAAGCAATGAACACAAACAAAAATAAAATAATAGTCTATGTAGAACAGTCACTGCGGTAAAATGTATAATCACATTTCAATGGATGGGTAACCATATAAAACTTGGTTTCAATGAGTTCTCCAGAGAGGCAGCCAATGGATTTAATATCATTTACATCATTTGTCCAGAGGCATGGATAAGATGGAGGCTGTTCATCCCCAATCCTGACAGATAATTCATACTGCCAATTTCATTCATCTTCAATAATGTAGTTTGACAGCTGTCATGGTTTAGGGAAACCCAGCCACAGTCTATAGACGGTGCAGAGGTAGCAGTCAGTTAGGAGCCCTGGTGCTTGACCGACCCCAATTTATGTCTGTCCCATAAGAAGACAAATGGTAGACATGGGCCATGTTACACATTTTTTAAGTTACACCTATGCCTTACCTCACACACTATATTTGTATTGCTTAAAAAGAAAAACATAAAACAATGGACTGATGGATACCACTGAAAGTTTTAATCTAATGGCTTTGTCCAAACATAGTCAATGTCACATATAAAAATTGTTAATATTTTACAGTTTATGCAAAAATAATACTGCTTGCAATTTTTTCTATTAAATGGTTTTAACTACAGTAATAAGGGTAGAAAACAGACATTACACTTAAATGGGCACTGTCACCAACTTTATTTTTTGATATGTTGTAGTACTTATGTACTACAACATATCTGTAATATATTTTCATTATTTATTTTTTCATTTTCATGGTGAATTTTATGTTTGAAAACCGGCCACTAGGGGTCTCCCTCCTAGTGGCCGGCTGCAGCACGGCGTGACGTCACACCTGAATTCGGACTGATTGCGGCCGGGCAATCGGTCCTAATTCATTTACACTGTGCTAGCTCCCTGCCTGTCAATCAGACAGGCAGGAGCGAGCGCATTGGCTCCCCAGCCACTTGCTGGGAGACCACTCCTTCCGCACATGTTGCCGCCACTGCCCCTGCACGCCCGCTGCCGGACTCTGCAGTATCAGTAAGTATGGAGGAGAGATGTTTAGGGGAGTTGGTGGTTATAACGGGGGTTGTTGGAAACTGGGGTTCCGGGTTTCAGAAGGGGGGGGGGTGACGGAGGGAATGGGGTAGCGCCGCATGGCACTAACTTATAATTCCTGCCTCCAGCTGTTTCACTACTACAACTCCCAGCAGTAATGACAGCGGGGTGCCCCAGCAGCGGGTCCGCGGCGATCTAACATCTTATCCCCTATCCTTTGGATAGGGGATAAGATGCCAGGGGCGGAGTACCCCTTTAAGTCATTCTTACATACATAACATACATAACATAGGGGATAATATACAATTACAGTAGAACAGATGCGGGGGGGGGGGCCCAGGGGACACTGCAGGGAGGCTGCCTGACAGGGCAGAAAGGGTACGGGGTAAATAGTCCCGTACTGGGCCACCACATTGGCAACATGTAATTGTAGCCTAGAAAAACTGCACAGTGCAATGACTAGTGGTAGTCAACTAAGAAAAAGCTGGGATAAAGCTTTTGCACTATGATGTTGGGTTTTGCACCAAGGTTTCTGTTTGACTTCCCCTCTACAACCTTTATATGGCCAATTTCCCACCCCTTTATTGCTAACAATGCAGTTCATCTGAAGAGAGGAGATCTACCAGATTCTTGCCCCCAGTAGCAAATTGGAAAGGACCAAACAGGATGGTATGGTTCTAAAAGGCAAATTATAGAGAAACATTGTAAACTGGCAATTCTATAATAAATAAATAAAATGATTTATTTATTTATTTTATGATCATTGCATTTCAGAGGGTAATTCTTTTCCCACAGGCCTTCTAATGGGTTTCCCCTTAAAAAAGAAAAAAAGAAAAAGGTAATGGAGGGGAGTTTATTATTGTGTAAATCAAGTTATTTTTACCTCCATTTGCTTGGCATTTGTAATGTGTAATTGTACTACATTTATCAAAGAAGTGCACGTTCTTCTTAAATGGCTTAGTAGCTTAGATGTAGATGTGATAGAGGGTGTGATGCAGGGCAGATAGAATTACCCTAGGGGCAGATGGCATTAACCCCTTGTATTTGTGATGCCAGGACATGGTTTATCCTCAATACCACTGGATCCTGCGCTGGGCACGGTGGCAATAATGACTCTGACACCAAGTTACGGACAATGGTAGCTTTACTGAGTGACAGATGGAACAGTCTATACAGCTTAGCCAGGCCCACGGATGTGACCAGTGACTTCAGAGACCTCAGGGCTTGCTGGGACTTGTAGTGGACTGGGACAATATTGCTACAGGCCACGCTGATTGAAGACGATGTCTTTGACTTGACTGACTTGAATGGAACTGACTATACCCCAATTGTAGTTTACTTGAATACTTGAAGACTTGTGGCTGCTGGACGCACTTGTGGTCTCCTATGGACTCCAGACACACTCTTAGGACTTGACTTGGCTGGACCTCAGCAAAAGCTCAGAGCTAAGCTCAAAGAGACTGCAGAGACTCGTCCCAGGGCTTATATAGGGAAGACTCTAGTGGGGTCCCATGGGTAACCCTAAGGTCACTTGGTCACTGACACCTCACTGGGTTACACTCACATGACAACAGGTTAACCACCTGACAAATATTCTTAAAGGTACAACACTCTCATATACAATACATAGCATAAAACCAGAGGGAACAGGTGAAGGGACCCAGGGGACACTGCAGGGAGGCTGCCTGACAGGACAGCGAGGGTACAAGTACGACTCCTATACTGGGCCACCACATAGACAAGCATGGTACAGGCTGGTGTGAGGTTGCACAACAATTTGTAAAACCAATCATAAATTCCCCCATATTTTTACTTTGACTTTTAAAAAATGTTTTGTACAGTGTAAATGTTCTTTAAGTCAGTAGGAAGAAATATACAGTATGATTGTCACGATGCCGGCTGGCAGGTAGTGGATCCTCTGTGCCAGAGAGGGATTGGCGAGGACCGCGCTAGTGGACCGGTTCTAAGTCACTACTGGTTTTCACCAGAGCCCGCCGCAAAGCAGGATGGTCTTGCTGCGGCGGTAGTGACCAGGTCGTATCCACTAGCAACGGGTCACCTCTCTGACTGCTGATGATAGGCGAGGTACAAGGGAGTAGACAGAAGCAAGGTCGGACGTAGCAGAAGGTCGGGGGCAGGCGGCAAGGTTCGTAGTCAGGGGGGATAGCAGAAGTTCTGGTACACAGGCTTAGACACACAATACGCTTTCACTAGGCACAAGGGCAACAAGCTCCGGCAAGGGAGTGCATGGGAGGAGGTTAGATATAGTCAGGGACCAGGTGGAAGCCAATTAAGCTAATTGGGCCAGGCACCAATCATTGGTGCACTGGCCCTTTAAGTCTCAGGGAGCTGGCGCGCGCGCGCCCTAGAGAGCAGAGCCGCGCGCGCCAGCACATGACAGCAGGGGACGGGAACGGGTAAGTGACCTGGGACGCGATTCGCGAGCGGGCGCGTCCCGCTGTGCGAATCGCGTCCCCAACGGCCATGACAGTGCAGCGCTCCCGGTCAGCGGGACCGACCGGGGAGCTGCAGGGAGAAAGACGCCGTGAGCGCTCCGGGGAGGAGCAGGGACCCGGAGCGCTAGGCGTAACAATGATGAATACCTATCTTCCTATATTTTCATTTTTTTTCTTCATCCTTTGGCTGTGGTTTTTTAATTGATAGAATAACTCAGTGATGCTTGAGGAATATCAGGCAGACAACTATGGACTTTACCAGACCTTAACCTCTTCAGGACATAGGGCGTATGGATACGCCCTGCATCCCGAGTCCTTAAGGACCGAGGGCGTATCCATACGCCCGTGGGAATTCCGGCCCCCACCGCTAGCCGGTTGGGGACCGGAGCCGGATGCCTGCTGAAATCGTTCAGCAGGCATCCCGGCATATCGCCCAGGGGGGTCATTATACCCCCCCTGTCGGCGATCGCCGCAGATCGCTGGACAATTCAGTACAGTGATCTGCGGCAATTCCGGGTCAATCGGGTCTCCAGTGACCCGGTGACCCGGAATTACTGGCTGTTCGGGGCCGTCTCTGATGGCCCCGAACAGCCAGAGCCTGCAGGGGTGAGGTGGCACTGGTGCCACCTCACGATCGCCCTGATTCGTCGGCCGGATTACCGGCCGACCAATCAGGGCGCCTGCTGCGGGTGTCACTCCCGCACCTGCTCCGCCCCTCTTCCGGAGGACGTGAGCGGGTGCGGGACGTGCACCCCGGGTGCTGGGGACCCCGATCCCTGGCGTCAATGTTGGGATCGGGGCCCCAGGAGCAGCGGCGGCGGCGGGACTGACACCATGCGCTGGATCGTTGGAGGTGAGTGACAGCCTCCTGCTGTTGCTTAGCAACAGCTCCCAGCATGCAAAAAGGGCATGCTGGGAGCTGTAGTTATGCAACAGCAGGAGGCAGACAACCACAACTCCCAGCATTCCCTTATGGGCATGCTGGGACTTATGGTTTTGCAACAGCTGGAGGCACATGTTTTCTATGGAAAAGTGTACCTTCAGCTGTTGTATAACTACAACTCCCAGCTTGCACAAACAGCTAAAGTGCATGCTGGGAGTTGTAGTGGTGCATCTGTTGGTTGCATAACTACAACTCCCAGCATGCCCGTTGGCTGTCGGTGACTGCTGAGAGTTGTAGTTTTGCAACAGCTGAAGGCAGCTGCTGCAACTCAAACTGCCAGCGAGAAACTACTGTGAACCCCCGCCTGTGCGACTGTACCCTAAAAACACTACACTACACTAACAAAAAATAAAATTAAAAGTAAAAAAACACTACATATACACATACCCCTATACAACCCCCCTCCCCTCCCCAATAAAAATGAAAAACGTCTGGTACGCCACTGTTTCCAGAACGGAGCCTCCAGCTGTTGCAAAACAACTCCCAGTATTGTCGGACAGCCGTTGACTATCCAGGCATGCTGCGAGTTTTGCAACAGCTGGAGGCACCCTGTTTGGGAATCACTGGCATAGAATTCCCCTATGTCCACCCCTATGCAAGTCCCTAATTTAGGCCTCAAATGCGCATGGCGCTCTCACTTTGGAGCCCTGTTGTATTTCAAGGCAACAGTTAAGGGTCACATATGGGGTATCGCCGTACTCGGGAGAAATTGTGTTACAAATTTTGGGGGGTATTTTCTGCTTTTATCCTTTTTAAAAATGTAAAATTTTTGGGAAAACAAGCATTTTAGGTAAAAAAAAAAATTTTTTTTACATATGCAAAAGTCGTGAAACACCTGTGGGGTATAAAGGTTCACTTAACCCCTTGTTACGTTCCCCGAGGGGTCTAGTTTCCAAAATGATATGCCATGTGGTTTTTTAAATGCGGTATGCCCCCAGAGAAAAATTTGCTTTCAAAAAGCCAAATGTGACTCCTTCTCTTCCGAGACCTGTAGTGCGCCAGCAGAGCACTTTTCACCCCCATATGGGGTGTTTTCTGAATCAGGAGAAATTAGGATTCAAATTTTTAGGGGTATTTTCTGCTATTACCCTTTTTAAAAATTAAACATTTTTGGGAAAACAAGCATTTTAGGTAAAATTTTTTTTTTTTTTGACATTTGCAAAAGTCGTGAAACACCTGTGGGGTATTAAGGTTCACTTTATCCCATGTTACATTCCCCGAGGGGTCTAGTTTCCAAAATGGTATGCCATGTGGTTTTTTTTTGCTGTTCTGGCACCATAAGGGCTTCCTAAATGCAACATGCCCCCCAAAAACCATTTCAGAAAAACGTACTCTCCAAAATCCCCTTGTCGCTCCTTCGCTTCTGAGCCCTCTACTGCGCCCGCCGAACACTTTACATAGACATATGAGGTGTGTCCTTACTCGAGAGAAATTGGGCTACAAATACAAGTAAAAATTTTGTCCTTTTACCCCTTGTAAAAATTAAAAAATTGGGTCTACAAGAACATGTGAGTGTAAAAAATGAAGATTGTGAATTTTCTCCTTCACTTGGTTAAAACACTTACTGAATGTCATTTTGAATACTTTGGGGGGTGTAGTTTTTATAATGGGGTCATTTATGGGGTATTTCTAATATGAAGACCCTTCAAATCCACTTCAAACCTGAACTGGTCCCTGAAAAATACTGAGTTTGAAAATTTTGTGAAAAATCGGAAAATTGCTGCTGACCGTTGAAGCCCTCTGGTGTCTTCCAAAAGTAAAAACTCATCAATTTTATGATACAAACATAAAGTAGACATATTGTATATGTGAACCAAAAAAAAAATGTATTCGTAATATCCATTTTCCATACAAGCAGAAAGCTTCAAAGTTAGAAAAATGCAAAATTTTCAAATTTTTCATCAAATTTACGGATTTTTCACCAAGAAAGGATGCAAGTATCGACAAAAATTTACCACTATGTTAAAGTAGAATATGTCACGAAAAACAATCTCGGAATCAGAATGATAACTAAAAGCATCCCAGAGTTATTAATGTTTAAAGTGACAGTGGTCAGATGTGCAAAAAACGCTCCGGTCCTTAAGGCCAAAATCGGCTCCGTCCTGAAGGGGTTAATATATTATGTTTGTTTTGTTAAGCTTTTATTAAACTTACTACAATAAATCATCGAGTTAGAGTTACTGTGATAACTGTCTGATTTTGCATCTTTTAAATCAATAATTTCCTTTTTTTATACGAATATTCAGACTTTCCAGAAACCCCACCTTTCCTGGTTCTTATTCCATAGTCCTACACATTTGATTCAGCAGTGTTGATTCATTTGTCACTAACCCATTAAATGCTGTGCTCAGAAAGACCATCGTGGACATTTATCATCGTTGCTTTGGTAAGCAAGTTCTGTAGTCATTTTTTTCTTGCTATTGTTTTGCTTATGTGTGACATATTTATCATAATATCACAGGGGGTTGATAAATTTGGCTTACATGAGCAAAAACCAGGAAATCACTTTTAAATACCATTTTTTTAGCACACATAAGCAAAAACCAAATAATGACTACAGAACACCACTATGTAGCTTTGAAAAAAATGTGCATATATATATATATATGTGTGTGTTTATTAAATTTTTTTAACACTGTTATTTCTCCCTAAATGTACTTACTCAGTTTTTTTATTTTATTTGTTACTACTTCTACAGATCTGTATATCCTGTGGACTCCTTCGGATTCGGTGGACTACTTCGACGACCAGCGTTTTTCTTTGCTTGATGTTAATAAAATGGTTAACGAGGGCTTGTAAGGGAGTGTTTTTTTGTAATAACATTTTTTTTAAACCTGTTGTGTTTTTTTTTTTTTTTTTACTTACTGGGCAGGCTTAGTAGTGGAATCTGTCTTACAGATGGAGTCCATTACTAAGCCGGGCTTAGCGTTAGGCACAAAAACAGCTAGCGCTAACCCCCAATTATTACCCCGGTACCCAACACCACAGGGGAGCCAGTACCAACAGGCCCGGAGCGTCAAAAATGGCGCTCCTGGGCCTAGGTGGTAACAGGCTGGCGTTATTTAGGCTGGGGAAGGCCAGTAACAATGGTCCTCGCCTATCCTGGTAACGTCAGGCTGTTACTGTTTGGTTGGTATTTGGTTGAGAATAAAAATAGGGGGGACCCTATGTGTTTAAAAAAAATATTTAATTACTTATTTAAAAAAAAAAAACTCATAGGGTCCCCTATTTTTATTCTCAGCCAAATACCAACCAAACAGTAACAGCCTGACGTTACCAGGGTGGACGAGGACCTTTGTTACTTGCCCTCCCCAGCCTAAATAATGCCAGCCTGTTACCGCCTAGGCCCAGGAGCGCCATTTTTGACGCTCCGGGCCTGTTGGTACCGGCTCTTCCTGGCACTCCTGTGGCGTTGGGTACCGGGGTAATTATTGGGGGTTAGCGCTAGCTGTTTTTGTGGCTAACGCTTAGCCCGGCTTAGTAATGGACTCCGTCTTTAAGACAGCTTCCACTACTGAGCCACTTAGCTTCCACTACTAAAATAAGGAAAAAACACAACAGGTTTAAAAAAAAATTTATTACCAAAAAAACTCCCCCATAAGTCCTCGTTAACCATTTTATTAACATCAAGCAAAGAAAAACGCTGGTCGTCGAAGTAGTTCACCGAATCCAAAGGAGTCCACAGGATACACGGATCTGAAATGAGAAGAAAAAAAAAATAATAATAAAATGGGTTAGTACATTTATTATCACCTGCTCGCACATCTCCCGCCCCGCACGACTACAACTCCCAGCATACCCTTACAGTAAGGACATGCTGGGAGGTGTACTTGTTTGGTGCAGTAGATGTGTGGGCAAGTGACAAGCTTGTCCCCTGCCCCCAGCTGCAGGACTACAACTCCAAGCATGCCCTTACAGTAAGGACATGCTGGGAGTTGTAGTCCTGCAGCTGTGGGCAGGGGACAAGCTTGTCATTCACCTGCACTGCACAACTACAACTCCGAGCATGTCCTTACAGTAAGGGCATGCTGGGAGTTGTAGTCCTGCAAAGGGAGCCCGGGCACACACACAGAGAGTCACACACACACAAACACACACAGAGTGACACACAGACAGAGATAGAGAAAGGCAGAGAGACAAACGCACACACTCACCCATCCAACGCAGCGATCCTTCTCTCCGGGCGCCCTGCGAGTGACCTCACTGACGGAGGGACGTCAGGCCGGCGCAACCGAAGACGTGGGAGCGGAGGCCGGGCACAGTGCAAGTGAAGGCCGGGGGAGTAGAGGGGTGCTGGTGGGGGCGGAGGCTGGGAACAGTGCAGGTGAAGGTCGGGGGAGGGGTTACGGACGGGTACAGCGCAGGTGAAGGCCGGTGGGGGGGTGGTGCTGACGGACCTCCCCCTGACAGACTCCTATATCCCCTAATCACGTCACTGTTCCGGTCGGGTCCTGTGATTGGCTGCTGGTCCTGGCCAATCACAGGACCCAGCGGGAAATGTGAAATGACAGCAGGGGATTTTGGAGTCTGCGGCGCCGGTATATGTTATAAGGAGCCCGGGCTGACATTACAGTGCAGCCGTCTGGGCTCCTCATACTGCCTCCCCACTACCCTCACTTAATAATGATGGGGACACTGATATACATCCCCCCCTTGTCTCACGCCCGTGCTGCTCAGCTCCCGCTGCTACAAGACTACAACTCCCAGCGTGTTCTCACTGTAAGGGCATGCTGGGACTTGTAGTCTTGCAACAGTTAGCAGACAGATGGGAGTTTTGTGGCGCTGGCAGGTGAGAGGGGTGGGATGTAAATCACTGCAGTGTCCCTGTAGCCAAGTGAGGGTAGCAGGGAGATAGTATGTTGGAGCCCGGGTTGCAGTAGCTTTTCCTGCTCCATGTTGGAGCTGGAGTAAATATAGTCAATTTTTACGGCCGTTGCAACATTTTATTGCGCAGCTGCGACTGTCGCAGTTAATAAACACCTGACTAAAGCAAATCCATTCGGTGTAAGGCTCCTTTGGTGTTTCATGTGGTGCTGGAGAGGAGAGAGGGTGACTTCGAGGGTTGACTGTGGTGTGAGTGTAAATGATTGTCTGTCTCTTGTGGGGCCAGTTTCTCTGAGGGTGGCCCAGCACAAGCCTTCTGATATGCTGGGACAGTTCTTTAATATGACATTACTATGTGTGTTTATTTTCTTATGTTAGCCAAATTTTTTTTTGAAAGTCTAATTTTTCCTATGTTATATGTCTCTCCCTGCCGGGTGTGGGCTGTGTGGCTACCCAGAGTATTTTTATGTTTTCTTGCTTTGTAATCAATAAAAGCAAAAATAAATTCTTGGCACACCATCTGTCCTCTGATACCTGTGTATGGCTTTATAGATAGTAGGGCTTATTTAAACATTGTGCTAATTTAATTTATTCCTTCATTGGGACTATTTACCTAATGACAGAAAAACACTTTCAACAGGACAGTGCACCATGCCACAAAGGTTATACAGCCAAAGATTGGTTCCTGAAACATGATAGAAAATTTTCCTTCCGTTTTCTGAATTTTATAGTCATCAGATCCTAATCCTATAATGAATCCGTGGGACAAAATGAACCAGACTGTACAGAGCAAGTCATAATCTCTGGCTTGTCAATCAGCCTGCTGTGTGAGCCGGGAGCATGTTACAGAGCCTGACTGCACAGAGCCCTGCTTGTTCTCACTGCACAGAGCCCTGCTTGTCCTCAGTGTACAGAGCCCTGCTTGTCCCACCCACACTTCCTGTACTTTGTCCCTGCACACAGAGACACACAGGCAATAGCTGCCAGGATTTTTTGAACCAGAAATATACACTTTTTTAACCTATGTATATTACAAATAATCATATGGTTGAAACTTGATGGTCTCCGTGTATGTATGTGTGTTCCAGCATAACTTCCAAATGGCTGGAGAAATTTTAAAGGGTACGCCTCTGGAAACATCTTATACCCTATCCAAAGGATGATGTTAGATCTCCGGCGCGGCATCCCTGGCATTCGGTACAGGGAGCGAACTCCGCTCTGTGCTCGATAATGGGCGATGTGGGCTGTCACGCCCCCTCCATTCACATCTATGGGAGGAGTCGTGACGGCTTTGTAGCAGCCATCATGCCCCCTCCCATATAAATGAATGGAGGGGGCGTGGTGTGACATCACCAACTGCCGCTGCCGGCCCTGAGATCACCATCTAACATCATATCCCTTATCCTTTGGATAGGGGATAAGATGTTTCAAACGGAGTACCCCTTGAAACTTGGTATACATGTTACTTATATGCCAATTCAAAATAAAGTAAAGATATAGCAACCCTAACCCACCCTTTTGTGCATGGCTCTGGGTTTTTGTCTAAAGTCTCATGTAAGTCTATAGAACTTCCGGTACATCTCCTGATCCTGTTAATCTCAGGCTGCAGAGATTGCTGGGACTTTTAATAAAGGCACGCATTACATGATCTTATTGTACAAGAAAAACTATAAGGCATATTTGAAATGTATTACATCTTATACAAGGACTGGGTGACAATGCTTCTAGTGTCATAAAGTTTATCTGTGCTTAAACCCTATGAACCAAATGCTTAAGTCTAACCCTGTCTATTGTTAAAAACATCCATTGACAGCTATAAATTACTGAAGAATGTTATTCATGGGCACACTACCATGTTAAACATGCTTTAGTCTGTTTTGGTTATGTGGTTTAGAAGCTAGTACTCATGGTTTAGCAAGTTTATCATTGCTTTTTAACCACTTCATTACCATGTTTGTTTTGTTTTTTGATTTTTCCTTTTTGAGTGGCCTCATTCAGGAAACCATAATTTTTTTTAAATTATTAACATAGCAGTAAGGGCCTATTATTTGCAGGATGAGTTGTACTATTTAGTGGCATAATTTTAAGGTACATAAAACACATTGATTAACTTCCATACACAATTTTCAGAGAGAGGGACAGGGTACAACCGATACCACAGTAAGGGGGTCCGAGGTTTTTTCTTTTTTCAATTTCAGTGAGTGACTGTCACTCACTGACAGCTGGGGCCACCACAGTATGCAATGATTGACTGACTGTACCTTGTACATTGTGTACAGTCAGTCAATCAATCTCAGACTGTAATACTGCTGAGCAGCACATAAACTGGGTATGTCCACTGCGGTCTGCTCGCCGATGATGGCCCTGACATCACGTGACTTGACCACCTCAGTAGCGCTGTGGCAGAGTCTGAAAGAGGAGCTCAGCGGGGAGTAGCGGTCTGCTGGCTACAGAAGAGGGGAGCAGCATACTAAAAGAACCTGCCCTGAGGAGGACAGCAGACAAAGGTTAAAGAGTTAAAAAAAATAAACAAATATATGACTGGGGCCCGAAGCAGAACTATTATGTGGCATACATTGACAGGACACTGGGGGCACAGAATGAGGACATGATATGTGAAAGGCACAGAACGGGGCATGATTTGTGAGGGGCAATGAACGGGGGCATGATATGTGAGGGGCACAGAACAGGGGCATGATATGTGAGGGGCACAGAACGATGGACTGATATGCGTTGGGTACAGAATGGGGGCATTATATGTGAGGGACAAAGAATGGGGGCATTATATGTCAGGGGAACAGAACGGGGGCATAATGTGTGAGTGGCAAAGAATTGGGCATTATGTGCCAGGGGCACAGAATGGGGATTATACTGTATGTGAGGGGCACAGGACAGGGGGAATTATATGTGAAGGGCACAGGACAGGGGTCATTATTTGTGAGGGGCACAGAACAGGGGGAATTATATGTGAGGGGCACATAACAGGGGACATTATATGTGAGGTGAACATGACAGGGAGCATTATATGTAAAAGGCACAGAACAGGGGCTTTATATATGAGGGGCACAGAACAGAGGCATTATATGTGAGGAGCACATGACAGGGGCCATTGTGATTATGTAGGGAAAAAGGAAGGGAGCTTTATTATAATGTAGGGGGCAAAGGACATGGGGCATTATTATGTGGGGGGCACAGGACAGGGGGCATTATATTTTATATATGAGGGCACAGGACAGGGGGTATTATTATGTGGGGGGACAGGATGGGACATTATTACTATATGTGAAGGGCACAGAGTGATTTGAATTTCAGAGGTATGGTGTATATTATAAGGAAATTCTGGGATGGTACAGTTTTTAAGGGCCTCAATATGTTGCGGTATTGTATTCAGAGGGTACACTGTAAGACAAGTTTATATACAAAGGGTGCAGTGTTTGGTAGTATATTCAGAGGGTACAGTGTGTGGCAGTATTATATTTAGAGGGTGCAGTGTGTGGTAGTATTATATTCTGATGGTACAGTGTGTGGCAGTACTATATTCAGAGAGCACAGTGTGTGGTAGTATTATACTTAGAAGGTACAGTGTGTCAGTATTACATTCAGAGGGTACGAGTCATGTATAGGCAGGGAAGAGGGAAGAACCCTAACTCACCCGCTTTATTATACTGGAAATAATTTTCTGAAACATGCTACACCACTGGCGTCAATCACAACAGGCTAAAAAAAAATCCTTAAGGAGGGGAGGGGGGTTGTAGGGGGTAACACCATTTTCTACCACACCAAACTTTCTACCTTTCTTCTCTGCAGCTCTGTCAAGTTGGATGGGGACTGTCAGTGGACAGCCATTTTCAGGTCCATCCAGCGATCTCTATTTGGATTGAAGTCAGGGCTCTGGTTGGGCCACACAAGGACATTCACAGAGTTGTCCCTAAGCCACTTTTGTGTTGTCTTCGCTGTGTTCTTAGAGTCAATTTCTTCTTAGAAATCGAATCTTCAGCCCAGTCCGAGGTCCAGTGCTCTCTGGAACAGGATTTCTATTAAAAACATCTCTGTACTTTGCTCCATTCAGCTTTTTCTCAACCCTGACAATTCTCTATGCCGTTGAAAAACACAACCCCAGTATAATGCTGCCACCAACAAGCTTCACTGTATGGATAGTGTTGGGCAAGTGATGTACATGGTTTCCTTCAGACATGATGCTTAGAATTGTGGTCATAAAAGTATCATTTTGGTACCAGAAAGTCTTAAAAAAACAAACAAAAAAACAAAAAACTCCCTATGGACTTACCGTATTTATCGGGGTATACCACGCACCGGCCTATAACACGCACCCTCATTTTACCAAGGATATTTGGGTAAAAAAAGTTTTTTACCCAAATATCCATGGTAAAATGAGGGTGCGTGTGTGCGCGTGTATACCCCGATATACCCCCAGGAAAGGCAGGGGGAGAGAGGCCGTCGCTGCCCGCTTCTCTCCCCCTGCCTTTCCTGGGGTCTAGAGCCCTGCTGCCGGCCCTTCCCTCCCCCTGGCTATCGGCGCCGCTGCCCGTTCTGTCCCCCTGACTATCGGTGCCGGCGCCCCATTGCTGGCGCCGATAGCCAGGGGGAGAGAAGCGGCGCCGACAGCCAGGGGGAGAGAAGGGGCAGCGACACCCATTGCTGGCGCCGCTGCCCCGTTGCCTCCCCCCATCCCCGGTGGCATAATTACCTGTTGCCGGGGTCGGGTCCGCGCTGCTGCAGGCCTCCGGCGTGCATCCCCTGCGTCGTTGCAATGCGCTGCACGGCGCGGCGCACTGACGTCATGCGCCGTGCAGCGCATAGCAACGAAGCAGGGAACGCACGTTAGTCTGGTTAGTCTGTCAAGCCCAGATTGGTGGAGTGTTGCAGTGATGTTTGACCTTTTCAAAGTTTCTCCCATCTGCACATAGGATTTTTGGTAGTTTCTTAGTCTTCTCTCTTACCAAGGCCTTTTCTCCAATTACTTTTGGTGAAGTGGACAGCTGTAGGAAGAGTCCTGCTTATTCCAAACTTCTTCCATTTAAGAATTATGAAGACCACTGTGCTCCTGAGAATGATTAGTCCTGCAGAGTTTTTTGTACCCTTTTCTAGATCTGTGTCTCTACTCAATCTTGTATCTGAGCTCTACAGGCAGTTCTTTGTACCTCATGACTTAGGATGTGCTTTGAAATGAATTGTCAGCTGTGAGACTTAATTTACCACAGGTGACTCCAATCAAGGTATAGAAACACCTCAGAGAAAATCAGGAAACATGGGATCACCCTCCAGAGATAAATTATAAGTGTCAAATAGCGTGCGTGAGAAGAGAAAACAGCCGGCACTACTAGAACTAAGCCCCAGAGAGGAACTGAGGAATGCAGCAAAACAGGAGCCGGACAACAAAGTCCTGTAGCGGTGGTGCTCAGCACTAAGACAGCAGCAATTCAGCAAGAAGACAAAAAGACAAAGCGACACTCACCATTCAGGGTAACTTCTTTAATCACTCAGCGGTGACATCAAGCGGGATACAGGCGGGGGAGTGTGGTGGAGGAGGGGCAGCCGGGACAAGTTGTTTTGTGCGCCTTGCGCACTTCCTCCAGCTATAAATTATAGGTGTCATAGCAAATGGTCTGAATACCTATGAACATGAAAAAATTTTCATTTTTCCAATTAAATACATTTGCAAAAATGTCTAAAATGCTGTTTTCACATTATTATTATTATTATGTATTAAGAGAAGATTGGAGGAAACATAACTTTTTTTTTTAGCACAAGGCCTCAACATAACACAAGTGAAAAAGTGAAAGGGTCTGAAAAAGTGAAAAGGACTTACCCATTTCCCATTGTATATGGCCCCCCAGAAACTCCTGAACAGGACCTGGCTCCCTGAGAGGAGCGCGTCCTGTAGACTGCACATGCTCCATTAATTTCTCTGGTAGTGCCAAAGCAACCCAAAAGCTGGACTGGTGCACCTCTGGCCCTCCCATAGAAATACATAGAGTGCGTATAGTCTGGAGGAGATTGCGGGAGATCCCAGTGGACGAACCCACCACGATCAGACACTTACCCCGTTTCACTAGACAACTTCTTTAACGCTAACTCAATTCATCATATATCAGTTGTAAATCAGCAATGACTACATTACATTATATTCTTTTTTTTTTCATATTACAGTTATCAATGTAGAGTATGAACAGAAAAGCAGTGTCAAGCAGAAGAAATGGACATTGAATAGCAGAACTATTGTCACGATGCCGGCTGGCAGGTAGTGGACCCTCTGTGCCAGAGAGGGATTGGCGTGGACCGTGCTAGTGGACCGGTTCTAAGCCACTACTGGTTTTCACCAGAGCCCGCCGCAAAGCGGGATGGTCTTGCTGCGGCGGTAGTGACCAGGTCGTATCCACTAGCAACGGCTCACCTCTCTGGCTGCTGAAGATAGGCGCGGTACAAGGGAGTAGGCAGAAGCAAAGTCGGACGTAGCAGAAGGTCGGGGGCAGGCGGCAAGGTTCGTAGTCAGGGGAGATAACAGAAGGTCTGGTACACAGGGTATAAACACACAAAAACGCTTTCACTAGGCTCAAGGCAACAAGATCCGGCAAGGGAGTGCAAGGGAGGAGACTAGATATAGCCAGGAAACAGGTGGGAAGCAATTAAGCTAATTGGGCCAGGCACCAATCATTGGTGCACTGGCCCTTTAAGTCTCAGGGAGCTGGCGCGCGCGCGCCCTAGAGAGCGGAGCCGCGCGCGCCAGCACATGACCGCAGGAGACGGGAACGGGTAAGTGACCTGGGATGCGATTCGCGAGCGGGCGCGTCCCGCTGTGCGAATCGCATCCCCAACGGGCATGGCAGAGCAGCGCTCCCGGTCAGCGCCGACCGGGGAGCTGCAGGAAGAAAGACGCCGTGAGCGCTCCGGGGAGGAGCGGGGACCCGGAGCGCAAGGCGTAACAGTACCCCCCCCCTTAGGTCTCCCCTTCTCTTTATCGGGTAACTGCCTCCCCTGGGATGAGGACACCGGGAAAGGATGGAGGGACTCCTCAAGGGCAGGCAGAACCGCAGGAGTAGGAATGGGGAAAGAGGGCAGAGGGCGAGACCTGGCACGGGGCAGTGTGACACCAGGACGAGGGCCATGCGGGGACACAGGGGCTTGCCTGATGGGACTGGGAGGGGGGGAGAGGCATTTCCTGTGGCAGGCAGAGTCCTTAATGACCTTAGGGGGACCGGATAGAGGAGGAACCACAGGGTCACGGCAGGGAGTACTGGGAACCGGTAGAAGGCAGTCCTTGGAACAAGAGGGACCCCAACTCTTGATCTCCCCAGTGGACCAATCCAGGGTTGGGGAATGGTGTTGAAGCCAGGGAAGTCCAAGGAGAATTTCCGAGGTGCAATTGGGGAGGACCAAAAGTTCAATCCTCTCGTGATGAGATCCGATGCTCATAAGAAGGGGCTCCGTGCGGAAACGTATGGTACAGTCCAACCTGGCTCCGTTGACCGCGGAAATGTGGAGTGGCTTGACAAGACGGGTCACCGGAATACGGAATTTATTCACAAAGGACTCCCGAATAAAATTCCCAGAAGCTCCAGAGTCCAGGCAGGCCACGGCTGAGAGGGGAGAGCTGGCTGAAGTGGAAATCCGAACAGGTACCGAGAGACGTGGAGAAGCCGACTTGGCATCAAGAGACGCCACACCCACGAGAGCTGAGTGCGAGCGTGCGTTTCCCAGACGTGGAGGACGGATTGGGCAATCCACCAGAAAATGTTCAGTACTGGCACAGTACAGACAAAGATTCTCTTCCTTACGGCGATTCCTCTCTTCCAGGGTCAGGCGAGACCGATCCACTTGCATGGCCTCCTCGGCGGGAGGCCTAGGCGCAGATTGCAGTGGAGACTGTGGGAGAGGTGTCCAGAGATCTAAGTCCTTTTCCTGGCGGAGCTCTTGATGCCTCTCAGAAAAACGCATGTCAATGCGAGTGGCTAGATGAATGAGTTCATGCAGGTTAGCAGGAGTCTCTCGTGCGGCCAGAACATCTTTAATGTTGCTGGATAGGCCTTTTTTAAAGGTCGCGCAGAGAGCCTCATTATTCCAGGATAGTTCAGAAGCAAGAGTACGGAATTGAATGGCGTACTCGCCAACAGAGGAATTACCCTGGACCAGGTTCAGCAGGGCAGTCTCAGCAGAAGAGGCTCGGGCAGGTTCCTCAAAGACACTTCGAATTTCCGAGAAGAAGGAGTGTACAGAGGCAGTGACGGGGTCATCGCGGTCCCAGAGCGGTGTGGCCCATGAGAGGGCTTTTCCAGACAGAAGGCTGACTACGAAAGCCACCTTAGACCTTTCAGTAGGAAACTGATCCGACATCATCTCTAAGTGCAAGGAACATTGCGAAAGAAAGCCACGGCAAAACTTAGAGTCCCCATTAAATTTGTCCGGCAAGGACAGGCGGAGGCTATGATTGTTGCTGCTGTAGCTGCGACTGTACTTGCTGTAGTTGTGACTGGAGTTGCTGTGTCATGGTAGTCAAGTACGACAGCTGGTGATCTTGTTGCGCTATCTGTTGCGACTGCTGGGCGATCTGACGAGCTTGCTGGGCGACCAGCGTAGGGAGGTCAGCGACCCCTGGCAGAGGAACTTCAGCGGGATCCATGGCCGGATCTACTGTCACGATGCCGGCTGGCAGGTAGTGGACCCTCTGTGCCAGAGAGGGATTGGCGTGGACCGTGCTAGTGGACCGGTTCTAAGCCACTACTGGTTTTCACCAGAGCCCGCCGCAAAGCGGGATGGTCTTGCTGCGGCGGTAGTGACCAGGTCGTATCCACTAGCAACGGCTCACCTCTCTGGCTGCTGAAGATAGGCGCGGTACAAGGGAGTAGGCAGAAGCAAAGTCGGACGTAGCAGAAGGTCGGGGGCAGGCGGCAAGGTTCGTAGTCAGGGGAGATAACAGAAGGTCTGGTACACAGGGTATAAACACACAAAAACGCTTTCACTAGGCTCAAGGCAACAAGATCCGGCAAGGGAGTGCAAGGGAGGAGACTAGATATAGCCAGGAAACAGGTGGGAAGCAATTAAGCTAATTGGGCCAGGCACCAATCATTGGTGCACTGGCCCTTTAAGTCTCAGGGAGCTGGCGCGCGCGCGCCCTAGAGAGCGGAGCCGCGCGCGCCAGCACATGACCGCAGGAGACGGGAACGGGTAAGTGACCTGGGATGCGATTCGCGAGCGGGCGCGTCCCGCTGTGCGAATCGCATCCCCAACGGGCATGGCAGAGCAGCGCTCCCGGTCAGCGCCGACCGGGGAGCTGCAGGAAGAAAGACGCCGTGAGCGCTCCGGGGAGGAGCGGGGACCCGGAGCGCAAGGCGTAACAACTATCACTGTACATTATTAGTATTATAGAACTTACTATGTTACCTCTGTGCAGTAAAAATAATCTACATTAAACTTTGCAGGTTTATATAATGACATACTTCAGATTTTAAAAGGAGTATGATGAATTCTAATATGGTAATATGCAGATATTTTCTCATGCTTACCCAACTGGACACTAGCTAACTTTGCTGATTTGTCTAAGACTACAGTATATTTCTAAAAGCAAACAATTATTCACTGTATTTTGAGCTATTTCTTTTCTTAACAGAAATGTTTTAACCTCTTAAAGGGGTGGCCTCTCCATTGGAAAAATACCCCATATGAGCATACCCTTAGGGTAGGGAATTAGCTATAGAAGCAGGACAGAAAGCTAAGTCTTTGCCCTTTGTGAGGCAGGCCTATGACTCTAGTGGACGTTTTATATTTACACAACCTTATTTTACATGGAAACAGTCTTTGCAGGATGTTTAATATTGCTTTTTTAAGCTTTCTGTTCTTGAGGACAGGAACTGCTTTTTATGAGATATAGTTGTTGAATTCGAACCAAACCAAAGTCACCAATTACGCTCAGCCTGTAAACCAGAGTGAATATGGTTAAAGCTGGATGTTTCTTAGTTCACAGCTACACCACAGATTGGCATAATCTGAACGTAATAGTAGTTTAGAATTATAACATTTTGTCATTAAATGAAACTGTATCCTGACAATAATATACAATTCTATGGACATAAAGTAACTATGTAACTATGTAACATGTGGCAGTATCATATATTAGATATACAGAATAATTCCAAAAGACTATATATGTGGTTTAGAAAACAAAGTAATTAAAATTGATCTGGTTCTGAAATGAAATGACCTAGATTTTACCTGTGGCAAGTACTACATATTAGAAATTCATTATAATCTATGTCAATCCCTTCATTTCCATCCAGACTCTGCTATATTTGCCATTAGGCACCTGTGGGCCTTTGCCTAGTGCAGCAGTGTAGAGGGGCAGCATTCAGATTGATAAAACATTATGAATATCTTTGATGTAGCTGCTGCAGCTATGCTGTGACCTGGAGAAAAAAATGTCAATTGTGCTCCCTTCGGGTAAATTCACATGGGTCAGAACAGCTGCAAATTTTACCTACAGATTGTTGTAAATGTGTGATTAATTTCGCCACTTTCTGTGTATAGGAGTGAGATCCACTGTTAATCTGCAACAACATGTGGTTTTGAAAAAAAGTGGGCATGGCTTAACCCCTTAAGGACCCAGCCATTTTACACCTTAGGATCCGGCCATTTTTTGCACATCTGACCACTGTCACTTTAAACATTAATAACTCTGGAATGCTTTTAGTTATCATTCTGATTCTGAGACTGTTTTTTTTTGTGTGACATATTCTACTTTAACATAGTGGTAAAATTAAGTGGTAACTTGCATCTTTCTTGGTGAAAAATCCCAAAATTTCATGAAAAATTAGAAAATTTAGCATTTTTCTAACTTTGAAGCTCCCTGCTTGTAAGGAAAATCGATATTCCCCAAAAATTTTTTTAATTCACATATACAATATGTCTACTTTATGTTTGCATCATAAAATTTACGTGTTTTTTTTACTTTTGGAAGACACCAGAGGGCTTCAAAGTTCAGCAGCAATTTTCCAATTTTTCACAAAATCTCCAAACTCACAATTTTTCAGGGACCAGTTCAGGTTTGAAGTGGATTTGAAGGGTCTTCATATTAGAAATACCCCACAAATTACCCCATTATAAAAACTGAACCCCCCAAAAGTATTCAAAATGACATTCAGTCAGCGTTTTAACCCTTTAGGTGTTTCACAGGAATAGCAGCAAAGTGAAGGAGAAAATTCACAATCTCCATTTTTTACACTCGCATGTTCTTGTAGACCCAATTTTTGAATTTTTACAAGGGGTAAAAGGAGAAAATGTATTGTTATTTTTGTAGCCCAATTTCTCTCGAGTAAGCACATACCTCATATGTCTATGTAAAGTGTTCGGCGGGCGCAGTAGAGGGCTCAGAAGCGAAGGAGCGACAAGGGGATTTTGGAGAGTACGTATTTTTAAAATGGTTTTTGGGGGGCATGTTGCATTTAGGAAGCCCCTATGGTGCCAGAACAGCAAAAAAAAACACATGGCATACCATTTTGGAAACTAGACCCCTTGAGGTACGTAACAAGAAATAAAGTGAGCCTTAATACCCCACAGGGGTTTCACAACTTTTGCATATGTAAAAAAATTTTTAAAAAAATTCACTAAAATGTGTGTTTCCCCCCAAATTTCACATTTTTGCAAGGGTTAATAACAGAAAATACCCCCAAAAAATTGTAACCCCATCTCTTCTGAGTATGGAGGTACCCCATAAGTTGACCTGAAGTGCACTACGGGCGAACTACAATGCTCAGAAGAGAAGGAGTCATATTTGGCTTTTTGAGAGCAAATTTTGCTCGGGGGGCATGTCGCATTTAGAAAGCCCATATGGTGCCAGGACAGCAAAATAACCCCCACATGGCATACCATTTTGGAAACTAGACCCCTTGAGGAACATAACAAGGCGGAAAGTGAGCATTTACCCCCCCCCCCCCCACTGGTGTCTGTCAGATCTTTGGAACAGTGGGCTGTACAAAATTTTTAATTTGCACAGCCCACTGCTCCAAAGATCTGTCAGACACCTGTGGGGTGTAAATTCTCACTGCACTCCTCCTTACATTCCGTGAGGGGTGTAGTTTCCGAAATGGGGTCACATGTGGGGTTTTGTTTTTTTTGCGTTTGTCAAAACCGCTGTAACAATCAGCCACCCCTGTGCAAATCACCCCAAATGTACATGGTGCACTCTCCCTTCTGGGCCTTGTTGTGCGCCCCCAGAGCACTTTGCGCCCACATATGGGGTATCTCTGTGCTCGGGAGAAATTGAATTACCGCTTATGTGGCCCTAAACTGTTGCCTTGAAATACGACAGGGCTCCAAAGTGAGAGCGCCATGTGCATTTGAGGCCTGAATTAGGGATTTGCTAGGGGTGGACATAGGGGTATTCTACGCCAGTGATTCCCAAACAGGGTGCCTCCAGCTGTTGCAAAACTCCCAGCATGCTTGGACAGTCAACGGCTGTCCGGCAATACTGGGAGTTGTTGTTTTGCAACAGCTGGAGGCTCCATTTTGGAAACAGTGGCGTACCAGACGTTTTTCATTTTTATTGGGGAGGGGAGGGGGGCTGTGTAGGGGTATGTGTATATGTAGTGTTTTTTACTTTTTATTTTATTTAGTGGTAGTGTAGTGTAGTGTAGTGTAGTGTTTTTAGGGTACAGTCACATGGGCGGGGAATTACAGGGAGTTTCCCGCTGCGAATTTGACCTGCCGCGCAAAATTTGCTGCATCGCAAACTTGCAGCCTGATACTCACTGTAAGCCCCCTGCCCATGTGAATGTACCCTGTATATTCACAGGGGGGGGGGGTACCTCCAGCTGTTGCAAAACTACAACTCCCAGCATGCACAGTCTATCAGTGCATGCTGGTAGTTATAGTTTTGCAACAGCTGGAGGCACATGGGTTGGGAAACAGACAATGTTTCCCAACCAGTGTGCCTCCAGCTGATGCAAAACCACAACTCCCAAACATTCTCAGGCATGCTGGTAGTAGTAGTTCGGCAACATCTTTAGAGCCAGATGTTGCCAAACTACAACTCCCAGCATGCTTGGAGTTTAGTTTTGCAACATCTGGAGGACTACAGTTTGCAGACCACTAATACAGTGGTTCTCAATCTGTGCCCTTCCAGATGTTGCAAAACTACAACTCCCAGTATGACAAAACTGTCCAGGCATGCTGGGAGTTGTAGTTCTGCAACATCTGAAGGGCCAGATGTTACAGAACTACAACTCCCAGCATGCCTGCACAGTAAGGGCATGCTGAGGATGTGTAGTTTTGCAACATCTGGAAGGGCACAGTGGTCCCAAAACTGTGGACCTCCAGAAGTTGCAAGACTGCAACTCCCAGCATGCCCAGACGCCAAAGGCTGTCTGGGCATGCTGGGAGTTGTAGTATACAGGGTCCCAATACAGCAATGCATGTCGCTTTACGGCAACGTGCATTGCTGTAAAGGGCCCGACCGCGGCTGAAGATCTGCTCACCTGCCGCCGCCACCGTCTTCACGCCGGGATCCGGGTCTTCAGGGACGAGGTAAGTACCGGGGCCGGTCCCCAGCACTCCCCCGTCCCCCGCCGCATCCTCCGGTCTTCCTCCCGTCCTCTCCGGACTTCAAGGGGCCGGGCAGGGCGGGAGGAAGTAACCCCACCCCCCCTGCGATTGTTCGGTTAGTTAACCGAAGAATCGCAGGGGATCAGAGGAGGTGGCAGGCTTGCCACCTCGCTCCTATTCCTTTACATGGTCCTGGCTGTCTGTCACAGCCGGGATCATGCTAAATTACTGTGCGGTCGGGTCCCAGAGACCCGATCAGCCCAGTATCGCCGTAGATCGCAAGGGCGATTTCCCTTGCGATTTGCGGCGATCGCCGACATGGGGGGCCTACATGGCACCCTCGGCGTTTGCCCTGGATGCCTGCTGAAGCATTTCAGCAGGCATCCGTTTCCGATCTCTGCCCGACGCGCGGCAGGGACCGGAAAACGCAAGGACGTACGGGGACGTCCTGGGTCCTTAAAGCCCAGGGTGCGGGGACGTCCCCGTACGTCCTGGGTCCTTAAGAGGTTAAAAGGGTACTTCGGTGGAAAACATATTTTTTTTATGTTTTTTTAAGTCAACTGGCTCCAGAAAGTTAAACAGATTTGTAAATTACTTCTATAAAAAAAATGTTTTCCTTTCAGTACTTATTAGCAGCTGTATATTACAGAGGAAATTCTTTTCTTTTTGGATTTCTTTTCTATCTGTCCACAGTGCTCTCTGCTGACACCTCTGTCCATGTCAGGAACTGTCCAGAGCAGGAGAAAATCCCCATAGCAAACCTCCCCTGCTCTGGACAGTTCCTGACACGAATAGAGGTGTCAGCAGAGAGCACTGTGGACAGACAGAAAAGAAATTCAAAAAGAAAAGAATTTCCTCTGTAGTATATAGCTGCTAATAAGTACTGGAAGGATTAAGATTTTTTAACAGAAGTAATTTACAAATCTGTTTAACTTTCTGGCACCAGTTCATTTAGAAAAAAAAAATTCCACCGAGTACCCCTTTAAATACACATTTTTGGATTAAAAGTAAATTAAGTCATAACATCATCTAAACTTTGACTAAGCAGCCTAAATATTCTCCAGATTTTCATGCTGCCTGGACCACTGGTAAAAATCTGATTGACTCTTAGACTGTCTAGTGTAAGTTCACACTGTCTAGGAACTGTGTGTATTTCCACAGTATGCATGAAAATAAGCATTAACGTGTACACATGCGGAATGCATATGCTCTGGGATATTAAAGTAAGCTTACTTCATGGACTGTGAGCCCTTGAGATGAGTCTGCTGTCGCTGTCTCCACCAACCCAGGAATGATTGACAGGCTTCTTTCTATGCCCAGTACACTGCAACATAGGTGAAAAGGGCATGTACATGATCAATAGTGTATGTGTCATTTAAAGGCACAATTGATGTGTGAGGTAGGTGTAGGGAATCTAATTGGCACTGCAAGACAATCATGTGATGCTGATCAGTTAATATGACAGTGGAAGCTTAGGCAGGCTGTATTATCAGAGTATTGCATTGCATTGATCAATATAAGCAACCCACTGATTGCTTGTAATGGGAACATAAAGACATAAAAAACCTTTATAAAAATTGAAATCACACCATTTTTTTTACCCCGTAAGGACGCAGCCCTTTTTCACCTTAAAGGGGTACTCCAGTGCTTACACATCTTATCCCCTATCCAAAGGATAGGGGATAAGATGCCTGATCACAGGAGTCCCGCAGCTGGGGACGCCCGTGATCATGCACGCGGCACCCCGTTTGTAATCAGTCCCCGGAGCGAGTTCTCTCCGGGTCTGATTATGGTCGACCGCAAGGCGGGCGGCGTGTGACGTCACACTCCACCCCTCAATGCAAGCCTCCGCCGGCCCTGCGGTCGAGCGTAATCAGCGTGTTCGCTCCGGGGGCTGATTACAAACGGGGTGCTGCGTGCATGATCACGGGGGTCCAGGACTCCCGCGATCAGGCATCTTATCCCTTATCCTTTGGATAGGGGATAAAATGTGTAAGCACCGGAGTTCCCCTTTAAGGACTGAGCCCTTTTTCGCAATTCTGACCACCGTCGCTTTACGAATTAATAAATTGAAAACGCTTTTACCGAATATTCTGATTCTAAGATTGTTTTTTCGTGACATATTCTACTTTATTTTGGTGGTAAATTTTCGGCGTTACTTGCATCCTTTTTTGGTGAAAAATCCCAAAATTTCATGAAAATGTTGCATTTTTCTAACTTTGAAGCTCTCTACTTGTAAGGAAAATGGATATTCACAATAAATGTTATTTTTATTCACAAATACAATATGACCACTTTATGTTGGCATCATAAAATGGACATATTTTTGCTTTTTGAAAAAATTACAGGGCTTCAAAGTAGAGCAGCAATTTTCAAAAATTTCATGAAAATTGCAAAATCTGAAGGGACAGATGTTACAGAACTACAACTCCCAGCATGCCTGGGCAGTCTAGGCATGCTGAGAGTTGTAGTTTGGCAACATCTGGAGAGCTACCGTTTGGGCACCACTGTAACAGTGGTCTCCAAACTGTGACCCTCCAGATGTTGCAAAACTACAACTCCCAGCATGGGGGGGGGGGGTCTCAGGACCCCCCTGGGCGATGTGCCGGGATGCCTGCTGAATGATTTCAGCAGGCATCACTGGTCCGGTCCCCAACCCGGCTGGCGGCGGGGACCGGAATTCCCACGGGCGTATGCATACGCCCCACTTCCTTAAGGACTTGGGATGCAGGGCGTACGCCCGGCGTCCTGAAGATTTTAAAGAAAGGATGTAAACAGACTAAAAAAAACATATTTGGTATTGCTGAGTGCCTAACTGACTGATCTATTAAAATATAATATTTATTATCCCACATGGTAAACTGAGTATGCAAAATAAATAAATTAATAATAATTAAATATGGTAAAATTAAAGTTGTCATTACAAACAACAATAAATGCCCTCATATGACTCTGTAGATCGAAAGAGTTGCGGGTTTCAGAAGGCGAGGAGGAAGGAGTGGAAAAAAAACAACAAAAAAATAATTTTTTAGAAAAATCAATTTCTATTATTAGATATCTGACATTGTTTTCAGTGGTATTGCCCCTTAATGTTCCTTGACTGCTGATTTCTGTGTCCACCTTATGCAGAGTCGAGTTCTTGTGTGGTTGCCCAGAGCGCATTGTACCAGCTGCTATGCCGAATTTAGTTGACTGAAGTATTATAAGGTTTGCTGGACAGTAAAATGTGTTTCAAGTGCTGAAGGCCTATAGAACCGTATTTTCTACAGTACATGCAGTATGTTTTTTTTTTCTGTCACAACATGCATTCATGGAGTTTTCAATGTGCAGAGGGTTACATTTTGGTAAAATTGTCTTGCATTGCGTTTTCCAAATGTACATAGAGTAGAAACTAGTTGCTGACAGGAACAGGGAATTCTAGCCCATTGGTGCAGGAGTTGTCCCAAATCTAACCCCCTAGAGAAGAGGTAATTTTATTCTGGATCTTATTTAGTTAGTTAGTTGAGCCATGACCAGAGTCAGAAAAGTATGTATGCTAGCCAGCTACTCTCACTTATTCGTGAAGACTGAGTGTGGTGAGTTTAACGTATAGCGAAGGCTACTTTTACATATGTGCGTCATCAGTTTATTGTTCCCTCCAGCGCTGCATAAAATGCACTGGAGGAAAAATGAAGCAAGAACTGATCCCATTCATTTGAATGGGACAGATCACAATCATCTGGCATCTCAGTTTAGACGCCAGATGATTGGGCTTGCTGGACCGGCACAAACAATAATGCCGGATGTTAGACAACTGATGCCAACTGAAACTTCTGGCATCAGTTGAGGCATCAATTGTGGCCTCAGTTGTGGTACGTTTTGCCCAGTTTTGCCGGAGCCAGACACCGGATATATGTAACTCCAGCCCAATAGTCAGGCATACCTCCAACAAATTCACAGTTTCACTTGTTCTATCTTGTTCACTAGTTCTATCTACAATCAAAATCCAGTCTGTTGCCTAGTGGGTCCAACTGCAAAGGTTAATTGACTCTTCAGAAAACTCCCAAAAGAGGTTAACACAAAGATAAAATGTGCCACGGTCTTGTGTTGTGAATGCACCATTGAAGCGTTGTGCCTCAGTTTTCCATAGAAGTGAGTGGAGATATCACTGGTTACAAGAGGCTGAGACTACAGAGAGTAAACCCCTGGATTATATACTTCAGCACAGATACCAGAAACCAGCAGTGCGATCAGTCAGGTCCCCTAGTGGTACAATAAAGTAAAAATAGATGTAAAAAACACAATAAATAAATATAAATAAACTTTCTCTCTCTCTCTATCCATATACGGTATATATATATACACACACACCCACACACACACACACACACACACATATATATTTGGTTTTCCTGAATCTGTTAGAACCCAAGTAGTATAATGGTCACTTAATTTTACCTGCACGATGAATGCTGAAATAGAATAAATAAAAAAAAAGTGTAAAAAATTACATCTTTTTGTTAATCCTGCCCTTGTAAAAATAAAAATAAATAATTAAAAAAAGCTATTAAAATGTACATGTACCCCAAAATGCTAACACTGAAAACACCAACTCATCTGGCACAGAACAAGTCCTAACACAGCATGTCAGTGAAAAAAATGACTCTCAGATTATGACAATGCACTGACATGTTTTTTTTACAACAAAAAAAAGTTTTGTAGTGTAGTTGTAATAAGCCCTATTAATCTTCATAACAACATTCAAAATACATTAAGTGCTTTTTCATATCTGAGAGGTGGAACAATTGTAGCAAGTGCAATGCTCTGCAGTAGTTTTGGGTCGTGAACTGGGAGTGCTGTGGGAGGGGAGTAGACAGGGTGGAAGGACTGTGAGGCTAGGTAAAAACGCCAATAAAATTCTGCCGCATGGCGTTTTTTTGTGAAAAAACACTGCGGCCAGATGTTAGCTGCAAGTCAATAGGGAACTGCAAAATGCCAGATCACTTGGCGTTTTTCAGTTTTTTTTTTTGTTTTTTTTTATCCTTTTGGCGTTTTTCTGCTATTTTGGACTCCTTGGAAGTTTTTCAAAAAGACCTATTGTTCAGACTTTGGCATTTTTTCTGGAAAATCTTGGCGTTTTCTTCCCATAGAAGTCTCTGGGAGTGAAAAAACGCCAAGAAAAATGCTCTGTGTTTTTTTTTTTTTGCTTTGGCGTTTTTGCAGGCGGTTTGCAGACTTTAGTGATCCAAAAAAAGCGATGGAGATACCTTTTTTATTAAAATTTTGTTAGGGTACCATTAAAAAATAATAATAAAAAAGATACAGTAGTGATGGAAAAATTGTATTTAACAAAATTTATCTTTTTTTAATAAAAAAAAATGTTTTATGAATATTTAAACAGGGATCAATTTATGTGCGCGGACAGGGAACTAAAAATGTAGCTGTTACTTTTTTTTTAATACATTTTTTAGGTAGTACTACTACTTCTATGGTCCCTGCACTGCAGTATATATACACCTATTCATACTTCCCGCAGAGCTGTGATTGGCCAGATGGTTCCGGCCAATCACAACTCTGTGGGAAATATGAATATGTGTATATACGGCAGTGCAGGGGACCATAGAAGAGCGGCCGCCGCATCTATACATTATACAGGAGGATCACAGCGGGTGTCAGGAGTGACACTCACTGCCCAGCAAGAACTTACATTGAGCCTGCAATGTGTATACAGTATACACATTGCTGGCTCACTTAACCCCTTGCTGAGCTGTGCACTATGTGCTGGCCCAGCAAGGAAAGACTTAACTTACACTGCTGGACAGTGTAGGTTAACCCTTTGGGCGGTATACACTATATACATCTATAGATAGATAGCTGTGTATAGTGTATACAGAAGACGAAGTCCGCTTACCTCCCTCCAGTCCCGGCTGGGTCAGTGTAGCCCCACCCCCTAGTGATTACATCATTAGGGGGTGGGGCTTCAGACAGGAGCCAGGCTGGTAAGGGTCTGAGGCTTTGTTCACATTGTACTTTTTTTTTTAAATGTGAACAGACCCATCTGGCAGTGTCTTCCTAGACAGGAAGACTCCAGCTGTTGCTAAACTACAACTCCTAGCATGCCCAGAAAGCAATTGGAGGCTCCCTGTTTGGGAAGACATTACATTATGGGTGCTCTCCCCAGCGGAGAGTGCCAAAAATATATTAGCCAATTTTTGGTGTTTTGTTTTTTCTTCTCACTTCAGATCTGTAAATGCAAAGGACTACGGCAGATTCGGAGGATTACTGCGGATGAACTGGATTTTTTAAATTTTTTATAAAATGGCTAACGAGGGCTGTGGGGGAGTGTTTTTTAAAATAATTTTTTTTTCCAATGTGTTGTGTTTTTTTTTTTAATTGAATTTTCAGGAAGCTGTCTTATTCACAGAATCCATTACTAAACAGCTAGCGCTAACCCCAATTAGTACCTCAGTACCCATCACCACATTGGTGCCAGGAAGAGCTGATACCAACAGGCCCAGAGCTTCAAAAATGGCGCTCCTGGGCCTAGGTGGTAACAGGCTGGCGTTATTTAGGCTGGGAAGGGCCAGTAACAATGGTCCTCACCGACCCTGGTAACGTCAGGCTGTTGCTGCTTGGTATGTATCTGGCTGAGAATAAAAATACGGGGACACCTATGCATTTTGTTTTCTTTATTAAAAAAAAATGCAAAGTATTTTTATTCTCAGCCAGATACCAACCAAGCAGCAACAGCCTGACGTTACCAGGGTGGGCAAGGGCCATTGTTACAGGCCCTCCCCAGCCTAAATAATGCCAGACTGTTACTGCTTAGGCCCAGGAGTGCCATTTTTGAAGCTCCGAGCCTGTTTGTACCGGCTCTTCCCGTCACCCCTGTGGCGGTGGGTATCGGGGTAATAATTGGGGGTAAGTGCTAGCTGTTTTTGGGGCTAACGCTAAGCCCCGGCTTAGTAATGGATTCCGTCTATTAGACAGCTTCCACTACTAAGCCTGAAAATGCAATTTAAAAAAATGACACGTTGGAAAAATAATTTTATTAAAAAAAAAAACTCCACCACAGCCCTCGTTAGCCATTAGCCAGTTAATCTGCAGTAGTCCTCCAAATCCGCTGTAATCCTCTGCATACACGGATCTGAAATGAGAAGAAAAAATAAACACAAAAAATGAGTTAGGACATTGTTGGCGCTCTCCGCTGGGGAGAGCGCCCATAATGCAATGTTTTCCCAAACAGAGAGCCTACATTTGTTGCAAAACTACAACTCCCAGTATGCCCAGACAGCCTTTGACTGTCTGGACATGCTGAGAGTTGTAGTTTAGCAACAGCTGGAGTCTCCCTGTCTGGGAGGACACTGCCAGAAGGGTCTGTTCACATAATACAAAACGGACAATGTGAACAGAGCCTCACACCCTTACCAGCCTGGCTCCCGTCTGTATCTCTGCCCCCCTAATGATGTACTCACAAGGGGGTGGAGCTACACAGACATGGCAGGGACAGGGAGCGAGGTAGGTAAATGGACCTTGTCTTCTGTATACACTATATACAGCTATCAATAGATAACTGTATATTTTGTATACTGCCCAAAGAGGCTATAGGAGCAGGGAGTTCTGTCAGTCTGGTAACAGGATTCCTGGCTCCTGTATAGTATACATGGGTACACTATGCCCCCCTGTATACTATACGGCTGGGGGAGGCGAGTAGTGATGCCGTACATCACTTCTCATCTCCTTAAACTCAGCATTCGACCCCAGTAGTACCTCAAGGCAGTGACAAAACTGCCACAGGGGACAAATTTGGCTGTTTCCACACACCAGGAAAAATGCCAAGAAAACTGCCAAAACGCAGGAAAAAGCTGTTTTAGTCTTTCTGCCGTTTTTGCTGGCATTTTTTTTAAGTTGTAAAAAAAAAAAAAAAAAAAATCAAGTGGAAACCAAGCCTTATAAAGAGCTGAAGGAAAGCAATGCATTCTGGGATTGTAGTACTGAGAAATTGCTTAACCAGAAAGTAAACTGATTATCTGTAGATTATCTACAATATATGCTTCCGCAGTATTTACATATTTTTACTGACCTTGGAGTACCCCTTTAACCCCTTAACGACCACGGATGTAAATGTACATCCTGGTGTGGAGGTACTTCGTGCACCAGGACGTAGATTTATGTCCTGTACATGACCGCAAGCATCGGAGCGGTGCTTACATCATGCACTGCACGTCCCGGCTGCTATCGCGCTGATGTCCGCCATTAACCCCTCAGATGCCGTGATAAATTCAGATCATGACATCTGCAGCAATGCGCTGCCGCGGCGAACCGATCATCTAAAATGGCGGACGGAGGTCGCCTCACCTGCCTCTGTCTGTCTCCTGGGGTCTTCTGCTCTGTTCTGTTCGAGCAGACCAGAGCAGAAGGTTGCCAATAACACTGATCAGTGCTATGCCCTATACATAGCACTGAACAGTATTAGCAATCAAATGATTGCTATAGCTAAAAGTCCCCTATGGGGACATAAAAAGTGTAAAAAAAAAAAGTAATAAAAAAAAAAAGTTAAGAAAAATTAAAGTGAAAGATCCCCTCCCCCAATAAAAATGTAAATCTTCCCTTTTTCCTCTTTTACCCCCTTTTTCCCATTTTACCCCCCAAAAATGAGCCCTCATACAGCTGCGTATACGTAAAGATGAAAAAGTTATAGGTAGTCAAAACAGGGCGATTTTAAACATACTGATTTTGTTCAGTTCACCATATATTTTATGGTAAAATGAGAAATGTTACAAAGTACAATTGGTCACGCAAAAAAGAAGCCCTCATATGGGTCTGTAGATGGAAATATAAAAGAGTTATGGATTTTAGAAGGTGACTAGGAAAAAACGAAAACACAAAAATGAAATTGGTCTGGTCTTTAACCTCTTAAGGACCCAGCCCAATTTCACCTTGAGGACCCGGGCATTTTTTGCACATCTGACCACTGTCACTTTAAGCATTAATAACTCTGGAATGCTTTTACTTTTCATTCTGATTCAGAGATTGTTTTTTTGTGACATATTCTACTTTATGTTAGTGGTAAAATTTCGTCGATACTTGTATCATTTCTTGGTGAAAACTTCCAAAATTTTATGAAAAAATTGAAAATGCTGCATCATCAGCGTAATGGTGCCATGGCCATACTGTAAAGGGGGATCTGATAGAGGATGTCCCCTCTCCATTATTGCCTGACACTTGGTTTTTTGACTAGGCCCATATGCAGCATGAGGCCCCAAAATGTCTTCATTTCGGCTGCATTAACGGCATACCATTCATTGAACCTAGCCGGGGGAGGGTATTTGTTTGGGGGGGGGGGGGGAGTTTGTAGTGTATGTGCTTGGTGTAACTTATATATAATTGTGTGTGATTTGAAATCACATACCGTTATAAAAAAAATGCTGCGGCCCAAATAAGAAAAAAAAGGGGGCCAAATGCAGCGCCCTGGAACCCTAATAGGGCAAAATGCGCAGTGGGCCCATGAGGACCTATTAGCGAATCAGAGGGGGCAAAAATATTTATTTGAAAATTTTTTTTAAACTTTTTTTTTAACCCCTTACCTGTCCTTGTACTGAAGCTCACTCTGCACAAACACCTCTTCTATAACCCCAGATCTTGGCAAAGGGGGGGGGGGGGGGGGTCCCTGGCTTCTCTCAGCTCTGCCCGCTCACTGAACTCAGTGGGCTAGCAGAGTTGAGAGAAGGGGATATTAACCCCTCCTCTGCCGGCTGCTATTGGTCCGACCAATAGCAGCGCTCCTGGGGAGGTGACAGAATCGCCACCTCCCTCCAGCTATAGGAGGTGATTGGTGGTGTATAGTACACCGCTGATCACCTTCTAATTCCGGGTCATCGGGTCACACGTGACCCTTATGACCAGAATCACCGCAGATCGCTGGTGTGAATTCACCGGTGATCTGCTGCGATCGCCGTTGTGGGGGGTCTCAGAATTGCCCCAGGCATTGTCATGGGATGCCTGCTGAATTATTTCAGCAGGCATCCCGGTCACTGACCAGTGCACAGTGGGGATTGGAATTCCCACGGATGTACATGTACGCCCTGGGTCCTTAAGGGGTTAAGGTCAAAATGGGCTTGGTCCTTAAGGGGTTAAAGGAAAACTGCCAAGAAGTTAATCCAAATCTCAAGTACTTCTATTGAGCAATGCCTGCTTGAGTTATTCCAAGGACTGTGACTGTCAACTTCTGCGCCCTCTCCTGCACTCACTGCCCGTAGTGGTTAACCATTACACCTCCACTTGGCCCCTCTTACATTTGCACACATTTGTTTAGAGTGTTGATATAAATACTACAAATGGGTGGAATTGTGTATTACACAGATGATGTCTGTCTGCCTACCCACTGATCAACCCAATGTTAACTCTACTCTGTTTATATTGAGGTCTTGTATTTGCTCCTTACACAGGAACTCTTTTAGTCCATTACTCATGCTCGCATAAGCTTGTTATTATAATGGAGGCTTTAATCTCTGAAGCAATGCATAAGAGGTAGTAACACATGATTTAGGGCTGCTATGTAACTAGTGTTTTCACAGTAACACACTGCCTGCACAATGTGTACCATTGTAAGCATTGCAAGAATATGATCTATCTATCTGTCTATCTATCTATCTATCTATATATCTATCTATCTATCTCATATCTTTCTATCTATCTCATATCTATCTAGCGCATATCTATCTATCCATCTATCCATCTATCTAGTGTATCTCATATCTATCTATCTAGTGTATCTCATGTATCTATCTATCTCATATCTATCTCAAATCTAATATCTATCTCATATATATCTATCTCATATCTATCATCTATCCATCTCATATCTATCTATCTCATATCTTTCTATCTATCTATTTATCTTTCTATCTATCTCATATCTATCTATCTCATATCTATCTATCCATCTATCCATCTATCTAGTGTATCTTATATCTATCTATCTAGTGTATCTCATGTATCTATCTATCTCATATCTATCTCATATCTAATATCTATCTCATATCTATCTATCTCATATCTATCATCTATCCATCTCATATCTATCTATCTCATATCTATCTATCTATCTATCTCATATCTATCTATCTATCTATCTATCTATCTATCTATCTATCCATCTCATATCTATCTATCTATCTCATAGCTATCTATCTATCTATCTATCTATCTATCTCATATCAATCCATCTCATCTATATCATATCTGTCTGTCTGTCTGTCTATCTATCTATCTATCTAGCATATTTTAACTCTGTACAAATAGGCAGTCACAGTTCTAACATCCAAATAATGTTTTTTCCCTTTCCTCATTTCCATAAGTGACAGCAGGAAATGGTTCCCATTAAAATTATATTCCTTTAGGTACTTTTTATTTTAAATGTTTAACTAACGTAACTTTTTTTGCACACTTATTTCTTCTGGGCTGGGGTCCCATAAATGATCCCATTCTCTGTGTGCAGGGCACACACAATAGTGATAATAGTGATCTAATAAGTATAAACAGATCTGTTTTCTATTATCACAGATCATGTTCTCCTTGCACCCTTTACTTGCCAAGTGTTAGTTAGCAGCAGGGCCGTTTGAAGGAATTTGAGGGCCCCAAGCAAAATGGACATGGAGGCCCCCCCCCCTTGATGTTCACGCACATCACGCTCTAGGGCCCGCGTCAGGACGTAGTAATGCCGGCCCTTGAATTCTGGGAGTGCAACGTGAGCGTACGATGATAAGAGGCCCCCACATTAGGTGCAGCAGTGTTCCCCCCACATTAGGTGCAGCAGAGTTCCCCCCCACATTAGGTGCAACATAGTTCTCCCCACATTAGGATGGCAGTGTTCCCCCCACATTAGGTGCAGCAGAATTCCCCCACATTAGGTGCAGTAGTGTTCCCCCCACATTAGGTTGGCAGTGTTCCCCCCACATTAGGTGCAGCATAGTTCTCCCCACATTAGGTTGGCAGTGTTCCCCCCACATTAGGTGCAGCAGAGTTCCCCCACATTAGGTGCAGTAGTGTTCCCCCCACATTAGGTTGGCAGTGTTCCCCCCACATTAGGTGCAGCACAGTTCTCCCCACATTAGGTTGGCAGTGTCCCCCCCCCCCACATTAGGTGCAGCATAGTTCTCCCCACAATAGGCTGGCAGTGTTCCCCCCACATTAGGTGCAGCATAGTTCTCCCCACATAAGGTTGGCAGTGTTCCCCCACATTAGGTGCAGCATAGTTCCCCCCACATTAGGTTGGCAGTGTTCCCCCACATTAGGCAGGCAGTGTTTGCCCCACATTAGGCAGGCAGTGTTCCCCCCACATTAGGTGCATCATAGTTCCCCCCACATTAGGTGCAGCAGTGTTCCCCCCACATTAGGTGCAGCAGTGTTCCCCCCACATTAGGTGCAGCAGTGTTCCCCTACATTAGGTGTAGCAGTGTTCCCCCCACATTAGGTGCAGCAGTGTTCCCCCCACATTAGGTGCAGCAGTGTTCCCTACCCATACCCCCTGTCCAGACCCCCCCCAGGGCCATTTTTTTTGGTGGGGGTCTGACTGCTGAGACCCCCACAGATCACATCGGTTGAAGTGGTTCTCCAGCTGTTGGATAGCTAAAACTCCCATCATGTCTGAAGAGCCTCTTGCAATGGGAATTGTAGTTTTGTAACAGCTGAAGAGACACAGATTGGACACAGTTTTACCCATCATCGCTGCAGAACTTACAAGTGACTACAGCTCTGATGGGACAGTCAGGAGAATGCACAATGATATCAGTGACCTGAGTGACGTCTTCTGACTTAAGTGATATCTTCTCTGTTATCTTTTCTTTCTTTCCAGAGACCAGGTCTTCCTCCAGCTCCATCTTCTATGCAGAGTCTGACATCAAGACATCATTGGCTCCTCACATTGTCAGCAGATCCTCATCCTCTGCATGAAGACAGTAATCATTATAACCTTGCCAGAAAGTGTACCCTAAATAAAATACTGCCCCACACTGTACCCAGAATATAATACTGCCATACACTGTACCCACTAAATATAATCCTGCCACACACTGTACCCTAAATAAAACACTGCCCCACACTGTACCCTGAATATAATACTGCCACACACTGTACCCTCTAAATATAATCCTGCCACACACTGTACCCTGAATATAATGCTGCCAAACACTGTACCCTGAATATAATACTGCCACACACTGTACCCACTAAATATAATACTGCCATGCACTGTACCCTGAATATAATACTGCTATACACTGTACCCAGTAAATATAATCCTGCCACCCACTGTAACCTGAATATAATACTGCCACCCACTGTACCCACTAAATATAATACTGGCATACACTGTACCCTGAATACTGCCCCACGCTGTATCCACCGAATATAATACTGCTATACACTGTACCCACTAAATATAATACTGCCAATCACTGTACCTTGAATATAATACTGCTATACACTGTACCCACTAAATATAATACTGCCACTTACTGTACCCACTAAATATAATACTGCCACTCACTGTACCCTAAATAAAACACTGACCCACACTGTACCCTGAATATAATACTGCTATACACTGTACCCACTAAATTTAATCCTGCCACACACTGAACCCTAAATAAAACACTGCCCCACACTGTACCCTGAATATAATACTGCCACACACTGTACCCACTAAATATAACACTGCAACACACTGTAACCTGAATATAATACTGTCACACACTGTACCCACTAAATATAATCCTGCCACACACTGTACCCTAAATAAAATACTGTCCCACACTGTACCATGAATATAATACTGCTATACAATGTACCCACTAAATATAATCCTGCCACACACTGTACCCTGAATATAATGCTGCCACACACTGTACCCTGAATATAATACTGCTATACACTGTACCCACTAAATATAATCCTGCCACACACTGTACCCTGAATATAATGCTGCCACACACTGTACCCTGAATATAATACTGCTATACACTGTACCCACTAAATATAATCCTGCCACACACTATACCCTGAATATAATGCTGCCACACACAGTACCCTGAATATAATACTGCTATACACTGTACCCACTAAATATAATCCTGCCACACACTGTAACCTGAATATAATACTGCCACCCACTGTACCCACTAAATATAATACTGCCATACACTTTACCCACTAAATATAATACTGGCATACACTGTACCTTGAATACTGCCCCACACTGTATCCACCAAATATAATCCTGCTATACACTGTATCCACTAAATATAATACTGCCACACACTGTACCCTGAATATAATACTGCTATACACTGTACCCACTAAATATAATGCTGCCACACACTGTACCCACTAAATATAATACTGCCACTCACTGTACCCCTGAATACTGCCCCACACTGTATCCACTGAATATAATACTGCTATACACGGTACCCACTAAATATAATTCTGACACACACTGTACCCTGAATATAATGCTGCTCCACACTGTATCCACTGAATACAATACTGCCCCACATGCATCCACCCCCTCTTATCCTCTGTGTCCTCTCCACCATCATAACCCCCCGCCAAACCTCTCCTTATCACTACTATAACTCCCCCCCTCTCCTCATCACTACTATGCGGGGGGGGCAGCTCTCATCATAACCCCCCATAACACCCCCCCTACACCTCTTATCACCCCCATAACACCCCCTGCACCTCTTGTCACCCCCATAACACCCCCTGCACCTCTCGTCACCCCCATAACTACCCCCTGCACCTCTCATCACCCCCATAACACCCCCCCTGCACCTCTTGTCACCCCCATAACACCCCCTGCACCTCTTGTCACCCCCATAACACCCCTGCACCTCTCATGACCCCCATAACACTCCCCCTGCAACTCTCATCACCCCCATAACACCCCTGCACCTCTCATCACCCCATAACACCCTCCTGCACCTCTCATCACCCCCACAACACCCCCCTGCACCTCTCATCACCCCCATAACACCCCCTGCACCTCTTATCACCCCCATAACACCCCTGCACCTCTCATGACCCACATAACACCCCTGCACCTCTCATCACCAGGGCAAGGGTTTTAGCTACGCCCCTGATTAGGGGTTTGCTATAAGCCACCAAACATAATAGAAGAGGCAGAAAATCAGAATGAGGTGATAATAATGGGAGACTTTAACTATAAACTGATATAAACTGGGAGATTGAGTCCTGTGAATCTCATAAAGGAAACAGGTTTCTGACTATAACTAAAGACAATTATCTGTCCCAATGGTACAGGGCCCGTCCAGAGGGGGCGCCCTAATAGACTTAATATTAACCAACAGACCTGACAGAGTAACTAATGTGCAAGTAGAAGGACACATAGGAAATAGTGATCGTAATATAATACATTATAACTTGTTCTTCAATAAGGGAATTTCTCGAGGGGCCACAAAAACAATGGGGGAGATTAATCAAAACCTGTGCAAAGGTAAAGTTGCCCAATGTCCCATAGCAACCAATCAGATTGCTTCTTTCATTTTGCAGAGGTCTTGTTAAAAATAAAAGAAGCAAGCTTTTTGGTTGCTATGGGCAACTGGGCAACTTTTCCTCTGGACAGGTTTTGATAAATCTCCCTCAATGAACTTTAGGAAGGCAAAGTTTGATCAACTCAGAGAAGCCCTTAACAATATCAATTAAGATAATGTCCTCAAAAACAAGAATACTAACACTAAATGGGAGACTTTTAAAAATATCTTAAATTCTCACTGTAAGATGTATGTACCTTATTGGAATAAAAGGGTCAGAAATAAAAGAAAACCAATATGGATGAATAAAACTGTTAAGGGGGGCAATAAATGACAAAAATAAAGCATTTAAACTACTAAAACAGGACAGCAGTGAAGAAGCATTAAAAAGCTATAGAGAAAAATGTAAAATATGTAAAAATCAGATAAAAGACACAAAAATAGAGACAGAAAGACTATTTACCAAAGAGAGTAAAACTACCCTTAAAATGTTTTTTAAGTATATAAATAGCAAAAAGGTTAAAAATGAAGGTGTTGGCCCTTTAAAAAATGATAAGGAGGAAATTATAAACGAGGATCAGGAAAAAGCAAATATATTAACCTCTTAAGGACGCAGGGTGTACCTGTACGCCCTGCGCCCGGTCCCAGTATATAACGCGGGGTCACGCATGCACTATTTCTCCTGTTACTATCACAAAATAACATCCGTTATTAATAACGGGCTATAACGGGTTAAAACGGCTATTAGAAAAATCCAATAAACTATAATGAAAACTAAAATGAAAAAAATAGAAACAAGGCGCTCCACTGTTAAGGACAGTACACAATGAGATGAGCCCCTTACAATAGAGCAACTCACCAGATAGTGTTGTGCTAGGGAAGAGGCACAACACTCTTTAGAGCATGCAAAGAAAAATCCTTTCGGAAGGTTGTGGTGGAGATCCGGCCCGGACATCCACTCAGGACTGCAGCTTATCCCGCCCTCGACAAAGCATAGGGAACGTGAACAGAAGATTATGTACTTTTTTGGTGCACAGAAAGAAGAGATATTTTAGCGCTGTCCACAACCAAGGTAGGTATTCTTTAAATCTTTTATTTCAACATGTAACGCGTTTTAAGGACGCTCCGTCCTCTTCCTCAGACATGTATGGAACAGAAATAATGAACAGGAAAATATGTACATGACTTGTAAACCGCACTGAAACAGAATAGGAGTTATTCCTCATACGCCAATGGCGTTTACAAGTGATGTACATCTTACAATATGCGATATTCGCAATAAATATTCGCATTGCGAATATTCGCGCCCAACACTACTATCATAGGATTTGGGCAAACCTGTGTCTCACTCAGCTTCTATGGCAGTATCCTCAACTCCTCAACAAGCATGGATGGCCCTCTGGTTAAAGTGACACTACCCATTGAAGGGCACCCTACAACCTTTCTTATAGACACAGGTGCAGCCAAAAGTGTAATTAGGAAAAAAGACCTGCCAACTGAATCTTTCCTCTCAAATATAGATGTGTCATGTGTAGGGATTGATGGTGTCCCCCGAACTAATCCCCTCACAAAGCCTCTCCGCATAGCCAACTCCCCCCCCCCCCCCCCCCCCCTTACTGGCCAGATTTGTAGTTTCAGACACTTGTCCACTCCACCTTTTAGGAGCAGAGGTTCTCTCCCGACTTAAAGCCTTCATTAAATTTAGCAAATATATAACTATATCTATCTCCTACCCTCTGGAGATTGAGGATGTCTCTGCTCTATGCTCCATCCCAATCATGTTGGCTCTCCATAAAACTCCCACCTCCATAATCCCATCAGATGTGCTTGCCGGTATACTGGTCTCTAGTCCACTGGTCCAGAAGACATTGGCAAATTTAAGGTCCTACTTGTCATGGTCACTCTCAAGCCAGGAGCCCCGCTGCCTAGAAAACCTCAGTACTCACTTAAGATTGCCCAATTTGAGGCTATCTATAAACAAGTCCAGACACTGGTCAGCAATGGGGCTCTCAAGCCATGCACCTTCCCCTGCAACATGCCCCTATTCCCGGTCAAGGAAAAGACAGCCAAAGGGGAACCTGTGAAGTACAGGATGGTTCAAGATCTTAGAGCCGTGAATGAAGCCACAGTACTAGACACCCGTATTGTCTTCAATCCCCATACTCTGTTGTCAAGCGTGCCCCGGTACTGCAAAGTATTTCACTGTTGATGACCTCAGCTATGCTTTTTTTTAGCATACCTTTGGATCCCAGATGCTGGTAGTTATTCGCCTTCACCCATGAAGGAAAGCAGTACACTTGAACTGTCATGCCCCAAGGAGCTCAAAACTCTCATCCTATCCACCGGGCAAGAACAGAACCCATCCATGATACTTTTTAGCTACGTGGATGATCTTCTTTTATGTACTGAGGACCTCCCATCTGCAGGAAAAACATTCTGGAAGTCTCCTCTGTTACCTAGCTGACCAAGGCTGCAAAGACTCAAAACAGAAACTTTGGTGGTGTTCCACCTCAGTTGTGTTCCTTGGCCTTCATCATGGCATGCAAATTGTCAGAAGACCAAACAGCGAATATATACACCGATTATGCTTATGCATTTGGCGCCACTCATAATTTTGGATTACTGTGGAAAACCAGAGGCTTCCTGACAGCAGCAGGAAAACCAGTAAAGCACAGCATGGCCATCAAGGATCTGATGGATGCCTTACTCCTCCCAACTCAAGTGGCAGTTCTGAAAGTGAAGGCCCATGGACGACTGGACTCTACGGAAGCAAAGGGCAACTACCTAGCAGACTCTGCAGCCAAATAAGCAGCCAGAATCTCACAGGAAGTGAAAAGCAGAGTGGAGGACGCCCTGACATTGGCCCTACAGACCCTACCAGTAGACAAATCCCAGTTGAAAGAACTACAAGGGGCATCAAGCCCAGAAGAAAAGGACATATGGAAACAGAAAGGAGCCGTGTTGAATAGGAATGGCCTATTTGAAAATAACAGGAAGCCCTGCTTACCAAGAAGTATGTACCGAGCAGTGGTGCAGTGGGCACATGGAGCTGCCCACTTGTCGAAAACTCTCATGAATGCCCTAATTCAAAAGTACTACACAGCACCAGGAATTACACCACTAACAGACAACTAATGCAAGTCCTGTGCTATTTGTACAAAGTGCAACCCAGGCTGTATACCCCTTGTTACGTTCCGTGAGGGGTGTAGTTTCCAAAATGGGGTCACAAGTGGGTATTCATTTTTTAGCATTTACGCCAGAACCACTGTAACCAGCAGCCACCCCTGTGCAAATCACCAGTTTAGGCCTCAAATGTACATATTGCGCTCTCACTCCTGAGCCTTGTTGTGCGCCCGCAGAGCATTTTACCCCACATATGAGGTATTTCACCACATATAGTGTTTTACCCCACATATGAGGTATTTCCATACTTGGGAGAAATTGTGTTACAAAGTTTTGGGGTCTTTTTTCCTTTTACCTCTTATGAAAAGGAAAAGTATGGGGCAACACCAGCATGTTAGTGTCAAAAAAAAAAATATATGCTAACATGCTGGTGTAGACCCCATCTTTACCTTTTTATAAGGGGTAAAAGGAGAAAAAGCCACCAAAAATTTTTAGCATCATTTCTCCGGAGTACGGAAATACCTCATATGTGGCCATAAGACGGCTGACCCTTTGAGACCTCGATTCTGAATTCTACCAAATACCAGACAACTGCCTGATGCAGTAATTTTGATTGATTTTGTAGAAGTTATGGAGACTCACTATTTTATTGTTTTATTGTTTTCCTTCTTATTGTTATTATCTTGGTCTCAAATTTCAATTAAGGTCCCTTGGACCTGGTAGATCCTTTGTGAATATGCATAAGACTGTTTGGATGAACAATTATGCTCCACCAGTCAAGGTTATTATGCATGTTCATATGTAAACTCTGACACATCTGATGTCATATTATCTTATATGTTACATTTCTTATGTTTATAAAATTCAATAAAAACATTGTGAAACAGAAATACGACAGGGCTCCGAAGTGAGTGAGCGCTCTGCGCATTTTAGGCCTAAATTAGGGATTTTCATGAGGGTGTACCCAAATACAAGCGTTGCACTTGCCTCCTCCACCAAAAATACTGTATGTCAGTTTTCTCCATACAAGGTGCCTCCAGGTGTTGCAAAACTCCCAACATGCCTGGACAGTTAATCGCTGTCCGACAATACT
This sequence comes from Hyla sarda, assembly GCF_029499605.1. Taxonomy (NCBI): domain Eukaryota; kingdom Metazoa; phylum Chordata; class Amphibia; order Anura; family Hylidae; genus Hyla; species Hyla sarda. The sequence goes on along the minus strand of NC_079193.1, from coordinate 191,931,887 downwards.
GGGAGTTGTTATTTTGCAACAGCTGGAGGCTCCGTTTTGGAAAAACTGATGTGCAAGACGTTTTTAATTGTTATTTGGGGGGGGGCACAGTAGTGTAAGGGTGTTGTGTATATGTAGTGTTTTACTCTTTATTTAGGGTTAGTGTAATGTAGTGTTTTTAGGGTACAGTCACACGGGCGGGGGTTTACAGTGAGTTTCCCGCTGCAGCAGGCACACTGGTTTGGATTGGGAAACACTGAGATAGTTAGTAGATTACCGCAGTGTTTCCGCACCACTGTCTGTTTTCTAACTCAGTGTTTCCCAACCCATGTGCCTCCAGTTGTTGCAAAACTACAACATCCAGCATGCCCAGACAGCCGAAGGGCATGTTGGGAGTTGTAGTTATGCAACAACTGGAGGAGAACAGTTTGGAGACCACTGTGTAGTGGTCTCCAAACTTAAGCCCTCCAGATATTGCAAAACTTCAACTCCAAGCATGCACAGACTACCCAGGCATGCTGGGAGTTGTAGTTCGGCAACATCTGAAGGCCCAGATGTTACAGAACTACAACTACCAGCATGCCTGGACTGTATGGGCATGCTGAGAGTTGTAGTTTTGATGAATGGAAGTGGTATCGTGAAGGATATGGGAAGGATATGTGTGTGTCACTGGTGGCCCATGGGGAGAAGATTGTAAGTCCTGTTCCGCAGCGGCCTGGAATTCATGGCCCCCATGGGGTTACAAACCTGAACAGTCCACAGCTACAGACAGCAAGGACAAGGAAGGTAGACATTTGTAGACCGAAATTGGTTAAAACAGGGCCCGGTATGCGGCTAACACTAACCATTCAGAATCCAGTCCCCCAGTGATGCAGGGACGTATGTCCTTGGTTGGTGGTTTGGAGGGACTAACCAAGGTCACCAGAAAAGGTTTGAAATTAAGGATATATATATATATATATATATATATATATATATATAGCTCAGGGGAATGGAGAGACCCTAATGCACCCCCAATCCATTCACTAGAACAACATGTCAAGTCCTACAACAAAATGTTAGCTATAGCAAATCCCACTTTCGTAGACACCATGGACATAGAAACAGGATATTCAGATGTTAACCTTTGGCTCGAGTGGATAAGGTAGACAGCAGGGAAGAGTAATAGAACCAACTGTTATGTTTGTGGTAGTGCCAGGCCTCATCTAGGTACAGTGCCATTATATATCCCAGAACAAGCAGAGGAATGGCCTATATTCCAATAGCTCCACAAATCACACAAATTGTGAAATGTGGAAGAAGGAATATCCTATAATCACCAAAACCCCTAAATCAGGAGAAGGTATCACCATTTACCCTGGGAACTATACTTGCTATTCCATCCCAGGTAACTGAGGCAGATTCATGGGAAACTTTACTGATGGTTACTGTTCTTCATGTCGAGTTATTGATAAAACCAAAGTACAAGGCCAATTCCAGTCTCTAGGTGATATTTACTGGTTATGTGGAGATATGAAGTTTGGAACCCAGTTAGAAGGAAACTGGACTGGAGAATGCACATTGACTAAAGTAATTAACCCTGTGCATATCTTTAAGGATGAACCAATTGCAAAACAAGAAACTCACCATAGGAACAGGCGAGAAGTCCCTAAAGGGAGCCTTAAACCCCCTGGTGTATATTGATGCCATTGGAGTTCCAAGGGGGGTCCCAGATGAGTTTAAAGGGGTACTCCACCCCTAGACATCTTATCCCCTATCCAAAGATGTCAGATCGCCGCGGTCCCGCTGCTGGGGACCCCCGGAATCGCCGCTGCGGCACCCCGCTGTCATTACTGCATAATGACAGGCGATACAGGGGACGGAGCAGAGTGACGTCATGGCCCCGCCCATCATGACATCATGGCCCCCCCCTTAATGCAAGTCTATGGCAGGGGCGTGACGACCGCCATGCCCCCTCCCATTGATTCGTATTGAGGGGGCGGACCGTGACGTCACGAGGGGCGGAGTCGTGACGTAACGATGCTCCAGCCCCTGTATCGCCTGTCATTACGCACAGAGCGAACTGTGCAGTAATGACAGCGGGGTGCCGCAGCGGTGATCCCAGGGGTCCCCAGCAGCGGGACCCCGGCGATCTGACATTTTACCCCCTATCCTTTAAGGCTAGAGACCAAGTAAAAACAGGATTTGAATCTTTCCTACTACCCCTAGTCACCATAAATAAGCATGTAGACTGGATTAATTATATCTATTACAATCAACAAAGATTTGTAAACTTTTCAATAGAAGCCTTCAAAGGACAGGCTGAACAGCATAGCACCACATCTACTATGACGTTTCAAAATATGATGGCCTTAGATATGATCTTAGCAGAGAAAGAAGGAATATGTAAAATGTTTTGGGATACCTGTTGTACATACATCCCAGATAACACAGTACTTATTAGCTGCTGAATACTAAAGAGGAAATTCTGTTCTTTTTGGAACACATTGCTCTCTGCTGACATCATGAGTACAGTGCTCTCTGCTGACATCTCTGTCCATTTTAAAAACTGTCCAGAGCAGCATATGTTTGCTATGGAGATTTTCTCCTACTCTGGACAGTTCCTAAAATGGACAGAGATGTCAGCAGAGAGCACTGTGCTCGTGATGTCAACAGAGAGCTCTGTGTTCCAAAAAGAAAATAATTTCCTCTGTAGTATTCAGCAGCTAATAAGTACTGGAAGGATTAAGATTTTTTAACAGAAGTAATTTACAAATCTGTTTAACTTTCTGGCACCAGTTGATTAACAAAATAATAATAAATAAATTAAGTTTCCACTGAGTATCCCTTTAAAAGAAATTCTGGAGTGTCAGACCCCTGGGGCCAATATTTTAATGGAATGGGGGGGGGGGTTGGGAGATGAGTAGAGTATCTTGAAGTACATTGTTGTGCCAAACATGAGTCATGGTAAGTGTGGATTTATCTCCTCTGAATTTCATTATTCAATTTGTTTTCATGGCCATTCATTTAGTCTGACCGCAGGGAGAAATCCTCCTTGCCTGTGGTTTGGATGACTGCCTACATGACTATGAGTTCCTGTGGAAGGTGTAACAGCTGTCCAACCAAATAATACTTTACTAGCCAAAACCACCACCCAAAATTATATATTCATTACTTACGTTTTACATTAGGTTGTTTGTTATTTTGGAAACTAATGTCAAAAGGTTTTTAAGGTATTGTTCTTCATTAACAAATTGTATAACATAATTTACAAAAAAAAAAATCTACATAATGTCATTCTTTTTTACCTCTTTTCCTAAACCAAAGCTGATAAAGCTCTGCGTTAAGAGGTTTGTTCATTTTAGTGATAGAAGATATATAAATGGCATGGCTTCCTTTAGTAAACTCAAATCCCTACAGCATCAGTATGAACCTTTAAATGATTATTCTGGTGTCACAAATTTTTTTTCCAAAAATAAACCTTACTCACCTGCCCTAATCCCCCATAGTTCCTGTTCTGACGGCTTCTGTGCCCACTGCTTCCTTCATCCTGTGATGTGTCATTACCATATCAAATGCTTTCTTAGCTAATCACTGGCCGCAGCGATGACCTGCATCAACCAGTAATTTGCTGAGCAGGTGTTTGCTGCAATGGATGATGTGTCACAGATAGAAGTAGCAACAGGTACAGAAGCAGGTGTTACGCCGAGCGCTCCGGGTCCCCGCTCCTCCCCGGAGCGCTCGCTACACTCCTCTCACTGCAGCGCTCCGGTCGGTTCCACGGACCCGGGGCGCTGCGATACCGCCTCTGGCCGGGATGCGATTCGCGATGCGGGTAGCGCCCGCTCGCGATGCGCACCCCGGCTCCCGTACCTGACTCGCTCTCCGTCAGTTCTGTCCCGGCGCGCGCGGCCCCGCTCCCTAGGGCGCGCGCGCGCCGGGTCTTTGCGATTTAAAGGGCCACTGCGCCGCTGATTGGCGCAGTGGTTCCAATTAGTCTTTACACCTGTGCACTTCCCTATATCACCTCACTTCCCCTTCACTCCCTCGCCGGATCTTGTTGCCTTAGTGCCAGTGAAAGCGTTTCCTTGTGTGTTCCTAGCCTGTGTTCCAGACCTCCTGCCGTTGCCCCTGACTACGATCCTTGCTGCCTGCCCCGACCTTCTGCTACGTCCGACCTTGCTTCTGTCTACTCCCTTGTACCGCGCCTATCTTCAGCAGCCAGAGAGGTTGAGCCGTTGCTAGGGGATACGACCTGGTCACTACCGCCGCAGCAAGACCATCCCGCTTTGCGGCGGGCTCTGGTGAAAACCAGTAGTGACTTAGAACCGATCCTCTAGCACGGTCCACGTCAATCCCTCTCTGGCACAGAGGATCCACTACCTGCCAGCCGGCATCGTGACAGTAGATCCGGCCATGGATCCCGCTGAAGTTCCTCTGCCAGTTGTCGCTGACCTCACCACGGTGGTCGCCCAGCAGTCACAACAGATAGCGCAACAAGGCCAACAGCTGTCTCAACTGACTGTTATGCTACAACAGTTACTACCACAGCTCCAGCAATCATCTCCTCCGCCAGCTCCTGCACCGCCTCCGCAGCGAGTGGCCGCTTCTGGACTACGACTATCCTTGCCGGATAAATTTGATGGGGACTCTAAGTTTTGCCGTGGCTTCCTTTCCCAATGTTCATTACACTTGGAGATGATGTCGGACCAGTTCCCCACTGAAAGGTCTAAGGTGGCTTTCGTAGTCAGCCTGCTGTCTGGAAAAGCCCTGGCTTGGGCCACACCACTCTGGGACCGCAATGACCCCGTCACTGCCTCTGTACACTCCTTCTTCTCGGAAATTCGAAGTGTCTTTGAGGAACCTGCCCGAGCCTCTTCTGCTGAGACTGCCCTGTTGAACCTGGTCCAGGGTAATTCTTCCGTTGGCGAGTATGCCGTACAATTCCGTACTCTTGCTTCTGAATTATCCTGGAACAATGAGGCCCTCTGCGCGACCTTTAAAAAAGGCCTATCCAGCAACATTAAAGATGTTCTGGCCGCACGAGAAATGCCTGCTAATCTTCATGAACTTATTCACCTAGCCACTCGCATTGACATGCGTTTTTCCGAAAGGCGTCAGGAGCTCCGCCAAGATATGGACTCTGTTCGCACGAGGCGTTTCTTCTCCTCGGCTCCTCTCTCCTCTGGTTCCCTGCAATCTGTTCCTGTGCCTCCCGCCGTGGAGGCTATGCAGGTCGACCGGTCTCGCCTAACATCTCAAGAGAGGACACGACGCCGCATGGAGAACCTCTGCCTGTACTGTGCTAGTACCGAACACTTCCTGAGGCATTGTCCTATCCGTCCTCCCCGCCTGGAAAGACGTACGCTGACTCCGCACAAAGGTGAGACAATCCTTGATGTCTACTCTGCTTCTCCACGTCTTACTGTGCCTGTGCGGATGTCTGCCTCTGCCTTCTCCTTCTCTTCTGTGGCCTTCTTGGACTCTGGATCTGCAGGAAATTTTATTTTGGCCTCTCTCGTCAACAGGTTCAACATCCCAGTGACCAGTCTCACCAGACCCCTTTACATCAATTGTATAAACAATGAAAGATTGGACTGTTCCATACGTTTCCGCACGGAGCCCCTTCTAATGAGCATCGGATCTCATCACGAGAGGATTGAACTTTTGGTCCTCCCCAATTGCACCTCGGAAATTCTCCTTGGACTTCCCTGGCTTCAACTTCATTCCCCAACCCTGGATTGGTCCACTGGGGAGATCAAGAGTTGGGGGCCCTCTTGTTCCAAGGACTGTCTAAAACCGGTTCCCAGTAACCCTTGCCGTGACTCTGTGCTTTCTCCAGTAACCGGTCTCCCTAAGGCCTATATGGACTTCGCGGATGTTTTCTGCAAAAAACAAGCGGAGACTCTACCTCCTCACAGGCCTTATGATTGTCCTATCGACCTCCTCCCGGGCACTACTCCACCCCGGGGCAGAATTTATCCTCTCTCTGCCCCAGAGACTCTTGCCATGTCTGAATACGTCCAGGAGAATCTAAAAAAGGGCTTTATCCGTAAATCCTCCTCTCCTGCCGGAGCCGGATTTTTCTTTGTGTCCAAAAAAGATGGCTCTCTACGTCCTTGCATTGACTACCGCGGACTTAATAAAATCACGGTTAAGAACCGCTACCCCTTACCCCTCATCTCTGAACTCTTTGATCGCCTCCAAGGTGCCCACATCTTTACTAAATTGGACTTAAGAGGCGCCTATAACCTCATCCGCATCAGAGAGGGGGATGAGTGGAAAACAGCATTTAACACCAGAGATGGACACTTTGAGTATCTGGTCATGCCCTTTGGCCTGTGCAACGCCCCTGCTGTCTTCCAAGACTTTGTTAATGAAATTTTTCGTGATCTGTTATACTCCTGTGTTGTTGTATATCTTGATGATATCCTAATTTTTTCGGCCAATCTAGAAGAACACCGCCAGCATGTCCGTATGGTTCTTCAGAGACTTCGTGACAATCAACTCTATGCTAAAATTGAGAAATGTCTGTTTGAATGCCAATCTCTTCCTTTTCTAGGATACTTGGTCTCTGGCCAGGGACTACAAATGGACCCAGATAAACTCTCTGCCGTCTTAGATTGGCCACGCCCCTCCGGACTCCGTGCCATCCAACGTTTTTTGGGGTTCGCCAATTATTACAGGCAATTTATTCCACATTTTTCTACCATTGTGGCTCCTATTGTGGCTTTAACCAAAAAAAATGCCGATCCCAAGTCTTGGCCTCCTCAAGCGGAAGACGCCTTTAAACGACTCAAGTCTGCCTTCTCTTCGGCTCCCGTGCTCTCCAGACCTGACCCATCTAAACCCTTCCTATTGGAGGTTGATGCCTCCTCAGTGGGAGCTGGAGCGGTCCTTCTGCAAAAAAACTCTTCCGGGCATGCTGTTACTTGTGGTTTTTTTTCTAGGACCTTCTCTCCGGCGGAGAGGAACTACTCCATCGGGGATCGAGAGCTTCTAGCCATTAAATTAGCACTTGAGGAATGGAGGCATCTGCTGGAGGGATCAAGATTCCCAGTTATTATTTACACCGATCACAAGAACCTCTCCTACCTCCAGTCTGCCCAACGGCTGAATCCTCGTCAGGCCAGGTGGTCTCTGTTCTTTGCCCGATTTAATTTTGAAATTCACTTTCGGCCTGCTGATAAGAACATTAGGGCCGATGCTCTCTCTCGTTCCTCAGATGCTTCTGAAATTGAACTCTCTCCTCAACACATCATTCCTCCTGACTGCCTGATTTCCACTTCTCTAGCCTCCATCAGGCAAACTCCTCCAGGAAAGACCTTTGTTTCTCCACGCCAACGCCTCGGAATCCTCAAATGGGGTCACTCCTCCCATCTCGCAGGTCATGCGGGCATCAAGAAATCTGTGCAACTCATCTCTCGCTTCTATTGGTGGCCAACTCTAGAGACTGATGTGGTGGACTTTGTGCGAGCCTGCACTATCTGTGCCCGGGATAAGACTCCTCGCCAGAAGCCCGCTGGTTTTCTTCTTCCTCTGCCTGTCCCCGAACAACCTTGGTCTCTGATTGGTATGGATTTTATTACTGACTTACCCCCATCCCATGGCAACACTGTTATTTGGGTGGTCGTTGATCGATTCTCCAAAATGGCACATTTCATCCCTCTTCCTGGTCTTCCTTCAGCGCCTCAGTTGGCTAAACAATTTTTTGTACACATTTTTCGTCTTCACGGGTTGCCTACGCAGATCGTCTCGGATAGAGGCGTCCAATTTGTGTCTAAATTCTGGAGGGCTCTCTGTAAACAACTCAAGATTAAATTAAATTTTTCTTCTGCATACCATCCTCAATCCAATGGACAAGTAGAAAGAATTAACCAGATCTTGGGTGACTATTTACGACATTTTGTTTCCTCCCGCCAGGATGACTGGGCAGATCTTCTACCTTGGGCCGAATTCTCGTATAATTTCAGAATCTCTGAATCTTCCTCCAAATCCCCGTTTTTCGTGGTGTACGGCCGTCACCCTCTTCCCCCCCTCCCTACCCCCTTGCCCTCTGGTCTGCCCGCTGTGGATGAAATTTCTCGTGATCTTTCCATCATATGGAGAGAGACCCAAAATTCTCTCTTACAGGCTTCTTCACGCATGAAGAGATTCGCGGATAAGAAAAGAAGAGCTCCTCCCATTTTTTCCCCTGGAGACAAGGTATGGCTCTCCGCCAAATATGTCCGCTTCCGTGTCCCTAGCTATAAGTTGGGACCACGCTATCTTGGTCCTTTCAAGATTTTGCGCCAGATTAATCCTGTCTCTTACAAACTTCTTCTTCCTCCTTCTCTTCGTATTCCTAATGCCTTTCATGTTTCTCTTCTTAAACCACTTATCATTAACCGTTTCTCTCCCAAATCTGTTCCCCCCACTCCTGTCTCCGGCTCCTCGGACGTCTTCTCCGTCAAAGAAATTTTGGCATCTAAAAAGGTCAGAGGGAGAACCTTCTTTTTAGTGGATTGGGAGGGTTGTGGTCCAGAAGAGAGGTCCTGGGAACCTGAGGACAATATCCTGGACAAAAGTCTGATCCTCAGGTTCTCAGGCTCCAAGAAGAGGGGGAGACCCAAGGGGGGGGGTACTGTTACGCCGAGCGCTCCGGGTCCCCGCTCCTCCCCGGAGCGCTCGCTACACTCCTCTCACTGCAGCGCTCCGGTCGGTTCCACGGACCCGGGGCGCTGCGATACCGCCTCTGGCCGGGATGCGATTCGCGATGCGGGTAGCGCCCGCTCGCGATGCGCACCCCGGCTCCCGTACCTGACTCGCTCTCCGTCAGTTCTGTCCCGGCGCGCGCGGCCCCGCTCCCTAGGGCGCGCGCGCGCCGGGTCTTTGCGATTTAAAGGGCCACTGCGCCGCTGATTGGCGCAGTGGTTCCAATTAGTCTTTACACCTGTGCACTTCCCTATATCACCTCACTTCCCCTTCACTCCCTCGCCGGATCTTGTTGCCTTAGTGCCAGTGAAAGCGTTTCCTTGTGTGTTCCTAGCCTGTGTTCCAGACCTCCTGCCGTTGCCCCTGACTACGATCCTTGCTGCCTGCCCCGACCTTCTGCTACGTCCGACCTTGCTTCTGTCTACTCCCTTGTACCGCGCCTATCTTCAGCAGCCAGAGAGGTTGAGCCGTTGCTAGGGGATACGACCTGGTCACTACCGCCGCAGCAAGACCATCCCGCTTTGCGGCGGGCTCTGGTGAAAACCAGTAGTGACTTAGAACCGATCCTCTAGCACGGTCCACGTCAATCCCTCTCTGGCACAGAGGATCCACTACCTGCCAGCCGGCATCGTGACAGCAGGTACAGAAGACCGGATGCTGTGGGGGATCAGGGCAGGTGTGTATGGTAAGTTTTTTATTTATAGTGCATGCTGAGTTTATTCTAAAACAATTGTATGGTACTGAAAACCTCTTTAAGCAGCACAATCTGGAATGGATTTTTAATGGAAGTCTCCTGTTTAAAATTTTGATCTAAGCTTCAGACTGTCATCAATCAAGGAAGGTGCTTAAAGTTTTTCAAAAGCAGCCAGAATGTTTGGGTTACTTTCCCCGCTATAATTGGCTATTATTATAATAAAATTATAGTATTAAATTACCTTTTTAAGCAATTTGTGTATATATTTTGCGCTAATTAATTTCATATTCCCGGATGTCATAGCCTTCCTATCTGTTGCTGCTTTGAACTCTTCACATTTGAAGCTACTTAATGACTGTAAAATTTAGCAGTAAACTATCCCTCATACTTTACATCAGGGCTAAGTTCACATTTTAGTTACATTCTGTACATTCCAGTTCTACGCAGATGCTCTAAAGACAATATAAATAATTACAGTATAGTTACATCCAGTGACCTCAGGTACTGTAGCATCCTCTCTGAGTGAATAACAGGTAATATCCTCCTAGAATCATTATCTTTCCTTTTCTCCTCCATTTGACCCAGATCTACATGAAGATTTATCCCAGTCATGACTGCATACATTAACAAACATCTTAGGGTCCCCACCTTTCCAGCACTCTACCCATTATTATTAAGGCCTCTTGATGTTTTACACAGTATTAGTGGTCCCTTAACATACGATGGTAATCTGTTCCAAACGGACCATCGTTTGTTGAAACCATCGCATGTTGAGGGATCCGTGCAATGTAAAGTATAGGACAGTTGGCTGTCCGGGCATGCTGGGTGTTATAGTTTTGCAACATCTGGAGGTCCGCAGGTTGTAGACCACTGTTAGAGGAAGTTGTACTCACCTGTCCCCTCCGCTCCGGACTGTCACCGCTCGTCACCGCTGCCCGGGATGTAGCCGTCCATCGCTGTCGCCGCGTCCCCGACGCTCCGGCAAGGCCTCTGCTTCCCCGGCATCTGCACTCTCACGTCGCTACGCACGCTGCTCCTATTGGATAACGGGACGGCGTGCGCCGCAACGTGATGACGTCGATGGAGAGCACCGACGATGCAGGGGATCCCAAAGAGGAAGCACCGGAGCCCCGAGGACAGGTAAGAGACATCACCGGAGCTCATGGGGCCCCGTAAACGGCTATCCGGTGGCAGCTGAAGCAGTCTGCGCTGCCGGATAGCCGTTTATGCAATGGCCCCGACATACAAAAGCATCGTATGTTGATGCTGCCTTCAACATGCGATGGCCTCTGAGAGGCCATCGCATGTTGAAATTATCGTATGTCGGGGCCATCGTAGGTCGAGGGGTCACTGTACTTCCCTTATTGTGCAACATGTGTTTACAGACACCCTTATAGTAATATGATCCCCTAAATACCCCTCAAAGTAATATTTGTGCTCCCAGGCACTAATAGGCCCAGTCGTGCTTAGAAACTGGAATCAAGTAGTCTAACCACATGGCAATGCTGAACATCACATAAGACATCTATTCTCAATCCAGCTCAGTGAAAAGTTGCTCTACAAGAAATAACTTGGTAAAAGGCTTTTTGACAAGAATTGTCAGGTTTGAGGAATATGGGTCAGAAAGGGCACTAAAACCTGACTGCTGAGACACAATTAGCTCCTAGCAGGCTATAACTACCCCTCCCCCTTACTACAATAAATGCTTAAATAATAACTGACACAACAACAATTTAACTTTTCCGTGGGTGGGGATCGGCCACAGCTTTATTTATAAAATTACTTATATAAATAACAATTTAACTGTAACAAAGACACCGATTGGCTTCTTACCAACCCGAGAGGTGCTGCCACACCGTCCTGTGTGGAGGTCTACCCCGGGTTGACCCCGCTTTCACCGTCTTCTTACCGCCAAGCTGTGACTTACAATAAACAGAGATACAAAAAGGGAGGGAGGGCAAAACTCCGGGTCCTGGGCAGATTGAGGGGGGAAGGGAGGCACCACAGCTATAAATACCCAGGGGAGGGCCTCTGAAAGCCCGGGAAACTATTAAACCCCTGATTGGTGCACTCCTTCCCCCCCACCCATGGGACATACCACTGTAGCCATTTGCAAGTTTTACAGGCGGGGGAGGGGGCTAAAAACCTTGCCTGTATATTTCTTAACCTCTTACTGCTCACCAGTCAGGGGGCAAGCTAGTTATGCACAGCTTGCCCCTCCAAACATCTCTTAAAGGTTACAGATATTTCTCGAAAGTCATAATATTTTTATAAATATTCCTCATCATGAGATTCCTATAAGGTTAGTGCAACCGCACAAATAATTCCTTCTATTAAATGACCATATTAGTAGGTGTAGAAAACAACTATTGACTGATATCTAAAGACTGACATCGGAAATTCTACCCCTTATGGTGTCATTTTTTTTCCAAGTCATTCAAGAAACACATGTTACAGTCTTAAGGTTTTAACCACAGAAGTACAGACAGATTAGTCAGTAATCAGTTACTAAGACCTATTTTTATTTATACTTTGTTCTTTTTCCCCCCTCATTTATATTATTAGCCGACATACGATAGGAAAAAACTCCTCACTTGTTGATGCCATTGCCTGATGTCTTGCAGTCTGATTCTAGTGTTACAGTGAAGAATATGATATGAAGCAATACTGTGTTGGTGCAAAGTCTAGCTCAACAGCAGTGTACAGTAATATGGTTTTGACAATGATCTCAAGTGCAGATGACACTGTTTTGATTGATCATAGAGATGCTAAGTTAGACCTGTATTAAGAACTGTAGTATGATTAATATATGTGTCACATCTAGCGTAGGATTCAGTGCAGACTTAAAACTCGTTCAACCACTGCTCCTACCTACTTGGACTATCCGCCCTTATAAAACAAGCAGTTAACCAGAGACAAACCAAAGAGTCAGAACCCGAAAAAAACGCTAAGTACACAAACAGAAATACACAGCAAAGTCAGGATAGCAATGGATCAAGTACTAAAGTCAGAAGACCATAGCAGTTAACCAGCCAAAGTTTAGGATAACAAGGCGCAAACAAAAGCCAAACACTGGTGAGGGTGTGAGCTACAAGCTAAAATGGCTAGACACAAAGTTTTGGGAACAAAATCTGGTGCCTGGTCTTGACTTTTACTAATATCAGAGGCAAGAGCAGGACTTACAACACACACCACTAGACCCTTAGGCAGAAGGAGGATTATTACAGAAACTTGGTGAGAAAGCATCCGCCTTCACATTCTTAGTTCCTGGTCTATGAGTGTTTGAAAAATCAAACCTTGTAAAGGGTAACACCCAACCAGCCTTTAAGATTGGTTTAAGATTTCTACAATCAGTAATCTGTGTTAAGACTCTTCCAGAAAGTGGCACCATTCCTTGAATACTGGCAAGGAGCTCTTGATTAATGATATCACAATTTCTTGGACAAAGATGGGTGAGGCGTGCTAAACCATGAGACAGAACTGTTCATATCCCATCTTCCAAAGCATCTACCTGAACAACAAAAGGTTTAGTTAAATATGGTTGGGTCAGGATGGGTGTCTCAATTCAAATCCTTTCTTGCAGTAGTAATTGATGGTGAACCCCAGAAACCATTGCAGTGCTTTCAAAGCCAAACCCACCCCTGTATCTCTTGGATCTTTGCTGGATCCATATGATAGGACTGTGAATGTAACCAAGAACAGTACTTCCTGCCTTCCGAAGACACATTTTCAAGCTTAACAAACAATTGATCCTCTCTTAAAGCTTACCTGTCAGATCCCACAAAAAAAAAAAAAAAAAAAAATTGTTATATATTGTCACGATGCCGGCTGGCAGGTAGTGGATCCTCTGTGCCAGAGAGGGATTGGCGTGGACCGTGCTAGAGGATCGGTTCTAAGTCACTACTGGTTTTCACCAGAGCCCGCCGCAAAGCGGGATGGTCTTGCTGCGGCGGTAGTGACCAGGTCGTATCCCCTAGCAACGGCTCAACCTCTCTGGCTGCTGAAGATAGGCGCGGTACAAGGGAGTAGACAGAAGCAAGGTCGGACGTAGCAGAAGGTCGGGGCAGGCAGCAAGGATCGTAGTCAGGGGCAACGGCAGAAGGTCTGGAATCACAGGCAAGGAACACACAAGGAACGCTTTCACTGGCACTAGGGCAACAAGATCCGGCGAGGGAGTGAAGGGGAAGTGAGGTGAAATAGGGAAGTGCACAGGTGTAAACACTAATTGGAACCACTGCACCAATCAGCGGTGCAGTGGCCCTTTAAATCGCAAAGACCCGGCGCGCGCGCGCCCTAGGGAGCGGGGCCGCGCGCGCCGGGACAGAACTGACGGGGAGCGAGTAAGGTACGGGAGCCGGGGTGCGCATCGCGAGCGGGCGCTACCCGCATCGCGAATCGCATCCCGGCCGGAGGTGGTAACGCAGCGCCCCGGGTCCGTGGAACCGACCGGGGCGCTGCAGTGAGGGAAGTGTAGCGAGCGCTCCGGGGAGGAGCGGGGACCCGGAGCGCTCGGCGTAACAGTACCCCCCCCCCTTGGGTCTCCCCCTCTTCTTGGGGCCTGAGAACCTGAGGATCAGACTTTTGTCCAGGATATTGTCCTCAGGTTCCCAGGACCTCTCTTCTGGACCACAACCCTCCCAATCCACTAAAAAAAAAGTTCTTCCCCTGACCTTTTTAGAGGCCAAAATCTCTTTGACAGAGAAGATGTCCGAGGAGCCGGAAACAGGAGTGGGAGGAACAGATTTAGGAGAAAAACGGTTGAGGATGAGAGGTTTAATTTCAGAGGCATCTGAGGAACGAGAGAGAGCATCGGCCCTAATGTTTTTATCAGCAGGCCGAAAGTGAATTTCAAAATTAAATCGGGCAAAGAACAGAGACCACCTGGCCTGACGAGGATTCAGCCGTTGGGCAGACTGGAGGTAGGAGAGGTTCTTGTGATCGGTGTAAATAATAACTGGAAATCTTGATCCCTCCAGCAGATGCCTCCATTCCTCAAGTGCTAATTTAATGGCTAGAAGCTCTCGATCCCCGATGGAGTAGTTCCTCTCCGCCGGAGAGAAGGTCCTGGAAAAAAAACCACAAGTAACAGCATGCCCGGAAGAGTTTTTTTGTAGAAGGACAGCTCCAGCTCCCACTGAGGAGGCATCAACCTCCAATAGGAAGGGTTTAGATGGGTCAGGTCTGGAGAGCACGGGAGCCGAAGAAAAGGCAGACTTGAGTCGTTTAAAGGCGTCTTCCGCTTGAGGAGGCCAAGACTTGGGATCGGCATTTTTTTTTGTTAAAGCCACAATAGGAGCCACAATGGTAGAAAAATGTGGAATAAATTGCCTGTAATAATTGGCGAACCCCAAAAAACGTTGGATGGCACGGAGTCCGGAGGGGCGTGGCCAATCTAAGACGGCAGAGAGTTTATCTGGGTCCATTTGTAGTCCCTGGCCAGAGACCAAGTATCCTAGAAAAGGAAGAGATTGGCATTCAAACAGACATTTCTCTATTTTGGCATAGAGTTGATTATCACGAAGTCTCTGAAGAACCATACGGACATGCTGGCGGTGTTCTTCAAGATTGGCAGAAAAAATCAGGATATCGTCCAGATATACAACAACACAGGAGTATAGTAGATCACGAAAAATTTCATTAACAAAGTCTTGGAAGACGGCAGGGGCGTTGCATAGACCAAAGGGCATGACCAGATACTCAAAGTGTCCATCTCTGGTGTTAAATGCCGTTTTCCATTCATCCCCCTCTCTGATGCGGATGAGATTATAAGCACCTCTTAAGTCCAGTTTGGTAAAAATATGGGCACCTTGGAGACGATCAAAGAGTTCAGAGATGAGGGGTAGGGGGTAGCGGTTCTTAACCGTGATTTTATTAAGACCGCGGTAGTCAATGCAAGGACGTAGAGAGCCATCTTTTTTGGACACAAAGAAAAATCCGGCTCCGGCAGGAGAGGAGGATTTACGGATAAAGCCCTTTTTTAAATTTTCTTGGACGTATTCAGACATGGCAAGAGTCTCTGGGACGGACAGAGGATAGATTCTGCCCCGGGGTGGAGTAGTGCCCGGGAGGAGGTCAATGGGACAATCATAAGGCCTGTGAGGAGGTAGAGTCTCAGCTTGTTTTTTGCAAAAAACGTCCGCAAAGTCCATATAGGCCTTAGGGAGACCGGTTACATGAGGAAGCACAGGGACACGGCAAGGTTTACTGGGAACCGGTTTTAAGCAGTCCTTGGAACAAGAGGGCCCCCAACTCTTGATCTCCCCAGTGGACCAATCCAGGATTGGGGAATGGAGTTGAAGCCAGGGAAGTCCAAGAAGGATTTCAGAAGTGCAATTGGGGAGGACCAACAGTTCAATCCTCTCGTGATGAGATCCGATGCACATTAGAAGGGGCTCCGTGCGGAAACGTATAGTACAGTCCAATCTTTCATTGTTTACACAATTGATGTAGAGGGGTCTGGCGAGACTGGTCACCGGGATGTTGAACCTGTTGACGAGAGAGGCTAAGATGAAATTTCCTGCAGATCCAGAGTCCAAGAAGGCCACAGCAGAGAAGGAGAAGGCAGAGGCAGACATCCGCACAGGCACAGTAAGACGTGGAGAAGCAGAGTAGACATCAAGGACTGTCTCACCTTTGTGCGGAGTCAGCGGACGTCTTTCCAGGCGGGGAGGACGGATAGGACAATCCTTCAGGAAGTGTTCGGTACTAGCACAGTACAGGCAGAGATTCTCCATGCGGCGTCGTGTCCTCTCTTGGGGTGTCAGGCGAGACCGGTCGACCTGCATAGCCTCCACGGCGGGAGGCACAGGAACAGATTGCAGGGGACCAGAGGAGAGAGGAGCCGGGGAGAAGAAACGCCTCGTGCGAACAGAGTCCATATCCTGGCGGAGCTCCTGACGCCGTTCGGAAAAACGCATGTCAATGCGAGTGGCAAGATGGATGAGTTCATGTAGGTTAGCAGGGATTTCTCGTGCGGCCAGAACATCTTTAATGTTGCTGGATAGGCCTTTTTTAAAGGTCGCGCAGAGTGCCTCATTATTCCAGGATAATTCTGAAGCAAGGGTACGGAACTGTACGGCATACTCGCCAACGGAAGAATTACCCTGGACCAGGTTCAACAGGGCAGTCTCAGCAGAAGAGGCTCGGGCAGGTTCCTCAAAGACACTTCGAATTTCCGAGAAGAAGGAGTGTACAGAGGCAGTGACGGGGTCATTGCGGTCCCAGAGCGGTGTGGCCCAAGCCAGGGCTTTTCCAGACAGCAGGCTGACTACGAAAGCCACCTTAGACCTTTCAGTGGAGAACTGGTCCGACATCATCTCCAAGTGTAATGAACATTGGGAAAGAAAGCCACGGCAAAACTTAGAGTCCCCATCAAATTTATCCGGCAAGGATAGTCGTATTCCAGAAGCGGCCACTCGCTGCGGAGGAGGTACAGGAGCTGGCGGAGGAGATGATTGCTGGAGCTGTGGTAGTAACTGTTGTAGCATAACAGTCAGTTGAGACAGCTGTTGGCCTTGTTGCGCAATCTGTTGTGACTGCTGGGCGACCACCGTGGTGAGGTCAGCGACAACTGGCAGAGGAACTTCAGCGGGATCCATGGCCGGATCTACTGTCACGATGCCGGCTGGCAGGTAGTGGATCCTCTGTGCCAGAGAGGGATTGGCGTGGACCGTGCTAGAGGATCGGTTCTAAGTCACTACTGGTTTTCACCAGAGCCCGCCGCAAAGCGGGATGGTCTTGCTGCGGCGGTAGTGACCAGGTCGTATCCCCTAGCAACGGCTCAACCTCTCTGGCTGCTGAAGATAGGCGCGGTACAAGGGAGTAGACAGAAGCAAGGTCGGACGTAGCAGAAGGTCGGGGCAGGCAGCAAGGATCGTAGTCAGGGGCAACGGCAGAAGGTCTGGAATCACAGGCAAGGAACACACAAGGAACGCTTTCACTGGCACTAGGGCAACAAGATCCGGCGAGGGAGTGAAGGGGAAGTGAGGTGAAATAGGGAAGTGCACAGGTGTAAACACTAATTGGAACCACTGCACCAATCAGCGGTGCAGTGGCCCTTTAAATCGCAAAGACCCGGCGCGCGCGCGCCCTAGGGAGCGGGGCCGCGCGCGCCGGGACAGAACTGACGGGGAGCGAGTAAGGTACGGGAGCCGGGGTGCGCATCGCGAGCGGGCGCTACCCGCATCGCGAATCGCATCCCGGCCGGAGGTGGTAACGCAGCGCCCCGGGTCCGTGGAACCGACCGGGGCGCTGCAGTGAGGGAAGTGTAGCGAGCGCTCCGGGGAGGAGCGGGGACCCGGAGCGCTCGGCGTAACATATATTGCTCAGTACCTAATCCTGATCATGTACATGTCATGTCATTTTTATGTATCTATCACCGATATTTCACTAAAAATAGCATATTTAACTTGCCCACTGTCTTTTACATTTTTCCAGAGGGAGGGGGCGTGTTCCTTTCTTGCCTGCATTGTGTGACTCTTCTCCCTACCTCAATCTGCTGACTCACTGGTCTGGGAGCGAGCCTGGGGGCCCTGCTCTGTAACCCTTTCCTCTCTGGTTTTATGCTGTACACACCCACACACACACACACACACACACACACACACACACAATGATTATTGGAGATTGCCTGTACTCTACCGCCAAAGACAATATGGTGAGTGTATAACTTATATATAGTATATCTTCCTAGATTAGTGCAAAGGTTTAGTGCTAAAAGTACAGTGGTGTGCCTACAGCTTTTGCAAAAATACAACTTCCAGCATGCCTCGCATGCTTGGAGTTGTAGTTTTGCAACAGCTGGAGGTTCATGTTTGGTAAAACTCTGTGTTACAGCAGTGTTGCTGCAAGCTGTGTTCCTCCTGCAGCCTTGTCAATCAGCCATCTTGTGTCCATGACCCTTGGACACGCTCATGCTGCTGTGGGATTCATCAGTGTCCCAGGAGATAAGTGGACCCCTAGTGGCTCAATTTTCAAATGCAGTTTGACTAATGTTTTGCCAAGATGTACAACATATAAAACGTTTTTATATCTGACAGTGCCCATGGAAGATCTGCAGGACCAGTTTGAAATGTTGAATACAGGAGACCGAACCAAGATTAAAATATCATCTAAATACACAACTAAACATTTGCCAAAAATGGCAAAAAACATTGCTAACCAGGTTCTGGAAGATGTGTAACATGCACTGGTTTGGTTGATTTGACCAAAGTTTAACCCAAGGATCAAGTAAATAGGGGTCAACCAAGTTATCTGCAGATCTGGAATTGACAAACACTGTTGTCATGTCTGGTAGGGATAGAGTGCAGCCCTGATCTCGCCCACTCCCTCTTTTCCTGCCTACTTGCCTACCCAGCCTAAGCAGCGGGTCCACAACCACGGTGACTGTCCCTTCCTAAATATATGAGGGACAGTCTAAGGTCAAAACAATAAACTACAAAAACTGACAAAGGTCAGGAACAGCTGGAGGCACACAAAAACTAACAGAAATAAACCTAAACACACACACACACACACACACACCGAAGTCAAAGCCAGGAGGGAACGGGGAACAATAACAGAGAGCCAAAGTGCAGTCAAAAGCCAAGTCAAAAAGTAGCAGAACCAGAAAGATAATATAAGTACAGAGGTAGCTAGAACTTTCACAGGCAAGGCATAAATGAGAAAGACTTCCTTATATATCCCTGTGCTGCTAGCAGGTAGCTGAACCATACCCAGAGCACAGAGGCGTAGTCCCAGCAACAGAATAACAACAGAGCTAGAAAGAATTAACCCTACGGGTTCTGGCAGAACCTGTCATCGCAGTATCCCTCCCTTTTATGAGGGGCCACCAGACCCTTCTAAATCTTAGAGAATCAAAAGAAAGGATTAACTCCCGAATGGACGATCGATCTTCTCTATCATGTCCTCATCCTCAATATCACACCATTCATTGGTGTCATCTAGCTCACAATTATCCCCATCAAATTTCTCAGACTCAGATTCAGCATGAACACTTTTAGCTGGCTTTTTAAAACTCCCGGAAGATACGTTAGTAGAAATAACAGGCATATCAATTCCCTCCAGAGACAAATTGGCAGGTTTACATATTTGGAAATTGGAAAATACCTGTTACAAGTTACCGCCATGATGACCACACAATGACGCGGACACTTGACACTGGTTGATGATAGGAAACAGAGGAGAAGACAGGCAAAAATGGAGAGACAGAGGAAGAACAACATTCTAATCAGCGTTCACTGCTAAGGTCATAGCTTGGTCTAAGGTGTCAGGAGAGGGGTAGGTCACAGCATGTCCTTTAGGATGTCAGATATCCCCAGTTTGAACTGGTAAATCAAAGCTGGGGTGTTCCATTTGGAAGCTACACACCACTTCCTAAAGTCTGCTCAATATTCCTTGACAGGTCTACGTCCCTGTTTTAATGTACGCAGCTGAGACTCATCATACGCAGCTCGGTCAGGTTCTGCATACAAAAGACCCAAACTAGCAAACAGAGAGTCCACAGGGGACAACTCAGAGGCATCAGGATAAAGAAAAAATTATCACTCTTGGGGACCCCCTTGCAAAAGGGACATAATAATACCAGCTCTTTGGTGGGCCTCAGTACAAGACGAATGGAGTCTTAAGGAAAAGTATAGCTTCCAACTTTCACAAGAAGTTTTAATGCTTTCTGATTCCCTGAAAAACGCTCAGGAAGAATAAACTGAGGTTCCAATGGAGCTGAAAGAGGAGAAGTAGGAACAACAGCGCGTGATGACTCAAGCTCCAAAATTCTAGACAGCAACCTCTGAATCATCTGCTCCTGATGTTCAAGCCTCTCAATCAAGTCCTGGTTTATTCTAGACTTAGCTTGAGACGACTCTTGCTGCTCTAGCTTCTCAGCTAAATCCTGGACCAACTGAATAAGGTCTTGCAACTGACCAACCAGAGATGTCATGAGGTCCATAACTAACAACAAAACAGAGGAAGTAGTTAGACCTGTGTGCTCTGAGGAGAGGCCTATTATTAACATTTGACCGCTAAGCGGTCACTAAGACCCTAAATTTCCCACCCAATATAAAACTTAACGTTTAATGAGCCGAGATTAAAATAACCTCACACATATTGATCCATGGTGCATTGATTGGCATGACACTGCATGCTATAGAAGTGAATTGAAAAATTAGACTGTGGCTGCAGTCCACAGTCTATAGTGTGAGACAATTAAAAATCTAACACATTGCCCGCCCGCCCGACGTTTCGCCACAGGCTGTGGCTTTATCAAGGGCTAAGAGGCAAATGGCGTGCAAACAAGCCTTGCAGGGGTTTAAATAACCTCCTGTCTCTAACGTCATTAGAACATGTCACTTCCTGTATTAACATGACATCTCATTGGTTACAATCACATGCAGACTAATGATTGACCGCTTCCTGGCCAATGAATTTTAGACCAGGATGCATCTTGCTATATTCGTTTGATTGACAACATCCTTGACCAACCAGCTGAGAACAATCAAGCTTCTGAACTTCTCATTGGTGCCGGAAGCTGTACACGTATGTGCGCCATCGGTCCTGCGCTAACTAATAGCTTCCCGAACCTCCGATATGGGCGCATGCGCAGTACGGATGCGCAGAAGAACGTGCGCGAATACTTAGTCATATACAGGCACTGCTGGAAGCTGCGCGACAGACATATGCGCCGGCACTTAGCCGATTTTTGGCATATGATTCACACATGGCTGTTGTGATAGAACTGTAATACACAATATAACCACTCATGTGAACAACGACTGCGTAGCAAGTGATAGGCTAATTCGAGAACACTAATAAATTACTATCTGGCAATATAGGACGGCCAACCTAGCAACGTAGGTATAAGATCAAAACAAAAAATATTAATCGATAGAAGGAGGAGCAAATACTCATCTGTTCTGCATAGATGTAGTCATAATTAATTCATATCATCAACGGAAGTTAATCATAAGTATGATTAATAAAGGCTTATAACGGCTCTTCTATATAGTAACAATTGTAATAAGTGATTCCTGTCCTACAAGAAGGCTGCAAAAGTGAAGCCTTCATTCAGTCCATTTGGGCTTTGGGATTTTAATCTCCAAATCCAACGGGCTTCTTCTTGAAGCAGTCTGGTGTTAAGATTGCCACGTCTCGGACCTAGTTTACACTGGGTAATGCCACAGAAACGTAATTCAAAGGGAGCATCATCTGAGGAGAGGCCTAGCTCAAATCTAAGCTCTCAACTGGTCATCCTGTAAGGGTTACTCTCAAGGAGGATGTTCATTCCCCTGTGGAAAAGTCTTCAGTCCCTTGACAGGACCCTAGCTATTAGGATTCAATCTTCCGTCTTACAAGTTAGTATTTATCTGTTTGGTGAAAGCACAAGTCCCAGCAAGGCAACAGGGCTCCCAAGGGGTTACGCTACACTTCACGTAAAGCCAGCTGCATGTGTATTATCATCTGCACCCAGCTCAGTAAACCTGACATTGGTGTGTTCATTTACTCCCTGTATCTGGCCCAGGAGAAGCTGTCTCCAACCTCGGACCGTGTATAGGATAACGGTGCCCTGGCATCACAAAGTGATCAGGTATTCTTACTAACACCCTGTGGACACCACATATGTATCAATTTTTCTTACCATATCCCCATTATTCTTAATAAAATATTCAGTGGCAAAGAAGAAAATAAAGGATATTTTTAAAAGAGATAAAGCAGATGAGCTGAGCTGGTGTAGGTGCAAACTTATTTTGTTCATTTTAACTCCAGAGAGTCATATCCTTTTATTAATATACAGAAATGAAATAGAAACTGGGGGTTACAATAACGTATCTAATCTTCCTTCATAAGAATCTTCTGCGCACAGATCAGCCAGAGCCTCCTAAGCCAATAAATGTGAATCCAGCACATGAGAGTTTAATTTAAAAAAAAAAAACATATTTTATTAAAAAATATATGTTCCAAATATTTGTATAAAGACAGACATTTGACAGGTTTTGTACAATACTTCCTCTCTATAGCATGCCGTGAACAAGGTGGTATTGTCCAAAAGGTGAAAAATGTCTGCGTTTATGCATATATCTGGAACATACTTTTATAGTGCTGAAAGAAAAAAAAAGATTTTTGTAGAAAATTGTATGCTGGATTTAAGTTTAATGACTTGAGAAAATGGAGGATGGTTAATTCATTTTTGATACATTATGCTATCCCAAAAATCATAATAACATAATTATGAAACTGCTTAAAGGGGTTATCCAGGAATAGAAAAACAGAGCTAGTTTCTTTCAAAAACAGCTCCACGTGTGTCCCCAGGTTGTTTGTGGTATTACAACTTGGCTCCATTCAGTTCAATGGAACTGAGCTGCAGAACCCTACCCAACCTGGAGATAGAAAGGAAGCCTTTAAAAAAAAAATAAAAAAATTAGCTCTTTTTTCTCTTCCTGGATAACCCCTTTAATATAAATTAGGAGAAATAAACATATGAAGATTCATTTACATAAAACAAAAACAGATTTGCCTCAAAGTTGCTGTCAGGCCAACATTTCAACCACAGAGGAGACTAGTAAAATACAGTATCATTACAATTTCAACAGAGTCACACCAATTGCATTTTCATGCTAGACAGGCCACAGAGTAGGTTATAAATAAAAAAAAAAGGATCTGAAAGTGTAGGCTACTTCCTGCTGTGGTTTTTAAGTGCATAGAAGGATGTGATGTATTATCTACAGATGGTTAGCTGTAAACCTACTTGCCACCAAAACCATTATCCAGCACTCGCTTCTGCCAAATTCAGTTTATTTCCTGTTATTTTCTTGTACAAAATATATTTTGACATTGTCTTGTGAACTGGAAATGGGGTCACCAGATCTGTAAACAGAGTAGCAAATATTAAGCAACTCTGTGAGGAAACAGAGTTTCATCAACAAAACTATTTAAAGGGGTTGTTTGGCAATCCATAAAACTACTTGCACTTGTGTAATTGCTTCATAAACATGCTTATCATGTGGTTTTATGTAATAACAAAAAATAAAAAAAATTCGTTAAGGCCTCTCCCCGGCACAAAATGCAGTCCACTTCTTCATCTGCGCCTGCTCAATGACCCCAAATACCATGATCCATTTTTACCATAGAGTCTCCAAGTCCTGTGCTAAAGTTTATCTCCCACTGTCCCCATTCCCATCCACCTTTTCATCTGCATGTTACTGCATGTCAGAGAAGTCTGTTTATCTGTTTACACTGCCCCAACACCTCCAGCAGTTGTGTCTTTTGTTAAGCTGTCAGGGTGATATAGTGCTCCTACTATGGCTAAGGCAGCTAGCATCAGTTCAGAGGGCTCCCCTGAATAGTCAAGCCAAGCCCTCAAAACATAGAGAAATGATAACGTGTCATCTGTGAAAATGGAGGGGGAGGGGGGAAGTAGGAACAGTTGGCAGGCAACATAAAAAGAAATCTGCAAAACTATAGAGTTCCTGGGGATTATGAGAATATAGTGAGAAAAAATGTCACTTAAAATAACTTTTGACTTGTCAAAAGTTTTGATCGGTCAAGTTCGAAGTGTAAAATTCCCCTCAGATAATCAGTACAAGGCTGGAGAAGCGTGTGGCTAAGTGATTCTCTCTTTGTCTTGTGCATCGCTGCACCAGACTAGGTTAACAAAAGAGCAAGTTTGCACAATCTTTTGTTCAATGGCTTTAAAGTGTTCAAGTTCAAGGCACAAAATACATAAAAATAGAACAATAGCAAGAAAACTTTAGCTCTTGCTAAAAGACTGCAAAGGCAGGCTCAAGCCATTTACAAGTAACAATAACCAACCAAAACCAGGGGAAAAACACTTATAAAAGTCTTGCATCAATATAAAGCATACACCTGATTACCAAAAATAATCAATAATCTTTATTAAGTACAAATAAACATTCCATACAGAACATACATAGTATTAAAACAATTGAAAAGCTCCTGCCAAGCTTACTCCAAATCCAGGGAGGGGGGAGGGGGGGCACAGACCCCACCCTGGGTGCCTTCCCTCAGATATAACTATCACGCTGAACCTTCAATCAACTCCACACTTGAACAAATAACCCATGGGCTAATAGCCAGTATATACAATAACTTGAATACAGGCATATAATGGTACTCACTAAAATACTGTTCCAAAAATGTTAAATAAGTTAGAACATCATGCCCTGTTAAACAACCTGCAATCCCAGCAAGCCCCAATACAGTATCAGAATGGAGGACAAGAGGGGGATCGAACTTTGCATATACCTATGGGGAAAGTGTGTGTGTGTGTGTGTGGGGGGGGGGGGGGGTAACTCTGCCTAGACCTATGGGGAAAGGGGGGGAGGGGTCACTCTGCCTATACATATGGGGAAGAGGGGGGGTTAACTCTGCCTATACCA
Source organism: Hyla sarda (assembly GCF_029499605.1). NCBI lineage: Eukaryota > Metazoa > Chordata > Amphibia > Anura > Hylidae > Hyla > Hyla sarda. The sequence continues at coordinate 191,907,152 of NC_079193.1, read as the reverse complement.
ATGGGGAAGAGGGGGGTAACTCTGCTTATACCAATGGGGAAGAGGAGGGGGTAACTCTGCCTATACCAATGGGGAAGAGGGGGAGTAACTCTGCCTATACCTATTGGGAAAGGAAGGGGGGATAACTCTGCCTATACCTATGGGGAAAAGGGGGTTTAACTCTGCCTATACCTATGGGGAATGGGGAGGGCGTTTAACTCTGCCTAAACCTATGGGGAAAGGGGGTAACTCGGCTTATACCTATGGGGAAAAGGGGGTTTAACTCTGCCTATACCTATTGGGAAAGGGGGTGGAGGGGTGGGACTCTGCTGCCTATACCTAAGGAGAAAGGGGGGTTAACTCTATTCCTATACCTATTGGGAAGGGGGTTTAACTATGCTGCCCATACCTATGTGTAAGGGGGGTTACGTCTGCTGCCTATACATATGGGGAAGGGTGGGGGGTTAACTCTGCTTCCTTTACCTACAGGTAAGGGGGGGGGTAATTCTGCTGCCTATACCTACAGGGAAGGGGGGCTACCTAACTTTATACCTGGATGCCTAACTACTTACCTACATACCAGGCTATCTAACTACCTACATACCCAGCTACCTAACTATGTACATATCTGGCCTTCATACATGGCTGCCTAACTACCAAGCTAGCCCCTTACCTACCTGGCTTGTCACCTACCTACATATCTGGCTTCCTTATCTACCTACCTAGTTACCTATTTACCTGACTACCTACCTACCTGTCCTTTTACTGTTCAGGACCCCAAGGAGGGCATTATAACAGTTTGTGGGCCTATAGATGGAAAGATTGTGTTGAGGAGGGGAGGGCACTGGAAAAATGCAGAGTCTTACATGTTTGTCCTGTAGATGTTAAGAGATCCACATGGCGGTCTTATCCGGACGGAGAAGAAAAGGAAAGAGGACGGCGCTGATCACAAAAGAAGTAATTGTGAGTCCCAAAATGTAACTGTAATCACTTATATGGTATACACATTCTGTGTTCAGCTGATATCTACAGCCATATGGTGCTGTATATAATCACTTATATTGTATACAGATCCTGTATAGTATACTGGTCTGTGTATAGTGGTTTTATTCAGTACAGTATGGTGGTATTATCCAGTTATTGTGTGGTGGTATATATTTACTCCTTGTATACCAGTATTATTGGTCATGGAAATTTACCTACATTTAAGTGTTTCTTACATATATAAATTTTAGTTTATTGTGTGTGGGATATGGGTGGAATAGGGGCGTGGCAGAAGATTGACGAGCTGCAGAGACTAGCAGGAGCCCTTACCTTTTTTTGGTCCTGGGGCCCCGAGTGTTGTCAGTCCGTCTCTGGGAATGGCCACGTTACCCACGTATATAATGCAGCATATGTAATGGCAGCATTTACACAGCTACAATTACTCTAGTGTTACTATAGAGAACATTGAACTTCAGGCAAATTGGAGCAGTTAAATGGGTACTCCGGTGCTAAGACATCTTATCCCCTATCCAAAGGATAGGGGATAAGATGCCTGATCGCGGGGGAGCCTATGGGAGGGGGCTCCGGCCCCGTGATCGCCAGTAATCTGACCCCGAGCGAACATGCTCCAGGGACTGATTTTAATGGGGTGCTGTGTGCAAGATCACGGGGGTCCCCAGCGGCGGGACCCCCGCGATCAGGCATCTTATCCCCTATCCTTTGGATAGGGGATAAGATGTCTTAGCGCTGGAGTACCCCTTTGAAGAGCATCTGTCAGCTAGTTCACCCAGACTAAATCCAGCATACTGAGTTATAGTGTGGGTGAACAGCTGTAAAATGAGGGGTTACTAACTAAAATCTATTGGTTAGGTGCTGCATTTTTCTTGTAAATAGTTTGATTCCTAATGCACCCCAGTGCACATTGGAGGCATATTCCCCTGCTGGCCCCTTCATTCATTTGCTATTTAAGGCCATAGATGAGCGCTCTGCTCTCTTTGCACTCACCCCCAACCTTCTTTAGCATCATAATTTTAAAATAGTTTAAATATCAATCTGCAAAATTAGTACAAAATTTTAAAGGTTTTTTTTTGCAAGTGCTACCAAAATAAAGATGGAAATAAACAGCAAATATTTTGTTGCAGAAGAAGCTGTAGCATTCACTGGACATTTTTACATATTTCTACAGTATAAATTTGCATATGCGACATATTGCAGTTTACAGTTTTCATCAAGTTTTCTGTTGTTAATAAATTGATACAAATCCTATCTGCCTACATTTATCACTTGAATAAATTACAATATTAGGCAAAACAAGTGTCAGAATTGCTTGGACTTATAAAACCTTACAGTTATTTTCTGATAAGGTCACACATACAAGACATCCAAAATCTGTCTCAGTCAATAAGGGGTTAAAACCTTACTTATTACATAGACAGAGCCAGCATAGTAAATATCAATATATACATTACAGCATTAAATGGAGCAGGTCCAGCAGAACAAGGTAAGCACAGTAAAAATGTGGAGATGTGGGGAAAATTCAGACAGGAAGGTATAGACAGTAGACAAGACTAGACAGGCTGTAATTTGTGCAGACAGCAAAAATATTATTGCTTGTTTTAAAGCCTATGATACCAGCCAGAAATAGGAACAAGTGGATCAGCTATTATGACAGACACTGTTAGAGGAGAATTGCGATCATATGTTAGTTTGAAATGATGTATAATGGTAAAGGTAGCTGTGTATTGTAAATTATGTCAATGATCTTAATAAATGTACACAAGTAAATATTTATAGAAGCGCCCCTCTTACACAACTTCATTGCAAAACAAAAATCACTGCTTAGGCTGGGTTCACACTACGTTTTGTAACTACGGTTGCCGTATACGGCTGGGAGGAGGGGGGCGGGGCTTAATCACAGCGCCCGCACTCAGCCGTTTAGGGGAACCGTATTTAATGCATGTCTATGAGGCGAGTGGAGTGAACCGGCTGCTTTTTCGGCCGTATGCGGTTTCCCGACCGTAGGCAAAACGTGGTCGACCACGTTTTTGCTTGCGGTCGGGAAACCGCATACGGCAGAAAACGCAGCCGACCAGAGGCTGCGGTTCACTCCGGTCGGCTCATAGACATGCATTAAATACGGTTCCCAAATACGGCTGAGTGCGGGCGCCGCGATTAAGCCCCCCCTCCTCCCAGCCGTATACAGGAACCGTAGTTACAAAACGTGGTGTGAACCCAGCCTAACACAATAGGCCAGATTTACTAATCCTATGTAATACAAGGCTTATTGGAGAACAAACACAAAAAAAGATTTTTATTAATAAACAAAAATTACTTTTATTGTAGCATCCATAAAATCGTCAGATCCTTTTACTTTTTAAATATTTTGTTATATTGCAGACTTGTAATAAAATGGAGAAAAAAATAATTTTTGAAAATGTATTAAAAAAGAAAAAAAAACTAAAAATTGGCATAGACTAGACATCTTATCCCCTATCCAAAGGATAGAGGATAAGATGTCTGATCACGGAGGTCCCGCCACTGGGGACCCCCGCTATCTCCCCGCTTCACCTGGCGTTTGTTTAGAGCAGGGGTCCTCAAACCTTTTAAACAGGGGGCCAGTTCACTGTCCCTCAGACCATTAAAAGGCAGGACTATAGTAAAAAAAAAAAAACTATGAACAAATTCTTATGCACACTTACATATCTTAATAGTGGACTACCCCTTTAAGTATGCAGCACAGTTCCCCCCACATTAGTCTTAATTCAGGAGAAACAAAGGAAGCGGATAAATGTCCTCGGCGGGCCACATGTGGCCCACGGGCAGTAATTTGGGGACACCTGGTTTAGAGCGTCGAGTGCAGCGCTGGAGGCTCGTGACATCCTGGACTCGCGCCGCTCGTGATGTCACAACCACGCCCCCCAATGCAAGTCTATGGGAGGGGGAGTGACAGCATACCACATACTTACATCTAAGTGGTGTACCATTTTGTTCCTGTTAAAGTCCTAAGGGCCTAGTTACTGTGAAAGGCCAGCCAAAAGTACACACCTGCTGGTGTTGTAGACAAATACTGTTTTAAGTGTACTGGAGCGCATTTTACTCCCCTCATAAGTGCATACCACGTATGTACATCTAGGTGGTGTACCAGTTTGTTCCTGTTAAAGTCCTAAGGGCCTAGTTACTATGAAAGGCCAGCCAAAAGTACACACCTGCTGGTGTTGTAGACAAATACTGTTTTCAGCGTAGTGGAGCATATTGTCCTCCCCTCATATATGCACTAAGTATGTCAAGCAGAGAAGTGCCAGGATGTTCACAGAGGAGTGGCAGAGGCCTAAATTCATCAGGCGCAGGCAGAGGTCACAGCAGACTAGGGGCGAGTGACAGCAGGAGTCACAGCGAGAGGTCTGTGCTCCCGGTATCAGCTAGCGGTCGTGTATCGACCAGCAACCCATCTGCCCTCATCGATTGGTTAACACGGTCATCCAACTTGTAATGTAGTGGATGACCGTGTTGACACCCCCAGTCAACAGTTGGTGGGACCCTAAGTTGGCATGCCCGGGAGCAGTCCCTGTCCTCCCATTGCCTCTGTCCTAAGCTGTTCCCTCCCTCACAGAAGTATCTTATGCTGTGGGTTTAGCTCCGCTATTTAGTGTGGACGATCTACTAGAGGACAGTCAGCAGCTACTGCCCAGGAGGAGGACATCAGTGACGTGCAGACACAATTCGATGATGATAAAGCCGATCGCACTTGGGAGCCCGGTGCAGAAGGGGCTTTATCATCATCAGGAGAAGAGGGTTGCAGGTTGCCCTTGAGGTAGCAGCTGAGCCAGCATGGTGGTAGCATGGTTGGCAGTCAGCATGGTGGCAGAAGTGGAAAGTCTGGAGCCAAACGTGCCCGGGGTAGACCACCTGCTTTGCGGCAGCCTACCTTTCTGGGAGGGAGTGGAACAGGGGTTCCTGGAATCGGCGGCAGTAGCAGTCAATCAGTGCGGACTGTTGGTGGGAAAATCAGCTACTTGGCAGTATGGCAGTGTTCCATCAAGCATCCGGTAAACATGGCCGCATGCAAGATGTGTCGGCAGAAGGTGAAGCGTGGCCAGGGTCCCAATGTTGGCACCCCAGCCCTACGTCAACATACGCAGCATCACCATAAAGTGGCCTGAGAGATCCGTGGCTCTGATCTGGTAGTCCAGCCTGCTGCATCACCCAGTGGCACGCCACTCCCTGTTTCAGATAGCCAAGGCTCCACCACCTCAGCCGAAGGGAGCTGTTTGTCGGTGTGTACCAAAGTGCATGGCAGTGCTGGCATTTGGAGCTGTAACTATGGTCAGGGACAATACATGTCCTCTACGGCCCACTTGGTGAATGTGGTTCCTGCACAGCCACAACAGCAACTTGGACAGGTCACACTGCTTCTGCCTCCACGCTCTCCATGCATCAGAGTAGATTGACCATGGTGCCACACCAACACTTCACAAATATGGATAGTGCAAAACATATTTCAGGTGCTCCTCCCCAGTAACAGACATTCCTTTACATCAGACCCCAAGTATTGAGGATATGCATTAGCTAAAACTCGACTTTTATTTATTAGGATAAAATATATGTATCCAACATTTTTTTTTAAATCAAACAAAAGGAAAGGTGTGCAAAAAACACCATGTGCCACCTACACCACCAAGTATTGATGCCATCCAAAGACCTCTAAAAGGTGAAAGGGAACAACGTATTGTCCATTGTACCAGGTGGGGGTAAAAATTTCCCCTGTAAGGCCCTACTCTAGCCATATTAATTCCCTTCTTGACAAGTGTTACTCACCTTAACAAGGGCAGCCCCACACAGGCACCTCTCCCTATTTCCACTTACAAACACTGCCATTTCGAAGGGTTTTCAGGTGGAAATAAGTAGAGGTTCCTGTGTGGGACCGCCCTTTTTAGGGCGAGTAACACTTGCCAAGAAATAAATTAATAGGGCAATAGTAGGGCCTTACCCCACCTGCTAGAATGAAAAATCCCCTCCCCCAATAAAAATAAAAATTTGCCGTTTTTCCCATTTTACCCCCAAAAAGCGTAATTTTTTTATAAACATATTTGGTATCGCCGAGTGTGTAAATGTCCAAACTATCAAAATATAATGTTAATGATCCTGTACGGTGAATGGTGTAATCGTAAAAAAAAAAAAAAGTCCAAAAATGCAGCTTTTTTATCACATTTTATAAAAAAATAAAAAATAAAATTATCTAAAAGTTTTATATGTGCAAATGTGGTATCAATAAAAAGTACAGATGACAGCACAAAAAATGAGCCCTCATACCGCCCTATATACGGAAAAATGAAAAAGTTATAGGTGGTCAAAATAGGCCGATTTTAGATTACTGATTTTGTACAAACAGTTTTAGATTTTTTTTAAGCGGTACAAAAATATAAAAGTATCCAGCCATGGTTATCATTTTAATCGTATTGACCCACAGAATAAAGAACACATGTCATTTTTACCGTAAAGTGTACAGTGTGAAAACAAAACCCTCCAAAATGTGCAAAAATTTGGTTTTCATTTAAATTTCCTCCCTAAAAAAAAAAATGTTGGGGTTCGCTGTACATTTTAAGGTTAAATGAGAGGTTTCATTACAAAGTACAATTGGTCACGCAAAAAACAAGCCCTTAAAAATATTAACCCTTTCAATTTTGCACCTAAAAATCCATATGATGGCTTATTTTTTGCACCACCAATTCTACTTTGCAGTGACATCTGTCATTTTACCCAGAAATCTACAGTGAAACGAAAAAAAAATTCTTTGTGTGAGGAAATTGAAGAAAAAACGCCATTTTGTAAATTTTGGGGGCTTCCGTTTCTACGCAGTACATTTTTCGGTAAAAATGACACCTTATCTTTATTCTGTAGGTCCATACGATTAAAATGATACCCTACTTATATAGGTTTGATTTTGTCGTACTTCTGTAAAAAATCATAACTACATGCAGAAAAATTTAGACATTTAAAATTGTCATCTTCTGACCCCTATAACTTTTTTCTTTTTCCGCATATGGGCGGTATGAGGGCTAATTTTTTGCGCCGTGATCTGAAGTTTTTAGCGGTATAATTTTTGTATTGATTGGACTTTTTGATCGCTTTTTATTCATTTTTTCATGATATAAAAAGCGACGTTATTTTGGACTTTGGAATTTATTTGCGCGTACTCCATTGACCGTGCAGTTTAATTAAGGATATATTTTTATAGTTCAGACATTTACACACACGGCGATACCACATATGTTTATATTTATTTTTATTTACATGGTGTTCTTTTTTTTAATGGGAAAAGGGGGGTCATTTGAACTTTTATTAAGGAAAGGGTTAAATCACATTTATTAACTTTTTTTTTACCCTTTTTTTTTGCAGTGTTATAGCTCCCATAGGGACCTATCACACTGCGCACACTGATTGCCAGCACAGTTCACTGCAAAGCCATAGCTTTGCAATGATCAGCGTTATCGGCGGTCGATTGCTCAAGCCTGCATCTCAGACTTGGAGCAATCAATAGCCGAGGGGACACGCCGGAGGCAGGTAAGAGGACCTCCGCTCGTGTCCCAGCTGATCATGACACTGCATTTTCACTGCAGTAGTCCCGATCAGCCCAGCTGAGCAGCCAGGCAGCTTTCACTTTCGTTTTAGACGCGGCGTTCAACTTTGAACACCGCGTCTAAAGGGTTAATAGCATGCGGCACCGCGATCGCTGCTGCGCGCTATTAGCCCCGGGTCCCGGCATCAGATACATGCCGGGACTGACCCGATATGACGGGATATTGCGGGAGCCGGCCAAGGACCTAAATATACGTCCTTGGTCGTTAAGGTTAAAACGTGCTTGGTCCTTAACGGGTTAAACTTTTTGACCTTCTAAGCTTCATGTCTGGAAGAAACCAGGACTGCTGATAACCTGCCCAATACCATCTCTTTAGTGAAGCATGGTGGTAGCAGTGTCATGCTGTTGGAGTGTTCTTTAGTGGCTGGGACAGGGAGAGTTGGTCAGGGTTGAGGGAAAGCTGAATGGAGGAAAGTACCGAGATTTTGTTAATGAAGATCTGATCCATTGTGTTTTGGACCTCAGACTGGGCTGAAAGTTCCTTATTTGGAGGGGTGATATGTCTGCCATACCACTGTACCTGGAATACATCAATGACAATTCCTTCAATCTCAAATTTACTCACCATTCACACCCACTCAATATTTAATTTCTTAACCTTGAATTATTTCTGTTTCCACGTTCCGTAAACCCACTGCAGGGAACACTATTCTTAGAGCTGACAGTAATCACCCGCCACATACCATCAGGGCCATTCCCGTAGGAGAATTCACACGGATAAAGAGAAATTGTAGTGGTTCCTCTGCTTGCGAATCTCAAATCAGTGAGGCTTCGCGCAGGCTCGCGGACAGAGGTTATACCACACGTACTTTATCCAGAGCCAAAACCATTGTTGCTAAAAAGGACCGTTCTCTTTTAATTTCTCCACCTATTAATTATACACAACATAGTCGCTCAGATTTTCAGAGTAAACCGGTCATTGCACTTACCTATTCTCCCCAATTCACACAGGTCAAGCATATTATCAATATGCATCTTCATTTCCTGAGGCAGGATGAAATTGTAGCAAAAATATTATCTAAAGGTTGTCACATAGTTCCAAAAAAGGCAAAAACCCTTGGAGATATTTTATCTCCTAGTTTGGTATTGTCCAATACAGTTGACAGAAATAACTGGTTGAGTAATAGAGGATTTTTTAAATGTGGTGGCAGGATTTGCAGAACATGTAACCATGTCAAATTATGCACACAATTTTCTAATGCAGAGCAAACTAAAAATTACCATATAAAAGATTACATTAACTGTAACCACCATAATGTAATTTATGTCATTGAGTGTTCGCAGTGCCAACTTAAATATGTAGGTTCCACCTCCAGGAAACTTAGGGTTAAAGCGCTGGAACATCTCAATGCCATTTATGCAAATTCGCATATTAGTGTATTGTTTTTAGCATTTTGTACTTTTACTGACATCCCTCCCATGTTTTGTATTAGTATTTTCCTCTGTACCGTAGTCAGCGGTTTCAGTGTAGTGTAATTGGTGGCTAATTCTCCACCCACTACCTGTCCGGTATTTAACTGACACCTGTGCAGATGGATGACATCACTGAGGAAGGGCGCATGTGCCTGAAATGCGTCTGATCTGCTGGTTGCTTGTACTGCTTTTACTGTGAGTTCTAATAACGTCTGGATTTCTACTGACCCACGCTGGATCATTTCTTCTTCTTGTTTGGGCTGAAAGTTCACCTTCCAACAAAACAATTACCCTAAGCACACAGCTAAGACAACACATGGGTGGCTTAGGGACAAATCTGTAAATGGCACAGGCCCCACTAGAAGGGGTGTGGGGTCGGGCCCAAAAGTCCATCTATCAGGCTTGCCATCTCATGGCTCCCTATAAGCAGAGGCTGGCTTGGCAGAGGGCATACGTTCCCAGGACCTGTCCACATGTAGGTTGGCAGGGCCAGACTGTGGACTGCTCTTCTAGGTCGAAGTTACACAACACCTACAAATTACAATACTGGAGCAGACAAAAGGTTTTTATGAAAATACAAAGCCTTTATTATTCTATGGCATAAATACAAATAAAATACATTAAAACAGAGATGTTATTAATGATTTTAATGTATTTTATGTGTATTTATGCCATGGAATAATAAAGGCTTTGTATTTTTATAAAAACCTTTTGTCTCCTGCAGTATTGTAATTTGTAGGTGTTTAGAGAACCCGGGAATGGACAGAATGGAAATGAAAGGGTGCATGACAGGGGGCATTTCAGTAGCACGTAGGGAGAAGGGTCAAGTACAGGTCAGTAGAGGGGGAGGGGATGGGGTTAAGTTAGTTTATAAAATGGTCAGCTAGGAGGGGAGGGGGATCAGTTGTGAGGAGAACCCAGTCAGGAAAGTTGCCCGCCCGCCCTGTACTTAAAGGGTTGAGTGGTTGGAAATTTTGGGAGGGAAATAGTTGGTCACTTGTCGCAATGGCAGGAGCTAGAGGGGGACTTGGAGTCAGGTGGAGAGAAGTTGGCGGAAATGGAATGGTGAGGCTGGGGGCGGAACCCAGCCTCGGGTGGTGAACCCCTGTGGGAGAGGCCCAAAGGGGTGGGTCTCTGAAGGTGCCCTGGGGTTAGGTGGGGGAAGGCTCAGGGCAAAGTAGGAGACCCCATGAGAATCAGTAAGCCTCCAAGTCCCTCTCCGGCTAGGTGGGGAGAGTTACATTGGGAGTTAAAGAAGAAGTTATTGCACTATTTTGATAAATGTTGTAAATGGTTGTGTGGTGTCCCGGTACCGTATCTTATACGGTACCTATGTATGTGTGGGTCCCCATAGCCAGAGTCCCTAGGACGTAGGGATCCCTGTTGTGTAGCCTACCCCTTGTTGCCTCTATTCCAACTAATAGCCTAGTAATTTTTGTAAAGGTGATGTAAATATAGTAATATATGTAAATAAATGGTTAATTACCGGTTCCGTAGCGTTGCAGGACCTGCGGGGAAGCTGATTTCATTTTAGGCATGAATATTATGAGGCACTGTTTTGATGATATTGTCTGTGCACTGCATGCATCTCTCCCTCACATGTCACCCCCAGGCCGGCAAGCTGCACAACACCACCTCAAAATCCTCCAAGCAGAACAGAAGTTCGTAAATCATCAAGTAGAAATCTGTCGAGTAAGGATTCAAGATATTCGAGCCGTTAGTCTACAGCCACAGACAGAGACAGTTATTTGGTGCCGTGCCCTACCCAGGGTGAAAAATCAAGATTACCAAGCACTTTTGGAACCCCTTTTACTGGAAGATTGTCCCTTGGTGCGAGCTGCTAGAAGTCTGGTAACCATATGGAATGGGAAGGTCCCAGTGAGACTTATAAATCTCTCTCAAGTTGCGGTCCAACTACCCAAGTATACCCCAGTGGCTACTCTACACCATCTAGACGTCCGAGATGTAGTCTCGAAGTCAAAGGTGGTCCAACGAGGACCTGACCAGAATCCTGCGGAACCTTGGTGGAGCCAACTACAGATAGGAGACGAAGATACCCCCAAGGAACAGGTGGAATGAGTCATCCAGGTGGCTAAGAAACATCAAGAAACTTTCAGCAAATTCCCCTCAGACTTTGGCAGGACCACCATGATCAAACATAGGATTCTCACCGGAGATAATCCACCCATTAAAGAGAGACATCGTCCTGTGGCTCCTGGGATGTATAAGACCATAAAGAAAATGCTCGTGGAGATGAAAGAGGCCGATGTCATCCAGGAAAGCCAGAGTCCGTGGGCTGCACCTTTGGTCCTGGTGAAGAAAAAAGATGGAACTATCCGCTATTGCGTGGATTACCGGAAATTTTACAACATAACTCATAAGGATGCCTATCCTCTCCCACGCATCGAAGAATCCTTGACTGCGTTGGGGGTCTGCCGCCTACTTTTCCACACTGGATCTGACGAGCGGCTACTGGCAGGTGCCATTGGCATAAGAGGACAGAGAGAAGACTGCATTTGTGACCCCATGGGTCTCTTCGAGTTTAAAAGTATGCCCTTTGGACTGTGCAATGCACCAGCTACTTTCCAACGCCTAATGGAGCGATACTTGGGGCACCTTAACTTCCAGAGTCTTTTGTTGCCAGGGCGTGGTTTGCCTATGTAACCACCCGAAGGTAATCCCGTTAGACCTAGGTCAGGGAGGGGTAAATAATAGTCCAAGGCCAGGTAAAGGTTAACGGTAGCTTTACAGAAGTTGAACAGATATAACAGTCTTTACAGGGCAGTAAGGTTCCCAGAGAGGTGACCAGTAACACGAGGGACCTCGCAGCTTGCAGGGACTTCCAGTGACTTGACAGACTCAAGCACAGCCACACTGACTATAACTGACTTGACTTGACCTAAGATAGTGACAGCAGACAAAGATGATGACTTACAGATCTGTGGCTGCAATTTAGGCTTGAGGCCTCCAGATGTATTGGTCACTGGCACTGAGACATCTGGATTGGACTTGACCTCAGCAGAAAGTGAAGCACAAGAGCAAAAGAGGCGGATTGCAGCACCTCCCTTCCTTATCAATGGGGGCAGAGCAAGGAGCCCATAGGCTAGCTGTGGGTCATCTGGTCACCTGGTGCTCTCTGGGTAACAAAACATATGACTTAAACATGTGACAACCCTTATCATGTGATTAACAATCATGTGACCATATCAAAGGTCCTATACACTTAATATACAATTTATACACATTATGGGGAAACACTGCAGGTGAGCCCTAAGGACGTACAGGGACTCAACCAGATAGGACTGTAGGCACATATCCCGTACTGGTATATCACACTGTTGTTTCCCCTTTTGAGCGAGCCAGTCAAAATGTATAAAAGTAGTCTAGATCGAGACTTAGGGAATGCAGCTGGAAAGAGATTCAGAAGATATGTTTCTGGTCGTAAGAGTATGAAAAGTCCAACGACCTTCCTAATTAAGGATTGCACTTCTAGCCAGAAGTGTCTTATGGATGGGCAATCCCAAAGAATGTGGGTGAGGGAGCCTGCATCCATGCCAAACCTCCAGTAATTGGGTGGCACATGAGGGAGAAAACGATGTAGGATTTCGGATGTGTAATACCAATGCATTAGTATTTTATATTTGTTTTCTCTATAAGTTATGCATAAGGAGGATTTCAAAGCTTATGCCCAAATAGTCCTCCACTAGAGGGGGGTTAGTTTCCTACCAAGATAGGACTCCCATTTCCCCATATATGGATGTTTATGTGTAAAAGTCTTTGTTGACGACGTAAGAATATCATAGATTCTTGATATCAGACCTTTACTGGATAAATTGCCCTTAAACAGTAATTCAAAGGGAGTTGGCTGGCAAAGTCTCATGGGGATAAGTTTTTGGAGATTTTTGGTGGGGTTTGAGGCCAAATAAGGGAACTTGGGTGGGCAGGGGCTATCCATATTTTCTCCAACTCAGTGCACTTAGTTTAGGCTAGGAATGATAAGCCTGATTTTATAAGCCATGATTTCTATAAAAAGAAAAGAACATTTTATGAAGTATATTAGAAAGGTTAACTTACATCATATAAACATTTTTGTATCTGACAGTGCCCATTTAACAGTGTTTTTTTTATTGAAGGGAACATTTTAAAAATGTATTACATACCGTATTTATCGGGGTATACCACGCACCGGCCTATAACACGCACCCTCATTTTACCAAGGATATTTGGGTAAAAAAAGTTTTTTACCCAAATATCCATGGTAAAATGAGGGTGCGTGTGTGCGCGTGTATACCCCGATACACCCCCAGGAAAGGCAGGGGGAGAGAGGCCGTCGCTGCCCGCTTCTCTCCCCCTGCCTTTCCTGGGGTCTAGAGCCCTGCTGCCGGCCCTTCTCACCCCCTGGCTATCGGCGCCGCTGCCTGTTCTGTCCCCCTGACTATCGGTGCCGGCGCCCCACTGCCGGCGCCGATAGCCAGGGGGAGAGAAGCGGCGCCGACAGCCAGGGGGAGAGAAGGGGCAGCGGCACCCATTGCCGGCGCCGCTGCCCCGTTGCCTCCCCCCATCCCCGGTGGCATAATTACCTGAGTCGGGTCCGCGCTGCTGCAGGCCTCCGGCGTACATCCCCTGCGTCGTTGCTATGCACGGCGCGGCGTACTGACGTCATGCGCTGCGCCGTGCAGCACATAGCAACGACAAAGGGAACGCACGCCGGAGGCCTGCAGCAGCGCGGACCCGACTCAGGTAATTATGCCACCGGGGATGGGGGGAGGCAACGGGGCAGCGGCGCCGGCAATGGGTGCCGCTGCCCCTTCTCTCCCCCTGGCAGTGGGGCGCCGGTACCGATAGTCAGGGGGACAGAACGGGCAGCGGCGCCGATAGCCAGGGGGTGAGAAGGGCCGGCAGCAGGCCTCTAGACCCCAGGAAAGGCAGGGGGAGAGAAGCGGGCAGCGACGGCCTCTCTCCCCCTGCCTTTCCTGGGGATGTATCGGGGTATAACACGCACATAGACTTTAGGCTAAAAAATTTAGCCTAAAAAGTGCGTGTTATACGCCGATAAATACGGTACATTATTTTACCAATTTTAATTTTATGAATCATTGCTATTTCCAGAAGATAGATACATAGATAAATATACAGTGAATGTATTCCCCCCCCCCCCCCCCCCAATATTCCATTTGGTTGTTTACATTTATAATTCATGGCTTATTGTCTTGTATTACTGTGTTGTTCCTTGCAAACTCCAAAAATACAGTATACTGCTGAGCTAACAGGCTTCCTATAAAATTGTCCCTGACATAGGAAGAATAGGTTCTGAGACCCACTGGGGACAAGGGCTGATGTGAATGGAGTCACTGCTGCTATAGAAACTACTGTGAATAAAAGGTTCTGTTACTATTCATTACTATACAGTAAATTATTTAATACTTCATTTGTGCCATCTAGTGGTTAATCGATGTATAATATTTTATTTGGTAAAGATAGTGAAACTAGAGGAGAATGTACATTTTTAGCAATTTTGCACCTTGACGGCATCAAGTTTTTTTTGTCCTTTTTAAGAAATCACTGAAACCTTTTATACAACTTTGATTAAAAGATTGTTTTTGTGTTGAATAAGTTTTTTTGCTAACACAGTGTTAAAATGGGAAGAAAAAAAAAATTCCATTTGGACGATTCGCTGAATTTTCCCCCAAAATTTGGTTTGATCCGAATTTATTTGCGGCGAATCGCTATGAAAAATGGCTATTTCTGGCCTACAGAGAGCCTCAATAGGGGTGTGGAACACTTTGCCTTGCTTTAACACGCATAAGGTGTGTGCTGGGTCAGTGAAATAATGCTGTTATTCAGTATGACATGCAGATCAGAGGCGTCGCTAATAGAATCACTGTCACAGAGCGGCACAATGACAGAGCCTGGATGTGACATCAGTACGAGGAGACCATATAGTGGCTGAATGACACAGCGTGCAGGTGGTGGCAGCATGAGGAGACCATATAGTGGCTGAATGACACAGCTTGAAGTTGGCGGCAGCATATAGTCGCTGAATGACATAGCGTGGAGTTTGCGGCAGCATGAGGAGAACATATAGTGGCTGAATGACACAGCCTGGAGGTGGCTGAAGCATGAGGAGACCACATAGTGGCTGAATGACACAGCGTGGAGGTGGCAGCAGCATGAGGAGACTATATATTGGTTGAACGACACAGCCTGGAGGTGGCGGAAGCATGAGGAGACAATATAGTGGCTTAATGACACAGCATGGAGGTGGCGGCAGCATGAGGAGAACATATAGTGGCTGAATGACACAGCCTGGAGGTGGCAGCAGCATGAGGAGACCATATGGTAGCAGTATGAGACAGCTTGGAGCTGGCATCAGCATGAAGAGAACATATGGTGGCAGAATGAGACAGCCTGGAGCTGGCATCAGCATGAGGAGAACATATTGTCGCAGAATGAGACAGCCTGGAGGTGGCATCAGCATGAGGATAACATATGGTGGCTGAATGAGACAGCCTGGCGGTGGCAGCACCAGCATCAGGAGTCCTAAAAATGACCAGGTGACAGAGTGGTGCGGTGGGTTGCAATACCAGTACCCGGTGACGAAGGTGGGTGAAAAAAGGAGAACTTGGCATATCATATGTGTGGCATCAGGTGGGTGGCAGGATCAGAATAGTAGCTGAGGCAGGTAGGCAAAAGAAAATGGTCTCCTTTGTAGAAATGTTAGTGTGCTCAAGTAAGTATAGAGGATATGCATTACATAAAACTTAACTTTTAATAATATGCTTAGGATAAAATATATGGACCAATTTTTTTTTTAAATCAAACAAAAGAAAAGGTGTGCAAAAAACACCATGTACCACCTACACCACCAAGTATTGATGTGATGCAAAGACCTCTAAAAGGTGGAAGGGAACAGCTTATGGTCCATTGTAACCAGTGGGGGTAAAAACTTCCCCTGTACAGCCCTACTCTCGCATTACTAATTCCCTTCTTGTCAAGTTTTACGCGCCCTAAAAAGGGCGGCCCCACACAGATACCTCTCCTTGTTTCCACCTAAAAACACTGCCATTTCCCTGGGTTTTTAGGTGGAAATAGGGATTGGTTCCTGTGTGGGGCCGCCTTTTTTAAGACGAGTAAAACTTTCCTCGAAAAGGTGGAATTGAACAACATATTGTCCATTGTAGCAGGTAGGGGTAAAAACTTCCCCTGTAAGGCCCTACTCTCGCCCTATTAATTCCCTTCTTGGCAAGTGTTCCTCACCCTTAAAAAGGGCAGCCCCACACAGGAAACTCTATTTCCACCTTAAAACACTGGGAAATGGCATTGTCTGTGTCACGGTGAGCGCTCTGGACCAGCGCTCCGATAGTGAGCGCCCACCGTTCCGTTCCCCCGGCTGGATCACGATTCGCATTGCGGGACGTGCCCACATGCAAATTGTGGCCTGCTCCTTACCTGCTTCTTCCCGGCCCTCTGGTTCCTGGAGTGCGCGCCCCCACCTCCTAGCGCCGGCTTCTCTAGATTTAAAGGGCCAACGCACCGCTGCTTGGTGCCTGTTCCTTCCCTTATGTTATTTAAGGCAGCTCCTCCCCCTCTACCCTGCCGGATCTTCAGTGCCCATTGCCTGAGTTTAAGCGTACTTTTGTCTGTTTGCCTTGCCCGTGTTCCAGACCCTACTGCTACGTTTTTTACTACACACGCTTGCCGCCTGCCTTGACCTTTCTTGCCATCGTATCTTCAAGAGTTTGCTGATGTCTTCAGTGAGAAACAAGCTGAAGTTTTACCACCTCATCGTCCATATGATTGTCCTATAGAATTTCCTATAGAATGTCCTATAGAAGGCAGAATTTACCCTTTGTCTATTCCCGATACTCAGGCCATGTCTAAATACATCCAGGAAAATCTTCGAAAAGGCTTTATCAGGAAGTCTTCTTCCCCTGTCGGAGCCGGATTCTTCTTTGTAGAAAAAATAGACGGTTCTTTGCGACCTTGCATTGACTATCGCGGCCTGAATAAGATCACTATCAAGAATCGTTATCCACTTCCGTTGATCTCGGAATTATTTGATCGCCTGTGTGAAGCTAGGATCTTCTCCAAACTAGACCTTCATGGCGCCGATAACTTGATTCACATACGAGAAGGTGACGAATGGAAGACTGCGTTTAATACTTGTAATTGACAATTTGAGTATCTTGTGATGCCGTTCGGACTCTGTAATGCTCCTGCAGTCTTCCAGGAGTTTGTCAATGATATTTTTCCTGATCTATGTCCTGATCGCCAAATTTTCCCGGAAAGTTTGTTTCGATCCAAATTTGTTTGCGGCGAATCGATATTAAAAAAGGCTATTTCTAGCCTACATACAGCCTCTATAGGGGTATAGAACACTTTGCTGTGTCCTAAAACGCATATGGAGTGTGCTGGGGTAGTGAAATAATACTGTTATTCAGAATAGCATGCAGATTACCGCCATCGCTCTTAGAATCACTGCCGCACAGCAGCACAATGACAGAGCCTGGTGGTGGCATCAGTGTCAGGAGACCATATAGTGACTGTATGACATAGCGTGGAGGTGTTGGCAGCATGAGGACACCATATAGTGGCTGAATGGCACAGTGTGGAGGTGTTGGCAGCATGGCGACACCATATAGTGGCTGAATGGCACAGCGTGGAGGTGTTGGCAGCATGAGGACACCATATAGTGGCTGAATGGCACAGCATGGAGGTGTTGGCAGCATGAGGACACCATATAGTGGCTGAATGGCACAGCGTGGAGGTGTTGGCAGCATGAGGACATCATATAATGGCTGAATGGCACAGCGTGGAGGTGTTAGCAGCATGAGAACACCATATAGTGGCTGAATGGCACAGCATTGAGGTGTTGGCAGCATCAAGACACCATGTAATGGCTAAATGGCACAGCGTGGAGGTGTTGGCAGCATGAGGACACCATATAGTGGCTGAGTGGCACAGCGTGGAGGTGTTGGCAGCATGAGGACACCATATAGTGGCTGAATGACACAGCGTGGACATGTTGGCAGCAAGAGGAGACCATTTAGTGGCTGAATGGCACAGCATGGAGTTGGCTGATGCACTAGTACACTACACACCAGGGCTTCACAATATATGACATTTTTGACAAAGATTTCTCATAGGTAGCACCCGCTATCCAAAAATGAGAAATTTCCAGACCCAGGCCCCACCTCTGCGGCATCAGGAACCCATATATTGCCTGAAGGACACAGCCTGGAGTTGGCTGATGCACCAGTACACACCCGGGCTTCACAATCCCCTCAAAAAAACAACATTATAGAAATTTTTTAAAGAAATACCTTTGTGTAAGAACAAGCGCGTATCCAACAGTTCACAAGACTCTATAATGCAGGACGGTGGACCACCCAAAGACATTCTTCTCAAAAATAATAAACCACACAATGTTTGAATTTTTTTTACAAAAACTAATTCAATATGTGTGTAAGCGCATCTGTCTCCAAAAGATCAGATCACCAAAGGACTTTTTTCGCCCAAAATGATGAAGCAAATAATGAAGTCCCTGCCCTTTGTACACACCGCCCGTCGCTATAAGCGATTGGATTAGTTAGTGAGTTGGTTAGTGAGGTCCTCGGATCGGCCCAGGCAGGGTAGAAGGCCCTGGCAGAGCGCCGAGAATTCTACGATCATTGTTGAAATTTGCATTAAGCATGTATTTAGCTACTGCTAAACATCCAAAAATTTAAGGCCTAAGGCCAGAGGCACCAGGGAGGCAAGTAGTTCCTGAAAGACACAGAATGAGTCTGGATCATGCATTTGCAGTACCCAAGAGGTTTTCATATCCCCTTACATTTAAAGATCAATGTTGACATTTGCATTGAGCATGTATTTAGCTACTGCTAAACTTCAAAAAATTATAGGCCCAAGGCCTGAGGCACCACATATGCAAGTAGTTTGTGAAAGACACAGAATGAGTCTGGAGCAGTCATTCGCAGTACCCAAGAGGGTTTCATAACCCCTTACATTTAAAGATCAATGTTGACATTTGCATTAAGCATGTATTTAGCTACTGCTAAACTTCAAAAAATTATAGGCCCAAGGCCAGAAGCATCAGTTTTCCCCATATTAGAAGCATAGATGTCCCCCAGATTAGGCAGCATAGATGTCACCCAGATTAGGCAGCATACATGTCCCCCAGATTAGGAGCATAGTTGTCCCCCAGATAAGGAGCATAGTTGTCCCCCAGATTAGGCAGCATAGATGTCCCCCAGATTAGGAGCATACTTGTCCCCCAGAGTAGGCAGCATAGATGACCACCAGATCAGGAGTTTAGTTGTCCCCCAGATTAGGAGCATAGTTGTCCCCCAGATAAGGAGCATAGTTGTCCCCCAGATTAGGCAGCATAGATGTCATCCAGATCAGGCAGCATAGATGTCCCCCAGATTAGGCAGCATAGATGTCCCCCAGATTAGGCAGCATAGATGTCCCCCAGATTAGGAGCATAGTTGTCTCCCAGATTAGGCAGCATAGATGTCACCCAGATTAGGCAGCATAGATGTCCCCCAGATTAGGAGCATACTTGTCCCCCAGAGTAGGCAGCATAGATGTCCCCCAGATTAGGAGCATACTTGTCCCCCAGATTAGGCATCATAGATGTCCACCAGATTAGGATCTTAGTTGTCCCCCAGATTAGGAGCATAGTTGTCCCCCAGATAAGGAGCATAGTTGTGCCCCAGATTAGGCAGCGTAGATGTCACCCAGATTAGGCAGCATAGATGTCACCCAGATTAGGCAGCATAGATGTCCCCCAGATTAGGCAGCATAGATGTCCCCCAGATTAGGAGCATAGTTGTCCCCCAGATTAGGCAGCATAGTTGTCCCCCAATCAGCACGGGACAGTCAGAGTAAATCAAAGGGCCGTATGTGGCAAGCGGGCCGTACAATGCCCAGGTCTGCCCCAGAGGGTTTCATAACCAACCACAATAGAGAAAATGTTGTTGTAGGAGCATGGTCAATCAACTCAGACCCATCTGTCATTGGTGGCTGGAAATCCTGGCTGATCCACCCCTGATTCATCTTGACAAACGTCAGTCTCTCCCCATTTTTAGTGGACAGACGAGTTCGCCTTGGGGTGACTATGGCCCCGGCCGCGGCCCCGGCCGCACTAAACACCCGCTCTGATGGCACACTACTGGCCGGGCAGGACAGCTTTTCCAGGGCAAACTCCGCTAGTTGCGGCCATAAATCGAGTTTGGCTGCCCAGAAGTCGAGCGGATCTTCAACGGTTGTTGGCAGGGTCATGTCGAGGTAAGCCACCACCTGCTGGTTCAGGTCCTGCTCCATGTCCACCTGCTGCTGATGGGTAGCTTCACTATGCGGATGAAGGAAGCTACTCATCAGCGACTGTAGACTCAGGCTGCTGCTGATTGAGCCGGTACTGCTCCTGCCACCCCTCCCCTCCCCAGCAGTCGTGGCAGTGGAAGGTGAGCGCAGAGGGCCCCCCAAGTCAGACTTGCGAGTGGATGGACCATGTGGCCGATAGGCATCGGACAACCGACTATGTAGAAGCTCCCTGAAGTAGGTGAGTTTGTCCTCCCTCTCAGTGGGTGTAAAAAAGGCCCCCATTCTGGGCCGGTAGCGAGGGTCTAATAAGGTGGAGATCCAGAAGTCATCGCGCTGACGAATTTTGACAATTCGGGGGTCACTAAACAAGCAACTCAGCATGCATCGTGCCATTTGTGACAGTGACTCGCTGGGACTACCTGCCTCCATCTCCACTGCATACTGCCACGGTGTGTCTGGGTCCTCTGTCTCGCCTCCCTCGTAATAACCCTCCAGCTCCTCTGGCTGCTCCTGCTCCTCCTCTCCTGTCCAATGACCAGAAACATCGGCCATCTCATCCACCGTAAACTGCTCCGCTCTGCCCCTCATCATCCTCCTCC
Organism: Hyla sarda; assembly: GCF_029499605.1. Lineage (NCBI taxonomy): Eukaryota > Metazoa > Chordata > Amphibia > Anura > Hylidae > Hyla > Hyla sarda. The sequence goes on along the minus strand of NC_079193.1, from coordinate 191,886,215 downwards.
AGTTCATCCCCCACAGGACTCATGCAGCCTTCTGATGTAGGCGCAACGTCTCCATTGCCGTGACCAGCCATGTTTTCATTCATTTTTTGGAGTAAATGTAGGAGTGGAATTACGTCGTTCATGGCATAATTCGAGCGACTAACAAAAAATGTGGCTTCCTCAAAGGGCCTCAGCAAACGGCAGGTGTCACGTAAGAGCTGCCACTCATTCACTTTGAAGTTACACAGGGGAGTACTCCTATCTGCTTGTATCATCGAAAAATCCGTGATGGCTTTTCTTTGTTCGTATAGTCTGTCCAACATATGGAGGGTGGAATTCCAACGTGTGGCAACGTCACAAATGAGACTATGTTGTGGGATACCGTTCTGACGCTGCAGCTCAAGCAAAGTGTGCTTGGCGGTGTACGAGTGGCTGAAGTGCATGCACAGTTTCCTTGCCATTGTCAGGACGTCTTGCAAATGGGGTGAAGACTTGATGAACTTCTTGACAACCAGATTCAACACGTGTGTCATGTAGGGCGAATGGTTCACACTTCCTTGTCGCAGCGCGGCCACAATGTTCTTCTCATTGTCGGTCACCATGGTTCCCATTTCCAGATTTTGTGGAGTAAGCCATACTCGGATTTCTTCCCTAATTAACTTTAGCAGTTCCTCCCCTGTGTGACTCCGTTCGCCAAGGCACGATGAAAGGCCACCGAGATTTGGACGTGCAGTGGAGGCCGAGGACACAGGGGAGGGGGAGGAGGAGGCGCACACTGTAAAAGGACCAACTGCCTGGGAGCGAGAGCGTGGAGGAGGAAGCGGTGTGACCTGTCCAAGTTGTTGTTGTGGCTGTGCAGGAACAACATTTACCCAGTGGACCGTAAAAGACATGTATTGTCCCTGCCCGTAGTTACAGCTCCACACGTCGGCCCTGCAGTGCACTTTTGAACACACCAACAAGCTCAAGGACTGGCCCACCTTCTCTTGTACAAACTTATGCAGGGCTGGTACTGCCTTCTTCGCAAATAAATGACGGCTTGGGGCTCTCCACCTCGGCTCGGCACAAGCCATCAATTCCCTCAAAGCTGCAGAGTCCACCAGTTGGAAAGGGAGGGACTGCAACACCAGCAACTTGGACAGGAGCATATTCAACTTCTGCGCAGTTGGCTGAGTGGGCGCATACTGTTGTCTCTTGGACATGGCTTCGCCGATCGATTGTTGGCGGAATGGCTGACTACGAGCAGAAGAAGCAGGAGCGCAAGAAGGAGGGTTTGACACAATGTTCCCTTCGGCTGAGGTGGTGGAGCCTTGGCTGGATGTCGGAGGGAGCGAATGGCCACTGGGTGATGTGGCAGGCTGGACCACTACATCGGAACCACGGTTATCCCAGGCCGCTTTATGGTGGCGAATCATATGTTGATGCAGGGCCGTGGTGCCGAGATTGGAGATTGGGACCTTGGCCACGCTTCACTTTCTGCCGACAGATTTTGCATGTGACTACGCTAAGGTCCTCCTGATTCTTTATGAAGAACAACCACACCGCAGAGTAGCTGATTTTCCCACCCGCAGTCCGCACTATTTCACTGCTATTGGCGCCGTCTCCAGGAACCCCTGTTCCACTACCTCCCTGAATGGTAGCTTGCCGTGAAGCAGGTGGTCTCCCCCTGGCATGTTTGGCTCATGAATTTCCACTACTGCCACCACCACGCTGATTGCCAACCGTGCTACCGCCTTGCTGCCTCATATACAAAGAGCAAATCTCTTCTCCTGATGATGATGAAGCCCCGGCTTCTGCACTCGGCTCCCAATTGCGATCGGCATCATCATCAAAAGATGTGTGCACGTCACTGATGTCCTCCTCGTGTTCCACAACAGTGTCTGCCTCAGGACCCTGAGCAATTGAAACACCGCCTCCCACGTCACTCTCCGCATCACTACTTGCCCGCCTTGCGGAGCAAGCGATGCATGTCTCCTCACATTCTTGGCTGCCCATTAGCTGCTGACTGTCCTCTATTGGACCGTCCTCAGTAAATAGTGGAGCTGAACCCAAAGCATGAGATACTTCTTTAGGAGAGGGAACCGCATAGGACAAAGGCAATGGGATTACAGTCCCGGGCCATGCCAACTGAGGGTTGTGTCTGAGGAACCCACCGACTCTTGACTGGGGTTGTCACATGTCGCTTGTGATGATGGGGATGAGTGTGCAAACCAATTGACGAGGAGAGATGGGTCGACGACACGACCGATGGGTGTTAACGGGAGCTCAGGCCTATTGCTGCGACTCCTGCTGCCACTCGCCCCAAGTCTGCTGCCAACTCTGCCTGACATATGTAGGCCTCTGCCCCTTCTCTGTGCACGTCCTGGCACTTCCCTGCCTGACATACTTAGTGCGTTTATGAGGGTATAGAACAGCAGGCTGTCCTTTCAAAGTATATAGGCCCTAGACAGAATAACAGCTACTAAATTGTACACTCCTTTGTTGTATGTATGCCCTTTGCAATGATGAGCGCACTGGTATGCGTATTTCTACGCAGAAAAAACACTTTTTTTTTTAAATACACCAGCAGCTGTATACTAATGTGTGGAATAGCACTGAATTTAGCACAGAGACAGAATAACAGGTAGTAAATAGTACACTACTTGGTTCTATGTATGCCCTTTGCAATGATGAGCGCACTGCTAAGCGTATTTGTACGCAGGAAAAACTTTATTTTTTCTTTAATACAGTGGCAGGTGTATAACGTGTGGTATAACGCTGAATTTAGCACAGAGACAGAAAAAAGGTAGTATATGGCAGGCTATTTGCTTGTATGTAGGCCCTTTGCACGATAAGGCCACTGTTAAGCATATTTGTACGCAGGAAAAACTTTTTTTTTCTTTAATACACCGGCAGGTGTATAACATGTGGTATAACACTAAATTTAGCACAGAGACAGAAAAAAAGGTGGTATATGGTACGCTATTTGCTTGTATGTAGGCCCTTTGCAATGATAAGGCCACTGAAAAAGCATATTTGTACGCAGGAAAAACTTTTTTTTTCTTTAATACACCGGCAGGTGTATAACATGTGGTATAACACTGAATTTAGCACAGAGACAGAAAAAAGGTGGTATATGGTACGCTATTTGCTTGTATGTAGGCCCTTTGCAATGAAAAGGGCACTATTAAGCGTATTTGTACGCAGGAAAAACTTTTTTTTTCTTTAATACACCGGCAGGTGTATAACATGTGGTATAACACTGAATTTAGGACAGAGACGGAAAAAAAGGTGGTATATGGTACGCTATTTGCTTGTATGTAGGCCCTTTGCAATGAAAAGGGCACTATTAAGCGTATTTGTACGCAAGAAAAACTTTTTTTTTCTTTAATACACCGGCAGGTGTATAACGTGTGGTATAACACTGAATTTAGCACAGAGACAGAAAAAAAGGTGGTATATGGTACGCTATTTGCTTGTATGTAGGCCCTTTGCAATGATAAGGCCACTGTTAAGTGTATTTGTACGCAGGAAAAACGTTTTTTTTCTTTAATACACCAGCAGGTGTATAACGTGTGGTATAACACTGAATTTAGCTCAGAGACAGAAAAAAAGGTGGTATATGGTACGCTATTTGCTTGTATGTAGGCCCTTTGCAATGAAAAGGGCACTATTAAGCGTATTTGTACGCAGGAAAAAAAAAATTTTCTTTAATACACCGGCAGGTGTATAACGTGTGGTATAACACTGAATTTAGCACAGAGACAGAAAAAAAGGTAGTATATGGTACGCTATTTGCTTGTATGTAGGCCCTTTGCAATGATAAGGCCACTGTTAAGTGTATTTGTACACAGGAAAAACTTTTTTTTTCTTTAATACACCAGCAGGTGTATAACGTGTGGTATGACACTTAATTTAGCACAGAGAAAGAAAAAAAAGGTGGTATATGGTACGCTATTTGCTTGTGTGTAGGCCCTTTGAAATGATAAGGGCACTGTTAAGCGTATTTTTTTTTTTTCTTTCATACACCGGCAGGTGTATAAAGTGTGGTATAACACTGAATTTAGCACAGAGACAGAGTAACAGGTGAAAAATGGTAAAAAGGCACTAAAGTCCACACTAATATGACTTATTTCTGAACAGCAGCAGGACCCAACAGTGCAGCACAACCAAAAAAAAAATCCAGGGATTAAACCCTAAATTGCACTCTGTCACACAATTCTGAGCAGCAGAAGATTTGTTGAGCAAATAAAATTAAACTCAATTGGGCTGAAAAATGAGGAGATAAGATGCTTCAGAAAGTTCAGGCAGCTTGGAGATCTGTATGAGGCAGCTGACAGCTATCTGCCCCTCTCTGCTGCAATGCTCAATAACGTGAATAGGAGGTTTAGCAATCAATGATCCTTCTCAGTGTAGCAGCACAGCACTCTGCACTCCTGCCTTTTCCTAATGCTGAATTGACTAGCAGTTGCAGTGTAACGCTGTGGTATGAGCTATTCACACACACGCAGTCCCGTCCTCTCCATCTGAGTGCATAGATGAAATGAAGAGAGGCAATATGGCCACCGATTATATAGGGGCTGTGACATCACAGGGGTCAGTGAACACTGATAGGCTGCATCTCACATGTGATTCAGGGTCAGCCTGCCTACCTTCATTCCCGCCGCTGTTTCCCGCCCTCCCATAATCCCCTGCCCCATGTACTCACATGTGAATCCACCATCTTAGGTCTCCAATAGCCTGGAACACTGTAAAATGGAGTTTAATGAAGCGATTAGCGCGATAGAATCGCGGCGATATTCGTATTTGTTGCAAATCGAATTTTTCATGAAATTCGTAACGAATTCGGGTTCGTCAACTTCGATTCGCTCATCTCTAGTTATATTGTAACGAGTCAAGGTCTACAAATGGATCCTAACAAGTTGCTTGCCGTACTGGACTGGCCTCGACCTTCCAGCTTAAGAGCTATTCAATGCTTTCTCGTCTTTGCCAATTAATATCGGCAATTTATTCCTCATTACTTACCTTGGTAGCACCCATTGTTTCTCTGACCAATAAGACTTCTAATCCCAAGGTCTGGACTCCTGAGGCTGAAGAAGCTTTCAAACAGTCTGCCTTCGCTTTGGCTCCGGTTTTGTCTAGACCTGACCTAGGTAAGCCTTTTCTTTTGGAGGTGGATGCTGCTTCAGTCGGAGCTGGTGCTGTCCCAATGCAAATGTCTTCTAAAGGCAGAATTCTTACCTGCATTTTTTTCTCTAAAACCTTCTCTCCTGCGGAGAAAAATTATACTATTGGAGATTGCAAACTTTTGGCTTGAGAAGAATGGCGTCATCTCTTGGAGGGTTCTGTACATTCATTACTGACCTTCTCCCGGTGGCAATACAGTCATCTGGGTTGTAGTGGACCGATTTTCTAACATAGCTCATTTTGTGCCGCTGCCTGGACTTCCATCTGCACCGCAGCTTGCTAAGCTTTTCCTCTGCCACATCTTCCGTTTACATGGATTGCCTTCTCATATTGTATCTGACTGTGGAGTCCAATTTGTCTCTAAGTTCTGGTGAGCCTTCTGCTCATGTCTCCAAGTTAAGCTGTTTTTTCTTCTTCAGCATACCACCCTCATTCCAATGGACAGGTTGAAAGGGTGAATCAGATCTTAGGAGACTATCTGCGTCATTTCACTTTGGCTTGTCAAGACGACTGGGTCGATTTACTTCCTTGGGCAGAATTCTCATACAATCATAAGGATTCTGAATCTACCGGAACTCTGCCTTTCTTTGTGTTTTATGGACTTCATCCTCGTCCACCTGTTCCCTTATCTTCTTCCTCCGGAGTTCCTGCGGTTGATGAACAAGTGCGGAATTTTTCCACCATCTGGCAGAAGACACATTGCTCTCTTTTGCATGCCACATCTCGTATGAAGTTTCAAGCGGACAAGAAAAGGGGCCTCCTCCCGAGTTCTCTCCTGGTGACAAAGTCTAGTTATCTACCAAATATATCCACTTCAAAGTACCCAGTTGTAAACTGTGTCCTCGCTATCTGGGTCCCTATAAAATCAAGAAACATATAAATCCTGTGGCCTATTCTCTCCATCTGCCGTCCTCTCTCCGGATCCCAAATTCCTTCCATGTCTCCCACATGAAACATGTCATTCACAATCGTTTTTCTAAAAAAAACATCTCACCTACTCCCATCTCTGGTACCTCTGATGTTTATCCAAATATATCAGAGGGTTGGGAAGGATTCGGTCCGGAGGAGAGGTCTTGGGAGCCGCAGGACAACATCTTGGACCATAGCATCATTCTGAAATTTTTGTCCTCCAAAAAGAGGGGGAGACCAAAAGGGGGAGGGGGTACTGTAACGGCGCTCTGACTGTGAGCGCTCACTGCCCCGTTCCCCGGTAGGACCGCGTTTCGCATTGCAGGGCGTACCCGCATGCGAATTGCGGCCCGCTCCTTACCTACTTCAGCCTGGCTCTCTGGCTCCCGGCACACGCGCCCCTGCCTCCTGGGGCGCGCGCGCGCTGGCTTCTCTAGATTTAAAGGGCCAGCGCACTGCGGATTGCTGCCTGATCCTTCCCTTATGTTATTTAAGGTAGCTCCTCCCCCTCTTCCCTGCCATATTTTCAGTGCCCATTGGCTGAGATTAAGCATCTTTTGTCTGTTTGCCTTGGCCGTGTTCCAGACCCTTCCGCTACGTTTTTTGACTACGCACCCTTGCCGCCTGCCTTGATCTTTCCGCTAAGTCCGACTACACGTTTGCCTCATCCTTCTGTACCTCGCCTTGCCCAGCTACCAGTGTGGTCGAGGCAAATCGGGGGTAGTGACCTGGGTGTCACCTTCCGCAGCAAGCCCATCTTGCCTTGAGGTGGGCTCTGGTGAAGACCAGCGGCACCTTAGACTCCGTTCCCCGATACGGCCACACAAGTCAGTGAATCCACATCCAGTACTGTTACAGCTTGTAGGGGGAAATAGGGAGAGGTTCCTGTGTAAGGCTGCCCTCTTTAGGGCAAGTAACACTTGCCACTAAGGGAATTAATAATGCGAGAGTAGGGTCTTCCATGGGAAGTGTTTACCCCTACCGGTTACAATGTACCTTCCACCTTTTAGAGGTCTTTGCATAACATCAATAATTGGTGGTGTAGGTGGCACATGGTGTTTTTTGCACACCTTTTCTTTTGTTTGATTTAAAAAACAACATTGAGGTACATATATTTAATCCTAAGAAAAGTTAAATTTCAGCTAATGTGGTCTGATGCCGAGGAATGTCTGTAACTGGGGAGCAGCACCTTAAATATGTTAAGCACTATCCATATTTGTGAAGTGTTGGTGTTTCACCATGGTCAATTCACACTGATGCATCAGGCATTGGTGGGTGGAAATCGTGGCTGATACATTTTTCGTGGACAGACGAGTTCTCCAGGGGGTTACTATGGCCCCTGCCACACTAAACACCCACTCTGATGGCACACTACTGGCTGGGCAGGACAGCTTTTCAGTGCAAACTCTGCTAGTTGTGGCCACAAATCAAGTTTGGCTGCCCAGAAGTTCAGCAGATCTTCATGGTGTTACGTCAAGGTATACCACCACCTCCTGGTTCAGGTCCTGCTCCAGGTCTACCTGCTGCTGATGAGTTGCTTCACTATGCGGGTGAAGAAAGCTACTCATCAGCAACTATAAACTCAGGCTGCTGCTGATGGAGCTGGTACTGCTCCAGCCACCCCACCCCTCCCCAGCAGCCATGGCAGTGGAACATGAGCACAGAGGCCCCCCTGTGTCAGACCTGCGAGAGGATGGACGATGGCGCAGATAGACATCGGCCAACTGACTATGTAGGATATCTCTGTAGTAGGTTAGTTTGTCCTCCCTCTCAGTGGGTATAAAAAAGGCCCCCATTTTGGTCCGGTAACGAGGGTCCAATAAGGTGGAGAGCCAGAAGTCATCTCGCTGCCCAATAGTGATGGCAGTCACTACGCAAGCAAGTGAGCATGCATCCTGACATTTGTGCAAGTGACTCAGAGGGATTCCATGCCTCCATCTCCACTGCATACTGCCACGGTATGTCTGGGTCCTCTGTCTCGCCTTCCTCATAACCCTCTAGCTCCTCTAGCTGCTCCTGCTCCTCCTCTCCTGTCAGATGACTAATCTCGCAAAACATAAACTGTGCTCCACTGTTCCCCCTCCTCCCCCTCCTCCTCCAGTTCAGCCCCCACAGGGCTCATGTTGCTGTGAGTTGTTGGTGCCATGTCTCCAATGCCCTGACCAGCCATCATTTCCAACACGGGTTGTAGTAGATGAAGTAGTGGAATGATATTGTTCATCCCGTAATCCTGGCGACTGACTAATAACGTGGCTTCCTCAAAGGGCCTGAGCAAACGGCAGGTGTCACATATGAGCTCCCACTGGTTGACATTGAAGTTACACAGGGGAGTCCCCCTATCTGCTTGGATCATCAAGAAATCGGTGACGGCTTTTCTCTGTTTGTATGCTGCAGCTCAAGGAGGGTGTACACTGCGGTGTACGAGTGGCTGAAGTGCATGCAAAGTTTCCTTCCCATTGTTAGGATTTCCTGCAAATGGGGGGAACACTTCAGGAACCACTTGACAACAAGATTGAACATATGTACCATAAAGGGCGCATGTCTCAGCCTTCCTTGTCGCAGCGCAGACAAGATGTTCTTCCCATTGTCAGTCACTGTGGTTCCAATTTCCAGTTTTTGGGGAGTAAGCCATGATTCGATTCCTTGATGAGCAGTTCCTCCCCTGTGTGACTCCGTTTGCCAAGGCAAACCATGTGAAGAACAGCGTGACACCGCCGTGCCCTGCACACATGGTATGCTGGAGGGGCACTGAAACTTGTACGTGCAGTGGAGGCTAAGGACACGGTGGAGGATGAGGAGGCGGAGTTGCACACTGTCACAGGACCAATGGCCTGAGAGCGTGGAGGCAGAAGCGGCGTGAAGTTGCTGTTGTGGCGGTGCAGGAACCACATTCACCCAGTGGCCCGTAAAGGATATGTATTGTCCCTGACCATAGTTACAGATCCAGATGTCGGCGCTGCCGTGCCATTTGGTACACACCGACAGGCTCAAGGACTGGCCCACCGTCTCTTCCACAAAATTGTGCAGGGCTGGTACTGCCTTTTTCGCAAAGAAATGACGGCTTGGGACTCTGCACCTTGGCTCGGCACAAGCCATCAGTTCTCTGAAAGGTGCAGAGTCCACCACTTGAAATGGGAGAGATTGCAACACCAGCAACTTGGAACGGAGCACATTCAGCTTCTGCACCGTTGGATGAATGGCCTTATACTGTTGTCTCTTGGACAAGGCTTCACCGATGGATTGCTGGCAGAATGATTGACTCGAAGTCGGAGGAGCAGGAGAATCTGGAGCGACAGAAGATGGGTATGACACACAGCTTTCTTTGGCTGAGGTGGTGGAGCCTTGGCTAGCTAAAACAGGAAGCGGCGTGCCACTGGGTAATGCAGCAGGTTGGATCACCACATGGGAGCCACGGTTCTCCCAGGTTGCTTTATGGTGAGGCTGCATATGTTGACGCAGGGCCATGGTGCCAAAATTGGGGTCCTGGCCAAGCTTCACCTTCTGCCGACATATCTTGCATGTGGCCAGGTTAACATCCTCCGGATGCTTGATGAAAAACTGCCACACCGCCAAGTAGCTGATTTTCCCACCAACAGTCCGCACTGATTGAATGCTACTGCGGCCAACTCCAGCAACCCCTGTTCCACTACCTCCCAGAAAGGTAGACTGCCGCAAAGCAGGTGGTTTACCCAGGGCACGTTTGGCTCCAGACTTTTCACTTCTGCTACCATGCTGACTGCCAACCATGCTATCACCTTGCTGGCTCAGCTGCTGCCTCATGGACAACCTGAAACCCTTCTCCCTTCTGCACCCGGCTCCCAAGTGTGATCAGCTTCATCATCATCGAGTTGTGTCTGCACGTTACTGATGTCCTCCTCAGGGTTCCTCAACAGTTTCTGCTTCAGGAGCCTGAACGCTCGCAACACCACCTACCACACCACTCTCCTCATCACTACTTGCCCACCTAGCGGAGGTAGATCGTCCTCACTAAATAGTGGAGCTGAACCCACAGCATAGGACAGAGGCAAGGGGAGGACAGGGACTTCTCCTGCCCCATGCCAACTGAGGGTTGGGTCTGAGGAACCCACCGACTGTTGACTGTCGGTGTCAGATGTCACTTATGATGAAGTGGATGTGCGTGTTAAACAATTGATGACAGCAGATGGGTTACTGGTCGAGACACGACTGCTAGCTGATACCGGGAGCTCAGGCCTCTTGCTGCGACTCCTGCTGCCACTTGCCTCAAGTCTTCTGCGACCTCTGCCTGATGAATTTAGGCCTCTGTCACTCCTCTGTGCACGTCCTGGCACTTCTCTGCCTTACATACTTAGTGCGTATATGAGGGGAGGACAATGCGCTCAACTATACTTAAAACAGTATTTGTCTACAACACCAGCAGGTGTGTACTTTTGGCTGGTCTTTCACAGTATCTAGGCCCTTAAGACTTTAACAGGAATAAAATAGTATACCGCTTAGATTTACGTATGTGGTATGTACTTATGAGGGGAGTACAATGAGCTCCAGTACGTTTAAAAATGTATTTGTCTACAACACCAGCAGGTGTGTACTTTTGGCTAGCCTTCCACAGTATCTAGGCCCGTAAAGGAAAACTGTCTGATATTTTCTCCCGCACTATCCACACTACTGGTGAATAGTGCGGGAGACGCTGATTAAAACGAGCCCTACCTTACCCAGATCCGCCCTGCCGTTCGCCCGCAATTGTAGTTTTAATCTATGTGTATATCTTGCTGTAACTGGCACGGGCGGGGTTTCTGCAGGTTAACTGGCACTGACATCAGCGCCGCTTATGAATATTCATCCCCCCTCCCTCCAGTTCTCCCTCTTCGCCGCTCCTAACTGAAGGGAGGGTGGATGAATATTCATAAGCGGCGCTGATGTCAGTGCCAGTTAACCTGCAGAAGCCCCGCCCTTGTCAGTTACACCAAGATATACACATAGAATAAAACTACAATTCCGGCCGAACGTACGGGCAGATCCGGACAAGGTAGGGCTCGTTTTAATCAACGTCTCCCGCATTATCAATCAGTAGTGTGGATAGTGCGAGAGAAAATATCTGACAGTTTTCCTTTAAGACTTTAACAGGAACAAAATAGTACACCACTTAGATGTTTTCAGGTTTCTCTGATTAGTTGCCAATGCTGAAAGTTACACTGGCTCCAAATATTGTCTGCTGCATTAGGAAGTCTGCCACCACTTTGTGCTTCTGATACAGGCGGTCCAACATGTGTAATGTTGAGTTCCTCCACATTAGAATGAGGTGATGTTGAAGAAGACCCTTTAGTGCTATAGATCAAGGAGGGCAAATTTAAAAGCATGAGAATGGCTAACCTGAATGCTAACTTTCCTGCATATGGCCAACACATCCATGAGACCGCCACACTTTCTGCCGAAATGTTTGACGACAAGATTTAGCACGTGCCATACAGGGAAAGTGAATCATGCAGCACTTTTATGATTTTTAAGTCAGCA